>NC_052154.1:106373921-106738228 GCF_902713615.1 Scyliorhinus canicula | reverse complement strand
CAAGTAGTGTGCATGCCTGATTACTATTCTTCAATGCATTACTGCAGTGCGCCAAGTGTCACGCTACACATTCTTGAATTCCTTGTGATCTCAAAAGATCTCAATGTTATTGCTTATTTCTCCATGTGTGGTCCAATTGCTTTGCTTGGTGGCTGGAGTATCAAATTTTGTTCTGTTAAATAAAAACAACTTAGACAAGGGCACAAATAGCACCCAGAAAAAACTATCAATTAACTATCTATACTTCTATACTTTCTTTACTTTCCTTTCGCTAGAATATACAGCAATGCCAGTTTGAAATAGTCCATTGAATTGCACCCAATATCCCAATTCCCATCTGCTGTCTTGATTTCCTGTCTCTACCTTCTACCCTCTATTACTGAATCGTACCCAGTTTGATGCATCCCACTAGTTACTATCCTATCCCAATCATGAGCTCTGGACAAGTCCAATAAAATATTCTCACATCTATGAAACAGCAATCAAACATTTTGATTCCAGCATTAGCATGTTTGATTGCTTGTTCTTAAATGACATTATTTTTTAAAGTATCTTGCTAAATTACATTGCATTTTTCACATCCCAGAATTGTCCCAAATTCAAATAACAGTGCTGTTAGTGTGACAGAGTTTCATTAATGTATCGAGGTTTACAGCATGGCAACAGGCCCTTTGGCACAACTTGTCAATGCCATCCAGTTTTTACCACTAAGCTAGTCCCAATTGCCCTCATTTGGCCCATATCCCTCTACCCCCATCTTACTTATGTTCTTATGTTCTTACTCATAACTGTCTCAATGTTTTTAAAAAGATAAAATTGTACCCTCCACTACTACTACCATTGGCAGTTTGTTCCAGACACTCACCACCCTCTGAAAAAATTGCCCCTCTGGATCCTTTTGTATCTGTCCCCTCTCACCTTAAACCTATGCCCTCTAGTTTTAGACTCCCCTACCTTTGGGAAAAGATGTTGACTATCTACCTTATCTATGCCCCTCATTACTTTATAGACCTCTATAAGATCACACCCAAGCCTCCTACGCTCCATGGAAAAAAGTCCCAGGCTATCCAGCCTCTCCTTATAAAACAAACCATCAAGTCCTGGTAACATCCTAGTAAACCTTTTCAGCACTTTTTATAGTTTAATAATATACTTTTGATACTAGGGTGACCAAAACTGGACACAGTATTCCAAATCTGGCCTTTCTAATGTCCTGTACAACCTCAACAAGATGTCCCAACTCCTGTATTCAATGTTCTGACCAATTAAACCCAGCATGCCGAATGCCTTCTTCACCACCCTGTCCACCTGTGACTCCACTTTCAAAGAGCCATGAACCTGTACTCCGAGATCTCTTTGTTCCATAACTCTCCCCAACACCCAACCATTAACTGAGTAGGACCTGCCCCGATTCAATCTGCCAAAACGCATCACCTCACATTTATCTGAATGAAACTCCATCTGTGATTCATCCACCCACTGGCTCAATTGATCAAGTTCCCGTTGCAATTCTAGGTAAGCTTCTTCACTGTCCACTCTGCCACCAATCTTGGTGGTGTCATCTACAAACTTACTAACCATGCCTCCTAACTCATCATACAAATTATTAATATAAATAACAGTGGATCCAGCACTGCTCCCTGAGATACACCATTGGTCACAGGCCTCCAGTTTGAAAAACATCATCTACAACTACCCTTTGTCGTTTGTCGTCAAGCCAATTTTGTATCCAATTAAGCTACCTCACCCTGGATCATGTGAGATTTAACCTTATGCAACAACCTATGCTGCGGCACCTTGTCAAGGACCTTGCTAAAGTCCATGAAGACAATGTCAACTGCACTGCCCTCATCTATCTTCTTGGTTACCCCTTCAAAAAACTCAATCAAATTCGTGAGACATGATTTTCCACTCACAAATCCATGCTGACTGTCCCTAATCAGTCCTTGTCTCTCTAAATGCCTGTTGGTCCTGTCCCTTAAATACCAATATACCAATGAGAAATATTAATTTAGGATCGCACCCCCCCCCCCCCCCCCACCCCCCCCACGGCCGCCCCACGACACGAATCGCTGCTTGCCGTTTTTTTACAGCGAGCAGCGATTCTCCCCTGGCCGATGGGCCGATTTCCCAGGCCTTTACAGCCGTTTTCACGAATTTAAACACACCTGCTATCACAGTTCGTGAAAACAGCCGCAAAGTGCCATTCTGCACAACCATGCCACCGATTGGCACGGCCGCACCACAGCCGTGCCAAGGGTGGCATGGGCCCGCGATCGGTGGGCACCGATCGCGGGCAGCGGGTCCGATTCCCGCGCACACTTTGTCTCTCCGCCGCCCCACAGGATCAGTCCACGGGGCGGCTGAGGGGCATGACGGACCGCACATGCGCGGGTTTGATGCATATGCGCGATGACGTCATCCGCGCATGCGTGGCTGACGTCATCGTGTGCATCAGCCGCCGTGAGTCTTGGCGGCCGGGTTTGGCGAACGTTCGCTAAACCCGCGCTGCCGTTCTTCCCGGGGCCGCGATGCTAGCCCCGATCGAGGGGGTAAATCGGGTCCCGGGAAGGGGCGCGGAGGCTGCCGTGAAACACGGCCGGTTTCACGGCAGCCTTTACGACTCTCCGCACTTGCAGAGAATCACGCCCTTTGTTCTTATATGTATAAAAATCAACTAAACTGTGCATTTGCTTTTTTTATTGCCTTCTTAAAATCCCTTTAAATGTCAGTTATTTCTTATCATCATCGTTTTTCTCATGATCCTTCAAAAAGATTCCACTTTTAATTTTGTCCTTGTTCAACTATCACCCATCCTGTTCTTGGCTCTATATTTACTCTACCATAAGCTATAGACAAACAGGTCACTTTGGCCCCCTCTAACGGCTCTTCACTTCCTCATCTCCCATCTGCACATCACAAACATGGTCCTTTCCCTCAACATTCATACATCCCACTGGGTTAATTCCCTTGTCCCTAACTATTGTAATCTGCCCATTTGTGGGAAGTAATAGACTCTCCTATTGGGCTCTTTGAGCGTCTGAAACCATTTTCAATTTTTCCATGTGTTATGGATCCAGAACAGAACCCCAATTTTGGTTAAGATCCAAGATGGGAACACAACTATTTCATTTGGTAAAACTATAAGGAAATGTTACTGCATCACAGGACTGATAACACTGACCAAAAAACAGCTTTTATATGAAAACAAACTTTAATTTGAACACAAAATTAAGCACATTAGCAGCAAATAAATAGTTTTACAGTTAACAGGTACATCTTAACTTTCTTTCTGAAACCTCCACATTCCAATTAAGCAACCCATATATTTCAAATACAACTTATGTATAAAGTTGACAACCTGGTTTTACTCGCTTATCTTGGTGCAGAAACCTTGGAGAAAGAAACCTGTTTTTTCGGATCAAGCTGGAAACCTTCTCAGCTGAGAGTTTTTGAAGCAACTCCTTTATCCAGACAGATCTGGCCCCTTCAATTAGCTACACAAACTGCACTCAAAGCATATAAGCACTCTCTTGTCTCTTGTTACAAGACGGGCCTCGATTTATTTATACAGGCTCAAACTGTTACAAAATTGCATTATCTCTACCTATAAATATGTAAAATGGCATTAATATCTATTATAAAAACACTTGCATTGTAAATAAAATCACTGATTATCTCACTTTTAATCACAACTGTAGCAGGCATACTGTCTGTATGAATTCTAACCTAGGTTTTAATAATATTACTGTAAAAGAATGACAATTGCTTATATGCATCACACCTCCTCCCATAAAATATTAACGAGAAACATGAAAAGATGACTTCATTTTCCAAAGCATTATCCACATTAGATATTCCATTGTTCTCTCATTTCAAAGTCGTGGAATCCCTACAGTGTATTTGTCGTGGAATCTCTACAGTGGCCATTTGCCTATCGGGTCAGTACCATACCTCTGAAAGAGCAACCTACCTCGGTCCACTCACCTGCCCTATCCCCATAACCCCACCTAACCTTTGGACATTAAGGGACAATTTAGCATGGCCAATCCACCTAACCTGCACATCTTTGGACTCTAGGAAGAAACCGAAGCACCTGAAGGAAACCCACGCAGACACATGAGAATGCACAAACACCATACAGACAGTAACCCAAGGTCAGAATCAAACCTGTCCCTGACACTGTGAGGCACTAGTGCTTGCCACCTTGCGACCATGCATCTGCAAGTCCGTTCTCTTGCTGCTACATGTATCATTTTTAGGTTAAATTATTGTAGAAGTAAGAGCCATCTAAATAGTCTTTCATTCTGATCTTTAAACTTTTTGAGAAGCTTAATGGATTATGGTTGGTATAAATAGTTGTCTCTGATAAATTATAAGAAATGTTGAAATGCTGCAATGCCAATAACAAACCCAAAATTTCTTTTCTATTGTCGAATATTGCTTTTGATGTATATTCAGTTTCCTTGAAAATAACCAACAGGCCTTTCTATACATTAGGTATCCTCATATAGTAATAGTAATACAGCACCAATGCCCATGACACTCATATCAATGGCAGCCTTAAATTGTTTGTGATAATTTGGTGTCACTAAATCTGTTGCTGTGGTCAAGACAGTTTTCAAATTATCAAATGCCACCTGACATTCTGACGTTGAATTACATTTCCTGTTCTTTTTCAGTGGAGCAACCATACAGCTAAAATTTGGCACAGATTTTCTATAGAAATCACTCATGTCCAGAAATTTCAAACCTTCTCTTCTCATTGACGGCTTGGGGAACTACCCAATTACTTTCATTTTGATGTTCTTTGGGCCATCTGACCATGGCCTAAGAATGTGACTTGGACTTTTGCAAACTCACTTTTAGTCAAATTCATACCATGCCATCGAATCGATGAACAATTTCTTGAAATGTTCCAGAGGCTCCTTCCATGCTTGATTAAACACCTCCAGGTCGTCTATGTACAATGCACAATTCTTCAGTCTAGATATGACCTCATTAATTTGCCTTTGGAATGTTGCAGCCACATTTTTCATCTCAAACAACATAACTTTAAATTGGTACAGACCATTTGCCATTATAAAAGCTAAAGCTTCCTTTATCCCTTCCAATAAAAGTACTTGCCAGCATCCTTTTAGTAGGTCAATTTTGGGAATTAAATTTGCTGTTGCACCTTTTCAATAGTGTTCCAAATGAGTAATAGGATACAAATCTGACTTTGTTACTGCATTGACTCTCTGATAATTTATACAGAATAATCGTGGCAGCACGGTAGCATTGTGGATAGCGCAATTGCTTCACAGGTCCAGGGTCCCAGGTTCGATTCCGGCTTGGGTCACTGTCTGTGCGGAGTCTGCACATCCTCCCCGTGTATGCGTGGGTTTCCTCCGGGTACTTCGGTTTCCTCCCACAGTCCAAAGATGTGCAGGTTAGGTAGATTGGACATGATAAATTGCCCTTAGTGTCCAAAATTGCCCTTAGTGTTGTGTGGGGTTATTGGGTTATGGGGATAGGGTGGAGGTGTTGACCTTGGGTGGGGTGCTCTTTCCAAGAGCCATTTCAGACTCGATGGGCCGAATGGCCTCCTTCTGCACTGTAAATTCTATAATCGTGTTCTGTCAGGTTTTGGAAGTAGCACAATAGGTGTAGGTGAACTCCAATCACTGCAACTTACTTGAATGGTATAATTTGGAAGGATGCTTTCAATCTTCTTTGAACCTATGCCAAATTGAGTGGATTCAGTCTATATAGATGTTGCTTAATAGGAACATAACTTTCTACATCCACATGATAATTAATCGACCTTGTACTTCTCAATTTTTGCCCACATATAACTCCATGTGATTATAATAGCTCTTTCAGATCACTCTGAATTTCCTCTGCAAGGCAACTCAGTTATGTATCCAAATTTCTTATTGTTCAATCTAATTTGAGGAATGTTCAAATCAGAATCCTCTAGATTTAGCTCTTCCCGCTGAGTTATAACTACTGATACATCCTCCTGATTCCCTTCCTTATCAAAATACCTTTTGAGCAGAATAACATGACATACCCTCTGAGTTTTCCTTCTATCTGACGTTCTTGTCAGATAATTCAGCTCATTCAATTTCCTTTCAATTTGGTAAGGTCCACTCAATCTTGCTCTTAATGATTCACCTACCACAGGTAATAACATTATTAATTTCTCCCCTCGAACAAAACTGTGAGTCTTTGATTTCTTATCTGCCTCTTTTTTCATCACATGCTATGATACTCTTTAAATACTTCCCAGCCAACTCACCAGCCCTATTTAATCTCTCCGTAAAGTCTGTCACATAGTCCAAAACTGCAGCCTCATAACCCTGACTCACCAATTTCTCCTTAATAAATTAGTGGACCACTTACCTCTTGACCAAAATTCATTTTGAATGGACTAAATTTAGTTGATTCATCAGTTATGTCCCTAATTGCAAATGGTACCAATGGAATTCCTTTATCCCAATCCTCTGGAAAATCCTGACTATAGCCCTCAAGATGGTATTTTATGTTTGATGCCACCTTTCCAACACTCACTACGATTCTGGATGATACATGGTCAATTTAAATTGCTTTATCCCTTAATTGTACATAACTTCACTCAATAACTTTGACATGCAATTTGATCCCTGATCTGATTGGATTTCTCTTGGAAGACCGTATCTGGTAAATAATTTAATTAATTCCTCTTAACCTGTGGCTTTGTGATTTTGTTACTAGACAATCTAGAAACACCCCAGGATATGCTTCTTGCAGCACCTCCACTGTTTGACTTTCCACCAACCTTTCCACTACCTGTGATCCAGCTATTTCATTATCCAGGATACACTGAAAGAGGTAATTTCACTATTACTCCTACCACCACTTCACAACTTTTCACCAAACACTCTTACCTTACAGAACAGAATTCTACTTCCACATATTACCTCCTTTTCTGACAATACTCCTTCTAAACTACAGGCGCGATTCTCCGCTCCCCACGCTTCATGGGAGAATCGCGGGAGGGCCCCCCCCGCCATAATTCACGCCCCCCTTGCACCCACCGCGATTCCCCCCCCCCCCCACGCCCCGCTCGGAAGAATCGCCACTCGCCGTTTTTCACGGCCGTTTCACGACGGCGGCAACCACACCTGGTCGCTGCCGTCATGAAACGGGAGTGAGAAGCCCGTTTGGGGCTTGTAGGTGGCCTAGAAAGGAAAGAGCACCACGACTGTGCTCGGGAGGGGACAGGCCCGCGATCGGTGCCCACCGATCGTCGGGCCGGCGTACAAATTGGACGCACTATTTCCCCTCCGCCGCCCCGCAAGATCAAGCCGCCACGTCTTGCGGGGCGGCTGAGGGGAAAGATGGCCACTGCGCATGCGCGGGTTCGTGCCGTCAGCGTCATGACGTCAGCCGCGCATGCGCGGGTTGGAGCCGGCCAACCTGCGCATGCACGGCTGACGTCATTAGGCGTGCCGGCCGCGTCATTCTCGGCGCGACGCCCCCGCGCGCGAGATTTACGGACCCCCGCTCCTAGCCCCGCTGGGAGGGGAGAATAGGGGGCGAGGAGCAGCCTCCGAGGCCATCGTGAAACTCGGCCGAGTTCACGACGGCCCTCCCGATTTTTCCCGGGAGCGGAGAATTCCGCCTGCATATCTCTGTAGACCTCACTGTTAAAGATTGACTTGCTCCTGTATCCCTGAAGATTTAACCTCCTTACCTACTTCACCTTGTACACGTGAGTAAAACTTATCCTCATAAATAGATTCTTTAAAAAGATCTGACATCTGTTTATCAACCAACCTGTGAACAGGATGCGTACACTTTTGCACCTCTTCAGCTGCCATCATGGTTTCTTTTGGCACTTTAATAATCCTCCCTGATTTATTTCATTCCAATAGGATTTGACAGGGCAGATTCAAAAAGAATGTTCCCGATGGCAATCATTTTTTTTTTAAACAAACAATTTTAATGAGGTATTTTTGGCATTACGAATAGCAACAGTATAAAAACAATGCACAAAGAACAATGAACATAGTGCAAACACCGACTCCCATCTCTCCGAGACCTGCCTAATTAACCCCCTATTCTACGCTACCCTAGCAGCAGCACCCCGCCCCCCCCCGCCCCAGACAATTAATTATCCGCAAAGAAGTTGATGAATGGTTGCCACCTCAGGGCGAACTCTAACAATGACCCTCTCAAGGCAAACTTAATCTTCTCCAGGCCGGGAAAGCTCGTCATGTCGGTTAACCAGGTCTCCGACTTCGGGGGCTTTGAGTCCCTCCAAGCTAATAATATCCGTGCCCGGGCTACCAGGGAAGCGAAGGTCAGAACATCTAACTCTTTCTCCTCCTGGATTCTCGTGTCTTCCGACACCCCAAAAATTGCCACCTCTGGACTCATTGCCACCCTTGTTTTCAATACTCTGGACGTGATGTCCACAAACCCCTGCCAATACCCCTAAGTTTTGGACACGCCCAGAACATGTGGATATGGTCGCTGGTCCGCCTGCACATTTTACATACCTGTCCTCTACCCCAAAGAATCTACTTATCCGGGCCACTGTAATGTGGGCCCGGTGGACCACCTTGAATTGGATCAAGCTGAGCTTTGTGCATGTAGCGGTCAAGTTGACTCTGCTCAACGCGTCTGCACATAAGCCATCCTCCATCTCACCACAAAGCTCCTCCTCCCACTTACGCTTCAGCTCCTCGGTCTGCACCTCCTCCGCCACCGTACGTTCTTTGTAGATGTCCGAAACGCTACCCTCTCCCACGCATCCCCAAGACACTACCCTATCCTGGATCCCCCTCAGTGGCAGGAGTGGGAAGGATGATACCTGCCTGCGCAGGAAGTCCCGAACCTGTAAATATCTGAAATTGTTCCCTCTTGCCAACCCAAACTTCTCCTCCAGCCACCTCAAGCTAGGGAAGCTCCCCTCCAGAAACATGTTCCCTATCCTCTCAATTCCCACCCTTCGCCATACTCGAAACCCCCCATCTCGGAAGGACCGTCATCTTAACCATCTGCACCCTCCCAGCCAGCGACAGCGGTAGCGCATCCCATCTCCAAAACTCGCCCCTCATCTGATCAACCAACCGGGACAAGTTCAACTTGTGTAACCGGCCCCAGTCGTGTGCAACTTGTATCCCTATCCTGGATCCCCCTCAGTGGCAGTGTCCCCCACGAACCTAAAAGGTAATTCCCCCAGCCGACCCTCCTGAGCCCTTGCCTGGACTACAAACATCTCGCTCCCCCCTCCCTCCCCCCCCCCCCCCCCCCCCCCGCCCCTGAACCAGCCCCTTCCAGCCCCTTGAAGCTCTCAGAGCAATTGCCAGCGGCTGTATAGCTAACGCAAACAGCAGTGGGGGAGAGGGGGCATCCCTGTCTTGTCCCCCGGTACAGTCTAAAATAGGTCGAGGTCATCCTATTCGTCCTTACACTAGCCTCCGGGGCCCGATACAACAGCCTAACCCAGTCGATAAAGCCCAGACAGAGCCCAAATTACCCCAGCACCTCCCATAGATAGTACCACTCCACCCGGTCGAACACCTTCTCCGCATCCATGGCCACAACTACCTCAACCTCCCTACTCTCCGGGGGCATTATCATCACATTGAGCAGCCTTCTTATATTGGCCACCAACTGCCTGCCATTGAAAAACCTAGTTTGATCCTCCATAATCACATCCGGCACATAATCTTCAATCCTAGAGGCCAAAACCTTGGCCAGCAACTTGGCGTCCCCATTAAGCAGTGAGATCGGTATGTATGACCCGCATAGCTCCGGGTTCTTGTCCCGCTTCAATATCAATGAAATAGTGGTCTGTGACATCGTCGGGGGCAGCACCCCTCTGTCCCTTGCCTCATTGAAAACCATGACCAGCAACGGCCCTAATATCCCCGAGAATTTCTTGTAGAATTCCACCGGATACCCGTCCGGCCCCGGGGCTTTACCCGACTGCATTGCCTTCAAGCCCTCAACTATTTCTTCGGCCCTAATCGTGGCCCTCAGCCCATCCACCAGCTCCCTTGGGAAGGTCAGTCCGTCAAAAAAGCGTCTCATCCCCTCAGGCCCCGTAGTGGGTTCCGAGCGACAGAGTCTATTGTAAAAGTCCCTGAATGCCCTGTTTAGCCCAGTCGAGTCCCCGACCAAATTCCCATCCCTATCAACCACCCTCTCTATTTCCCTGGCTGCCTCCCTGTTCCTAAGCTGCTGTGCCAGCATTCTGCTGGCCTTCTCCCCATGTTCGTACACCCACCCCTCGCCTTCCTAAGCTGCTCCACTGCCCTACCTGTCGACAGCACCCCAAACTCAGCCTGCAGCCTCTTACGTTCCCTTAATATCTGCACCTCCGGGGTCGCTGCATACCTCCGTTCTATCTGTAGGATCTCCTTAACCAGTCGGTCCGCTTCTGCCCTATCCATCCTGTCCCTATGAGCCCGGATCGAAATCAGCTCCCATCTCACCACTGCTTTTAGCACCTCCCAGACCACCGCTGCTGAGACTTCCCCCATGTCATTGACCTGCAGGTAGTTCTGCATGCACTTCCTCAGCCTCTCGCACACCGCCTCGTCCGCCAACAAGCCCACGTCTAGTCTCCATTGCGGGCCCTGGAAGCTCTCCTCGCTAATCTGCAGTTCCACCCAGTGTGGGACATGATCCAAAATAGTGATGGCCGAATACCCCGTGTCCACCACCCTCACTAGTAAATCCCTGCTCAAAATGAAAAAGCCAATCCGGGAATAAACCTTGTGAACATGCGAATAAAAAGAAAACTCCTTTCTTGTCGGCTGCCCAAATCTCCATGGGTCGAACCCCCCCCCCCCCCCCCCCCCCCCCCCATATCTGCTCCATGAACCCTATCAGTTCTTTGTCATTGCTGGAACCCTCCCCGTTTTCGAACACGACCAGTCCAGGCCGGGGTCGATAACCGTATTAAAATCCCATCCCATCACCAACTTGTGCGAGTCCAGGTCAGGTATTTTCCCCAGTACCCTCTTTATGAATTCTACATCGTCCCAGTTTGGCGCGTACACGTTAACCAAGACTACCTTCCTCCCCTCCAGCTTGCCGCTCACTATGACATAACGGCCCCCCCCGTCCGAGACTATACTGCCCACCTGGAATTGCACCCGCCTATTGATTAAAATCGCCACCCCTCTGGTCTTGGTGTCCAGCCCCGAAGGAAAGACCTGACTGATCCAACCCTTCGTTAGCCTGACTTGATCCGCCACTTTCAGGTGTGTCTCCTGCAATATCACCACGTCCACCTTGAGAGCCCTCAGATGCGCAAACACACGTGCTCTCTTGACCCGCCCATTCAACCCTCTAACATTCCAGGTGATTAGCCTAGTTGGGGGGCACCGTGCCCCCCCGCCTCTGCTGATCAGGCATCCCCTTTCCTGGGCCCACTCCCAGGCCATGCGCCACGCCTCCATCAGCCCGCCTGCTGGAAACCCCCAGCCCCGACCTCCTCTCTGACCCAAAACCTAAGTCCTTTCCTCATCAGCAGAGTAACTCCCCCCCCCCCCCCCCCCCCCCCCCCCCGCCCCCCAGCAACACCACTTTGTAACCTAACACCTGCCATATATTGAACATATACACATACCCCCACTGTGCTTCCATAGACTAGCTCACCCAGCTAGCCTGGTAGCCCTTGCCTCCGGTGCCAAGGAGTCTCCCACCTATTGTTCTCTACGCCCCTACCCCGCCAATCAAAACCACTTCCCTCATCAAATCGACCCCAAACAATCGGCCAATTACAATGGGAGACAACCCAAAATGAAAAACCAACAAAGAACCCCACCATTAGTGCAAATCAAAATAATAAAAAGTAAAAAGCCCCCACCAGCCACCCACACCAAAACACCGAAATCCCATAGAACCAAATAACTTTTACTTCTCCCATCTTCACCCAAACTCAAAACAGAAGAAAAACGACAATCAAAATGTATAAACATCATCAGAAAAGTTGCAACTTAAAACCAAAAAATTCTCAGTTCAGCACCAGCCCTTTCTTCTTGGCAAACTCCATCGCGTCTTCGGGCAACTCAAAATAATGGTGCTGGTCCTCGTGCGTAACCCAAAGACGCGCCGGGTATAGCAGACCAAATTTCACCTTAAACAGGATTGCCTTCACTTAAATGAAGCCTGCCCTCTTTCTGGCCACCTCCCCACTCAGGTCCTGATAGACACCCAATATGCTATTGTCCCATTTGCAGCTCCGCGTACGCTTGACCCACTGGAGAACACTCTCCTTGTCCAAAAATCTGTGGAACTGGCCCACCATCGCCAATGTGGGGTCCCCCGGCCGCGGCTTCATAGCCATTGCCCTGTACGCCCTGTCCACCTCCAACGGGTGGGGAAAAACCCCCTCACCCTGAAGCTTCTGAAACATACTCCCCACAAACCCGCCAGCATCAGCCCCCTCAGCCCCTTCAGGGAGACCGACAATTCTTAAGTTCTGCCGGCGAACTCTGTTCTCCAGATCTTCCACCTTCTCCAGTAGCCTCTTTTGCTGATCCTTCAGCATCTCCACCTCCAGCTCAACCACCGTTTGGTGCTCCTCTGGTCCACCTGCGCTTTCTCCAGCTTCTGAATCGTTCGATCCTGGGTATCCAGCCTGCGCTCCAGCTGATCGATCGACTCCTTTATCGGGTCAAGACTGTCCCGTTTCTGTCTCGCAAAGCCCTCTTGGATGACCTGCATCAGCTCCTCCGTCGATGGTTGGGCCGTTGCAGCAGGGGTCCAAACATCAACCATGTTGTCTTCAGCCGCGACCTCCATCCAGCCCTTGCTTATCTTTTTATTTCTTCCTTTTCGGTCCCTTAGGGTTCTCCGTTCTATGCACCAGTGTGTGGATCCAGAGCCAAATTATCTGCGCCTTCAAAGGCAAAACTCAAAACCACAAAAAAGTCAGGGAAAAACTCCAAAAGTCCAGCCAGAGCAGGAGCCACCAAATGTGCAACTTACTCCCTCATAGCCGCCACCGGAAGTGGCAGTCATATTTTGAGGATAAGAGGTAAACCTTTTAGGGCTGAAATAAGTAGACATTTCTTCACCCAGAGAGTGGTGAATCTGGAATTGCTTCTTAACAAATTGGGATTGGTTATATAGCCTCTGTGACTTTGCCTGGTGATTGGTAGCCATCTCTTCAAGGGATTTCTCTTTTCTCCCATGACCACTTTGTTGGATGAAGTTAAAAGACAGTTTTCTCAGTGAACATTATGGAGAAATGCAAAACAGTTCTTTTTGAATTAATTTTGACTGTTTTATTTTTACAGGTTTCAAATTTAATTTTAATCTGCTGGAAACAAATAATCAGGGCATAATATATGATTATGGCTCAATTATGCACTATAGCAGGTGAGTTTGAGTCAGCTGTTTGTAAATAATTTAATTAAGAATTCTCCCACAGGGCAGCACAGTGTTGCAATGGGTAGCATTGCTATCTCACGGCGCTGAGGACCCAGGATCCATCCCGGCGCCGGGTCATTGTCATGTGGAGTTCTCACATTCTCCCCTTGTCTGTGTGGATCTCACCCCCACAACCCAAAAAGATGTAAAGGGTAGGTCAATGGGCTATGCTAAATTGCCCCTTAATTAGAAAAAAGAATTGGGTACTCTAAATTTGTTTTAAAAAAGTGAACTCTCACACAGGATTGATCAATGAGCAGGTATTTAGCTATTAATGTTGTTTTCAAAGACTAATTAAGTCCAAATATCCCCATGCAGTTAATTTTCCAGGTCAGACTTCGTGCAAAATTCTCCTGATCTGTTCATGGTAGGGTGCAGAGAATCTGACAGAAGACTAAAAGTTAGAAATCGCCAACATAATTAACATTATGTTACAATTCTCCCAAATGGCAGATTAATGGTGTGTTGGCCATCCCATTGACAAGTGTCATGAACACCATTTGCATTCATTTGCATCCCACAAATGCTTATTAAAACAGTTGCCCATTGGTGCCATCAGGCCTTCCAATCTTTGTCAAGCCAGGAAAAATCATGTTGGTGTCAAACCTGATCACTGAAGACTACTGTGCACATGACGGCCCTCAGTTGGCAAGAGAGTTTGAGGTGAGTGCAACAAATCTTTCTGTCATAGTACTACCCTGCTCCTGAAGCACTCTTCAACACTCTGTTGAGGCAGACTAGTTCCTGCCCTCCATTTCCAGAATGAGTTGCTCTTCATGGACAGCACTGTACTGCTGAACCCACGGACCCTCCTGTATCACCATCTTTGTTCAGTCCTACGCCTGGGGTTGGTGAGCACAGGGTTCTCCCTCCCCTCCTGGTGCCACACTCCAGCATCTATCTGGAAAGCACTGTGCTATGACATTCATGCAACCACCACAATAAAAGTCCGAAGTTCGACTGGGGTGGGAGTGCAAGGCGAGGCAGGGAGTGGTGGAGGTCTGACGGAGGCAAGGGGGGCAGAATGAGGGCTGTGAGAAGAGTGGAAGATAGGGAGAGAGCTCACAATGGCAAGAGGAGGGGTAAAGAGGTGGTTTCGAAATAAGAACAATGAAAGACAGGGGGAAGATCGAGGGGAGGGAAGATGAGCCCCAACAAGCCTGCATGAATAGTTCACAACGAAGGGGAGTGAAAGGAATACCACATTGTTCACTGGTGTGGATGGATGAAAATTCCAGAGATGGAGAGTAGAGGTCCAAGAAGGACATGAGTGTCATAATATACACATCAGTATATGATGGTGCAGAGACACACACTGACTGACACACTGCAAGACCAATCAACACAAACAACACAGCAGCCAATCACCAGTTAGGGCACGGTCACTATAAAGCCAGGGGGCACTAGTTTTCCCGCTCATTCGGGATGCCGCCTCTGAGTCAGACAGAGCCCGCAGTAAGTAGCACAAACATCCACCATGTGCTAGCAGTATAGGCTGGTCAGGTTAGGCATAGGTCTTCAATCGATCTAACATAGTGTCGACCCACAGTACAAGTATGTTTAATAGCTCTTAGTTAAATAAAATAGAGTTGTACTATTACAAGTGTTGGTAGCCTGTCTATGTAACTGCTAAGGTAAACGCAGTCTCCACAGATCCAGTGTACCCAACACATCAATGAGTACCTCGCAGGTGATGGGCTCAGGGTAAGGTTGAATAGAGGAACAGATCTCTTTGCCTCTATATTGCTGACATCCTACACCAGTACTGCTGAACCCACGGACCCTCCTGTATCACCATCTTTGTTCAGTCCTACGCCTGGGGTTGGTGAGCACAGGGTTCTCCCTCCCCTCCTGGTGCCACACTCCAGCATCTATCTGGAAAACACTGTGCTATGACATTCATGCAACCACCACAATAAAAGTCCGAAGTTCGACTGGGGTGGGAGTGCAAGGCGAGGCAGGGAGTGGTGAAGGCAGATAGGCTGGAGAGATTGATACAAGTGTTCTGGACTTGTTTAAAATATGGCAACAGAACGTTGGAACCTGTCAGCTAAGGGAATGAAGATCAATCAGCTGTCAGACCACCAGGAGAGTCAGAGGAGATCTCACCTGTGTATAATTAAAGAGGTTTCAAGCTCAGAATCTCAAGCAGGATCATACCATTCTGATTGGTGGGTCAGGCCCTGCTGGAGCCACTTTGCTTCAGAATGAGATCATTCTACCAACAGTCTGCACTGTTTCAATGAATGAGAAACATGCACTGCTGTATACATCAATAAGTTAATAAGTTCAAGATTTCAGAGCAGATTATTTACTGTTTCACCTTAAGATTTATTGGGCGCGATTCTCCGCAAATGCGGGGAGTCGTAAAGGCTGCCGTGAAAGTGGCCGTGTTTCACAGCAGCATCCGCGCCCCTTGCCGGGACCCGATTCTCCCCCCGGGCGGGGCTAGCAGCGGGGCCCCGTGAACCATGGCATTGCGGCCTTAGCGACCGTCGCTAAGTCCGCGCGCCAAGCGTCACGCCGGCTGACGCGCACAATAACGTCAGCCGCGCATGGGCGGATTGGACGGCTCCAAACCGCGCATGCGTGGGGCCGTCATCTCCCTCGGCCGCCCCGTGGACTGATCCTGCGGGACAGCGGAGGGAGAAAGAGTGTGTATGTTACGGACACACTGCCCACGATCGGTGCCCACTGATCGCGGGCCCATGCCCCCCTTGGCACGGCCGTGGTACTGCCGTACCAATCGGGGCCCTGGATGCCCAGAACGGGCATGTTGCGGCCGTTTTTACGACGGCAGCAAGCAGGTGTGTTTGTTGCCGTAAAAACGGCCGTAAAGGCCTGGGAACTCGGCCCATCGGCCTGGGGAGAATCGCTGTTCGCTGTAAAAAACGGCGAGCAGCGATTCATGTCATGGGGCGGCCATGGGGGGGGGGAGAATAGCGGGAGGGCGTGAAAAATGTCGGGGACGCTCTCCCGCTATTCTCCGACCCGTCGTGGGCAGCGGAGAATCGCGTCCATTGTTTTTTTTTAAATATTTTTTATTCTCCTTTTTCACATTTTCTCCCAAATTTACACCCACCAACAATAATCAGTAACAAATATGTCAATCCCCATATCAACAACAACGATCCCATCCTCCACCAAACCCCAAACATTAGCCCGCATGTTCACATAAACAAATGACAAAAATCCAGAATCACCCATAGTCACCATTAACACAAACCACCCCCCTCCCCCCACCCCTCCCACCCCCCCAATTAATGCTCAATGTTATCCAGTTCTAGAAAGTGCATGATTTTTAATGCCCATGAATTGTAGAACCCCTCCATCCTTCCCCTCAGTTCAAACTTAACCTTCTCAAGAGTCAAGAATTCCAACAAGTCTCCCCGACACGCCAGGGCACAGGGCGGGGAGGCTGCTCTCCAACCCATCAGGATCCGCCTTCCGGCGATCAACGAGGCGAAGGCTACAACATCTGCCTCCGCACCCGTTTCCAACCCTGGCTGGTCCGACACCCCGAATATGACATCCCGGGGGCCCGGGTCCAGTTTCACACGCACCACTTTAGAAATTACCCTAAAAACCTCCTTCCAGTAATCCTCGAGCATTGGACAGGACCAAAACATATGCATGTGATTAGCGGGGCCCCCTCCGCAACATTCACACACATCTTCTACCCCTTCAAAGAATCGGCTCATCCTCGCCCTCGTGAGGTGTGCCCTGTATACCACGTTCAGCTGTATCAGCCCCAACCTCGCACATGAGGGGGAGGCATTCACTCTCCGAAGCACCTCACACCAGAACCCCTCCTCCATACCCTCTCCCAACTCTTCCTCCCACTTTGCTTTGATGCCTTCCAGTGGCGCCTTCTCCTCTTCCAAAATAGCTCCGTAAACCGCTGACACTTCTCCAGTTCCCCTGTCGTGAGCACCTCCTCCAGCAACGTGGAGGCCGGCTCCACCGGGAATCTCTGCATCTCCTTTCTCGCAAAATCTCGAACATGCATGCATCTAAACATTTCCCCCTGCTCCAGCACATACTTCGCTTCCAGCTCCTTCAGCCCTGCAAACCGACCCCAAAGAAACAAATCTTTTAATGTCTTAATCTCCTTCTCCTCCCATTTCTGAAAATTTCCATCCCATCTCCCTGGCTGAAATCTGTGGTTCCGCCGAATCGGCATTTGCTTTGACCCTGCCCCCAACTTGAAGTGTTCCCGAAACTGCCTCCAAATTCTCAGTGAAGCTATTATTACCGGACTCAGTGAGTGCTTCCCCGGGGCTATCGGGAGCGGCGCTGTTGCTAATTCTTTCAATCCCAACCCCCTGCCTAAACTCTCCTCAATTCTGACCCACTGGGAATCAACCCCTCTGACCCAGCTCCGCACCTTCTCCACATTAACCGCCCAGTAGTAATACAACAGGTTTGGAAGACCCAAACCCCCTGCCTGCCTTCCCCTCTGTAACAGCACCTTTCTAACTCTGGACACCTCCCCTCCCCATATGAACAAAGTAATCCTTCCCTCAATCTCTCTAAAAAAAGCCTTTGGCAGGAAAATCAGCAGGCATTGAAAAATAAACAGAAATCGTGGCAGCACGTTCATTTTAACTGCCTGTACCCGATCCGCCAGCGAAAGAGGGAGACCATCCCACCTTACCAGATCAGCTTTTACTCTCCCCACCAAACTAGAAATGTTGTACCTGCGGAGCACCACCCCCCCCAACTCCCGGGCAACCCGCACTCCCGGGTACCTGCCCTACGGAATGACAGCACCCCCACCCCTGCCCCCACCCCCAGCCGTGACACCACAAAAATATTCACTCTTGTATAGATTTAGTTTGTACCCTGAGAAAGACCCAAATGCTTGAAGCAGCTCCAATGTTCCAACACGTATAACAGCAAATCATTGGCATATATAGACACCCTATTCTCTATCCCCCCCCCCCCCCCCCCCCCCCCCCGCACTATTCCTTTCCATATACCCGAACTTCTTAATGTGATAGCCAACGGCTCAGTCGCGAGTGCAAACAGCAGGGGGGACGTAATACATCCCTGCCTCGTCCCACGGTGGAGAGAAAAGTATCTCGAGCTGATGTTGTTTGTGCAGACACTCGCCCTTGGCTCCTTATATAGTAGCTTTACCCAGTTCACAAATCTTGGTCCAATCCCAAACCACTCCAGAACTGCCATCAAGTACCCCCATTCTACCCGGTCAAATGCCTTCTCAGCGTCCAGTGCCACAACCAGCTGTTTCCTTCCCCTCTGCCGGTGCCATAACGACTTTCAATACCCTTCTAAAATTGGAAAAGAGCTGCCTCCTTCTCACAAACCACTTCTGATCTTCACCTATCACCATCAGGAGGCACTCCTCCAGCCTACCCGCCAGTACCTTCGCCAATACTTTTGTGTCCACATTCAGAAGCGATATGGGCCTATACGACCCACAATCAGTCGGATCCTTATCTTTTTTTAGCAACAGTGTTGCTCGTTATGCTTTCCTTAATTTGTTTTAATTACTTTTGCTCAAGAGTCGGCAGGTATCTTTTTGATACCACCACAAGATTCAAAACCGAATACTGATCAATGACTCGATACACCAGTTAGTAGGTTTGAAATCAATGCGTATTTATTTACACACACAATCAATTATTACTCATGCACAAACTCTACTCACTAAACTACAACTACTATTAAAAGCCTATACTTAGATTCGGGTGCCCACTCAGTCAGAGGAACAATGGCCGTTGTCCGGTTCTGATACTGCTGGCTTTGAACTGGTATAGAATAGTAGCTTGGAGCGCCTATCTCGTAGCGTGCGTTGATCTTAGACTTACTTGACTGGTGCTTGGCGGGTCTCTCGTCGCTGAGAGCCAAGGCCAAGATGAAGGTGAAGAAGAAGAGAGCGATCTGTCTTTGGGGACTCCTCTTTATACCCCAAAGGGTTTCGCGCCCTTCTGGGTGGTTCCTGAACTTGGCCCCAATTAATTGGACCATGTCCCAATCATTTGTATTGATTCTATCCAATAAAGGGGTCGTTGCTTGATCACTGGGTGGGCCCTAGGTGGCCGTTAGCCTGCCTTTGTTTTAGTCTCCACTGGCGCCGGGGAGTCTGCTCTGGTACCGATGCTTAAATGTTTCTCTTTTGTCCCCGGAGATAGCTCATTACTATGCTAATGGCTTGTAGTATCAGTTCTGTCTGGGAGCTTCAAGTTCCAATCCACGGGCAAACCTTGCACCTGCTTGTTTTCTTAGCACTGTCCAATTTTCCCTGTACTCTTTGCAAGTGTCCATTTTGAAATCGGGAAGTGGCCACCCCAGATGGCTACACTCCCTCCTTATGATCCTCAACACGAAGCGTGAAGGATCACGTTACTGTGTTGTCTTCGTTCTCTGACCAAGCCGGGCATGACTATGCTCTACACTGACCTAAACTATGCAACATATTTTTACCTAAACAATTTTACATACATATATCATCAAAACTCTACGGGGCGCTATGGCATTAAGGACATGCATTACAAAATAAAACTGGAACGTATTTACTATTCTTAATAGACTATCCTCAAACAAACAATTCAAAAATATCCTAACATTTTAAACTGTACAAAATAGCAGCATACAAATTTCTCTGGCTTGGCAGTCAAACACAGAGATCACATTTCTTTATTGAAACAAACGAACACACACAAAACAAATAAAACGGATGCACTTTAATCATTGTCAAGGGGTTCGGGGGTCTGTTGGAAACCGAAGATAGGGGATCTAATTCTGTATACCGGGGTGCGAGAGCGGTAGGCTCTCCTTCGCCATTTCCTCATTCTAATGGTCTGCACGACACTGCAAAGTATCGCCAGTGCTAAAAGTGCTCCTACAACATATGAGAGTGAATACCAAGTGATAAACTTATCACACCAGGTTGGGGTGCTGCTGACCGTTACTGGGCTCTGTGTACTGTGTGGGAGTGAATCATTGATGGCCTGTGGGGTAGGGGTGAGGGGGTTAGCTTACCGAAGGGATCCTGCTAGTATCCATGTAACAAAGATGGAGGTCGTCTTCATCTTTCCTTCTCTTCTCTTCTTTTCTTCTCTTCTGGTCTTCTTTGAGCTTCTGGATTCCTGTGAACACAAGCATATCTGTTATTATCTTGCTTAAGATCTTGTGTGTTTGTCTGTCCTTTGTTGCCAATTACCCTTTATAATTGGTCACCATCTGTGACTCCCTCATTTTTTTTTAAACCGAATTTCTGTACAAGACATTCTGGAAAAATATTGACACAGTGCGAGCCGTCCTGCAGCCTGTGCGATTTACCATCCCAATGTTTGAGGATGTAAATAGCATGAGGAAAGCAACCAAAGGGTCGCTGGGAAACAAACCAAAAATCATTTGAAATAAAAGAGCCAAAATGAGGTGCGTATGGGCTGCGGCAGGTAAGAAATGGATGGAATCCCCGGGTAGGACGGTGTGTGCTCTACCCGAGCGTAGCTGATCAGAGGCGGGTCCTCAGGAAGGGCGGGGATAAGTGCCGTTTCTCCACTGCCTGAGCAACCGGCAAGAACGGGTACGAATGTGGTCGTCGTGGGGTGTTGCAGTAATGCTTCTACCGTCAAATCAGAAGAGCAGTTACGAACCAGTGTCTGGGAAATTCTCAGAGGTTTCTGCGGACAAACTAGGCGGGTGTCCGTGGACAAACTTGCTCCATTAACTGCCAGGAGGCATTAAAGAAATGGTGGCGGGGCTGTGAAAAGCTGTTTAAATACTAAACATTGAACACTTAACAAACACATACAAACAAACATGCAACAAACATGGTGCAGGTTCCATCAGAAAGGACACAGTATCTCTCTATCGGTTCCTTTTTAACCATCATGTGGACACCTCAGTTCTCAGTAGCGAACAGAGTTGCAAAGGGGTTCGTTTGGTGGGAGTCAGACTCAATGTCATCATCTTCTCCCGGCTGACATACTCTCGACTGGAGTAACTTTGCCAAAGCTGCGTGGGGTGACTTGGGGTCCATCTCATCGTTCTGGATGAGCCTGAACGAATTGTCTCGATGCCAGAATCGTGTGTCTAGTTTTGAGCTGCTAGGTTTCAATCTGTAATCGACGGGCGGTGGGTCTGGGTCAGGGGCTTTGATGTAGGTGATGTCAAAGGGATCACTTGAATCATACTCGGAATCGCTGGGAGTGGGGCCTGGTACAGGGGGATAGTGGTAACGTGGTGTGCTGTGGCTGTCGTCAGTGCTGTCGCAGTCACTGTCACTGTCGCTGCTGTTTGGGGGCGGGGAGAGACGGAGTTGTGTGTCTGGGGGCGGAGTCGAAGTTGAGTCTGAGGATGGGCTGGAGTGGCTGGGGGACGGTAGGAATGCGTCTTCTATGGGCGGGGCATGGTCATCTGCTGCTGCAAGCAGGATGTGGTGCGTGTGGTTGTTCTGCGAGCCATAAGCCTTGAGCTGGTTTCTGTGAAACCATGCAGACTTTCCATTAGGATATTTGATTTTGTACACAGAGGGGCTTACTTTGTCCAAAATGGAGTACAGACCTGAGTATTTTGGTGAAAGGAATGTGCTCGGGTTGTAGAGGGAAAGCATCACTTGCTGCCCTACTGCAAACTCAGTGGCATGCACTGTTTTATCAAAACAAGCCTTGCTCTGTTCCTTCCGTGTTCCCAGTCTCACAGCTGCTGCGAGCTGGGCGCTTTAACATTCTCTATTAGCTGCTGTACAGTGTTTTCGTGTCTGAGGTCTGTCACTGCGAGGCTGGTCAAATTCAAACCCCCTTTCATGGGGCGTCCGGTCATGAGAGTGTGGGGGGTGTATCCTGTGGACGTGGATCTTACAAACATTAACACAAATGGGAGAACTGAATCCCAGATGTTGTTATTCTGCTGTGCCATTTTCCTAAGGGTGGCATTTAGTGTCCTATTCATGCATTCGACGATACCACTTGACTGGAGGTGGTATGCAATATGAAACTTCTGGGTTAAACCGAAAATTGTGAGGACGTTTTTCATAACTCGTCCTGTAAAATGGGAGCCTTGATCGGATTCTATGCTGCGGTGGAATCCCCACCTTATAAAGATGTGGAGGGTTAGGATTTTTGCCGTTGTCTTTGCCGTATTGGTGCGCGATGGAAAAGCTTCCACCCATTTCATGAAGGTGTCGATGACCACCAATACATACTTATATTCATTTCTGAAAGAAGGTAGAGGTCCTATGAAATCTATCTGGAGATTGGTCCAGGGTCCATTTATGGGGCGGGTATGGCTAAGTTGAGCCTTCTTTGCGTATCTGTCCGGATTGTTCTGGGCACAGATTAAGCAATTTTCTACGTAGTGTGTTACATCGGCTTTTAAATTTGGCCACCAGCAGAGCGGTCTGAGGTGGGCTAAAGTGGGTTCAATTCCCTGATGTCCGTGATTGTCATGGAACTGACAAATGAGTTGGTTCCTATCCTGCTCTGGAACTACATAAACGCTGTCTTTTAGAATCACACCATCATGTGTGGTCATGGAATTCTTGAATTTGTCATAAGGGGCTGGGAAGGTTCCCTTTAAAACATCCCTGAGTTTCTCATCCTGTTTCTGAGCCTGTGCTAAATCCTGGCTGTTGGTCTGTGTGACCTGAACTGCGTGTACTGGGGTGCTTTCGGGGGGATTCCAAAAATAACCATATCTAGAACCTGCCCTTGCTAGGGCGTCTGCTTTAACATTACCAGGGGCGGAAGAACGGTGGTGACTGCGGAATTCAACAATTCCATTTTTCCTGTCCTTTGCCTGCTTTAAAATATGGCAGAGTAATGGGGCTGATGGTAGGGGTTTTCCGTCTGCAGAAACAAATCCTCTTGTTTCCCACAGGGGTAGGAATTCCGTCAAACTATTGCAGACATACAGGCTGTCTGAGTAGATGTCTGCTGGGGTGGGGAACGAGTCGGGGTGGTCTACAATGTAAGCGATTGCTGCTAGTTCTGCTGCCTGTGAGCCTAAGTGTCCTGGCAACTTTAGGGAAATCTCTTCTAGGGCGCGTCTCTGCACGTCTTCTACATAAATGCCGCAACCTGTTATACATTTGCCATTTAAAACTGTGGAGGAGCCATCCACATAACATTTTAGGGGTGCGTACGTGTCTGTGGGCTGTGGTCTCTGGGGTGTGCTACCTATTTTCCTGGGAGGTGTCTTTGGAATGAATGGGCCTGTGTTGTGCTGTGTGGAGATAATCTCACATTCATGAGGGGTGCCTGGGTACTGTAAATTGTCTGCAAGGAAGGTGTGGGTCTTTGTGCGTTTTACTGTGATGTCCCGTCCTTGTAAAGGAAGGGTCCAACGGGCTGCTCGGATTTGGCTGACTGCCATCTTTAAGTCGGCCGTCTAACAAAAGCTGTTTTGGGGTGTGTTCAGTGAGGATGGTGATGGGGTTGAGTCCTGTGATGTATGAGAAGTACTGTACTACCCAAAAACTGTGAGCAGGTGCCTTTCACAGGCAGAAAATCCTTGCTCGACAGGGTCTAACACTCATGAGGCGTATGCCATGGGTCTTAACTGGTCATGGCGTTCCTGGAGGAGCACGGCCGAAAGGGTTCGGTCGGTGCTTGCTACTTCGATAGCGTACGGGGATAGGGGGTCTGGGACCTGTAGCTGCGCTGAGTGCTCTTTTTAAAGCATCCATGGCATCTGTATGCTGTGGAAGCCATTCCCAAGGTGCCTTTTTCTTGAGAAGGTCAGAAAGAGGCGCTGCTTTAGTGGCGATATGGTTTCGGCAGTAGCCAACAAGTCCTAAAAATGACCGGAGGGCTGAGACATTGTGGGGAAGGGGCAATTTGACGATCGAGTCAATCCTTTTTTGTTCAATCTTGTGTTTACCATGTGTGAAAACTGTTCCCAAGTATATCACTTTTTCTTCCAAAATACGGGCCTTTTTGGGATTAACCTTACAGCCAATTTCTTTTACGAGTCCTAGGAGTTCTGCGAGAAGCGAAATGTGCTTTGCTTTTGTGTCTGTCTGTAGTAGCAGGTCGTCTACATACTGGACCAGACATTCGGGGCGGGAAACTTTTGCTAATCCATTTGCCAGCTGTCAGTGGAAAAAGGAGAGGGAGTTGTGGAAGCCTTGTGGAAGCCTTGTGGAAGGCACATCAACGTGTACTGCTGTCCTTTAAAGGTGAAGGCAAATTTGTACTGGCACGTTTTAGACAATGGAATGGACCAAAAGCCGTTACTAATGTCCGAAACCGTAAAGAATCGTGACTGGAGTCCCTGCTTGAGCATTGTCTCAGGACTTGTGGCTACGGTGGGGGCTGCTGGTGGGGTTACTTTCTTCAGTTCCCGGTAATCAATGGTCAGTCGCCATGATCCATCCAGTTTCCTGATGGGCCAAATTATTAGTGGAGGCTACTGATCTCAGTACGCCCTGGGCTAATAAGCTGTCTATCACTTTAGAGATTTCTCCCTCTGCTCCTTGGGGAAATCCGTACTGCTTCTGGGGTCTGGGGTCAGGACCTGTAATCTGCATAAAGCTAGCCATTCTGCCACAGTCATGCTTGTGCTGTGCAAATGCTGCTTTGTGTTCTTGCAGGACTGCCCAAACCTGTTGTCTGCACTACTGGTTCGCGGGTCGAACCAGTAATTTCCTACTGAGCTAATCCTATTTACATACTCTCCTACTGTGAGTGTGGCGGGGGCTCGTGATGCCTTTGCCATTTTCCAGACACATTTATTGACTGGATCAAATGAAAGGTTGTGGGAGCTCATAAAATCGATCCCTAAAATATGTTCTGCTGTGTGGGGCAGATAAACTAACACTATGGGGTGCTTGGTGGTTATGTTACCGATTTGTATTACTACAGGGGCTGTGATGTGTCCCTGTTGTAAGTGACCTGTAAAGCCACTGAGGGTGATGGTGTCTGTTGTGGGCCACGTGTCCCTCTGTAACATCGTGGAGGAATTGAGTGTGGTGCGGGACCCTCCTGTGTCCCAAAGAAATTCTATGGGCTGACCCTGGACTTTGCCTGCTACGACCGGTCGACTGGACTTATCCCAAAGGGTGTCGCAGACCCAAGTTGGGGAGCCCGAACACCGTCAGTCTGTGCCGTTCATGTCTGCATGGTCTGAACGGGCGCTAACACTATGTATAGGCTTTGCCCGATTTCTATTCAGGGTGCCTGTCTGTTGCCCTCTGTGTTGTTTCTGTGGCACGTTGCACTCTCGTGCAAAGTGTCCTAACTGTCCACAGTTGTAACACTCCTGTGATTTGGGCTGGGGTGGGCTGTTCCTACTCTCATTTATCCATGCGGGCTTCTGGTGCGCTTTAACTGCATGCATGTCTGCATCTGCCTGCTCTTCTTCGGGTTTCTTAACTGTGCGTTTGTTCTGAATGGATTGCTCCCAAACACGGGATAACCTTTTCAAAACCCATTTCTCATTGTGGGCCTCATCTGAGGAGTCGTAATTCACGCAATCTCTCTGCCCTGCCTCTGTTGCATGGGAGACCAGGATTCAAGTCCATTTTGCCATGTTATCTGGGGACAAATGGGCGCGGGCTAATTCACCAAAAACTGCTGTGAAATGAATCCACAAGCGTCCAGCAAACTCTGTGGGGTGTTCTGTTTTCTTTTGCCTACATCTATTTAGGCCTTCTACCGGGTCTCCTCTGTTGTAGCCGATCGCATCAAGGATCGCTGTGTGCATCTCTATTAGGTTGCCTCCTCCTACATTCTGTGGGCTGGGAAGGGCTGCCACGACTGAAGGGTCGAGGCTTAAATCTGTGAGTTTTATCTGCTCTCTCTTGTCCAGGCCGTACATGATGGCCTGCTGCTTAACCTTAGCGAAGAATTGGTGGGGGTCTGAAGTGGGGAGGAATGGTGTAATTTTATCACATGCATCCCGTAACTGGGTCACGGTTAAGGGGGTTATGTACAGAAAATCTGTTTCTCCTTCTGCTGCGGCCCTGCGGTGTGTGGTTACTGGGTTCATGGGGGTGTGTTCTGCCTGTTCAGTGTGGGGTTGCGGTGCTCTTCTTTTCTGGGGTTTCGCCTGCGTACATGCTCCATGTACGTATCTATGGGCTGTTTCTTTTAATTCCTGCCAATCTGGGCTGTTTTCCTGGTCTAGTTGGGGTCCAAATGTGCTCTGAAAGCCATTTTGAACAGAAAGCAGGGATTGCAATTTTGCAATTTGCTTATGGCACTTTGCGTGGTCTACGGAGCTCTGCCTTTGTTCCGTTGTGGAAGCATGGAGTGCTCGTAGGGCTGCTTTTAAGTCATTGCACTGTTTCTGCAATGTTTCTATCTGCTGCTCGGTTTCCTGTCTTACCAAGACCGCACGTTGTGTGTCCTGGTAGGCCTTATCATACTGTGTCTGGAAGCTGCTTAAGTGCGCCAGACAAGACTGGTGTGCCCTCTTGGCATCATCCATCTCTCTGTCTTTTGCTGCTAACTTCTCTCTTAACTCTTTATTCTCCTTCTCAATCTCGTTCACGTCTACCTTACTAGTTCTATCTCTCTCCTCGATCTCTCTACGGAGCATCCGAACGACCTCCTCTTGCCTCGCAATTGTGCCAGACAGGACACGATTGCCATCGTCTTGCGAGCTTTTCCTATGCTCTTCTTGTGGATCTCTGTCAGGTTCTCCCACCAAGTATGTCCTCTACCCCAGGGACCTGTTTCTTAATTTGCGCAAAATTCGCTCTAAAGGGGCCATCCTTTCCCTTTGAGGTATTTCCTAATTTCCTCTTCCCAAACGGGACACTGTCCTACTCTACAGGTCGCTGCGACCTTGAATTCCTGTGGGTTCATAGTGCGTTCCATTGCCTTCATTGCGACCTTTCCTATCTCTGGGTTCTCTACTAAATTTGGAACAGGGGGTGATAAAGCGGTGATGTAAACACGGGTATGGCTTACGCTAATTTCCGGCCTACAAAACTCCCGACAGTTTTACGCAACAAAATCTCTCAGGTTTAGTTTATATCCCTGTTAGTATGCATGCATTAACACACTTCTGAATTCTGGAGGCTTGATCAGTACTGCTTAAACACTTGTGGTTTTCCTGTTTCTAATTGGATTTCTAATTCAAATTTTGGGTTCGCTCGGAGTCGTGGGGCCACTTCTAAGTCGAGTTCCGGCGGAGACGCCAGTAAACATTGCTCGTCATGCTTTCCTTAATATGCTCTGTTTTAATTACCTTTGCTTAAGAGTCGGCAGGTATCTTTTTGATACCACCACAAGGTTCAAAACCGAATACTGATCTATCCCTCACCTCAACAATTTCCCTTGCTGGTGCTTCCCTCCGGAGCTGACCTGCTACATACATGTTCTACATGTTCGTAAACTGCACCTCTTGCTCCGCTCAGTTGGCGCACCGCCTTCCTGGTAGATAGTCGTTCAAAGCTCGCCTGTAGTTCCTTCCGCTTTTCCAGCTTTACTGGGTCCCCATCTTCTGCATAACTCCGATCTACCTCCAACATCTCATCTATTACCCTCTGCCACTCCAACCTCTCCTCTTTGTCCACCCTGGCCTTAAACGAAATTACTTCATCCCTCACCACCGCCTTTAGAGCCTCCCAGACAACTGCTTTCGACACCTCACCCGTACAGTTGAAACCAACATATTCCTTAGTTACCTTTTCAATTTTGTCACAGAACACTTGGTCCCCCAAAAGTCCCACATCTAATTTCCACCCCGGCCTCTGTGCTACCCCCTTCTCCAGTACCATATTCACCCAATGCGGAAAATGATCTGACACTGCAATTGCCGAGTATTCCGACCCCTTAACCCCAACCAGCAAAGCCTTCCCCATCATGAAAAAGTCGATCCGCAAGTATAAATTATAGACTGCTGAGAAAAACGAGTACTCCTGTTCCCTCAGGTGCAGAAACCTCCCATTTCCACCATTAGCTCAGCCAATGCCTTTGCCCCCCCTGTTAGGACCAGCAAGCATGGTCGTGACCTGTTCAACCTTGGCTCCTGCACCAAGTTCCAGTACCCCCCCCCCCCCACTCGCCAAACCTTGGCAATGCTTGGACATATTTAACTAGATCCCCACCAAGCCTTCGACTTTGACGCTCTTTCTCACCATACTCATAACAGTCATCCAACTGTACGTTTCCCTTTATGTCTGCCAATTTTAACTGACTGTCATGTTTCATGGCCATTTCCTGAAGTTCAAACTCTTTCTCTTTATCTTTTTCCCTGATCTGTATCTCCCTCTCTCTTTCTTTTTGTTCTGCACTTGCATAAGTAGGTCTTAAACCTACTTAAGGCCTACTTACCCAGTATCTACTGGCTTCCTGAGATCTACCGTCCTCCCAATAGAGGCCACAGCCATGCACCATTCAGTACTGGTTCAGTACTGGTTCACGCAAACATGGGCCATGTAGAGTGCACCTGGGGTTGTCTCCCAGGCCATCAGAGGCTCCTCAGCGGCCCGGGATAATGCACGGTGGTCCCCTGGCCGTCCTCCTGGAATGCAGGAACCTTGGCACTGCCAGGCTGACACCTTGGCACTCCCAAGCTAACAGGGGTACTGCCAGTGTGGCAGTGCAAGGATGCCCAGGTGTCATGGTGGCACTAACAAAGGGTACTGCAATTTATGATTTATTTTCCAAACGTCTTAGATTCTGGAACTTTGCCAAAGCATTGGAAAATTGCCCATAAAGGGAAGGAGATAAAATACAGGATACTGCAGGCCAATTATTCTAACTTCAGTTGTTGCAAAAATATTAGAACTAATTATTAAAGAAATAGAGTAGTGCATTTGGAAAGTCATAAACTGATGAAGTAGAGTTAGCACAGTTTTGTGAAGGGGGTATTATGTTTGACAAATTTACTAGGGCCGTTTAAGGAAGTATCAGCGATAGTAGAAGAGAACCAGCCAATGTTGTACATTTGGATTTTCAAAAGCATTTGATAAGGTACCACCCAAAAGGCTTTTACTGTTACGACAGCCTGGGTGAGTGTACAGTCAATTCCAGCCCCGCAGATCCCGGAGTTCCAACATGAATGAATTAATCAATAATTCATGTAAAGATTGTGAGATTCTTGGCCCTCGACTGCTCTAATGACTTCCAGCGACCAGATTTGTAAGTAAAATACAAAAGAACTGTTAATTTCCAACCAAGAGAAGAGATAAACATATAATGGTAAAAGATAGTAACGTCTGCTACTAATTATTTCCGTAACCTCGTACCATTCTCCACTCAGACACACGCAAGACAGACACATGGTGGCGAGGGTAGGAAAGGTTAAAAATAGGATTAAATTATGAGTGAGAGATGCGTATCTTCGCAGTGAGGTTGTGGCAGGTGTCAGTGATGATCTTCTCTGAACGTGTGCTTTTACAAACTGTTGGTTGGTTAGGATCCACCTTCGGTTAGAACTCTCAGGCTGTAAAACTTCCTCCAGAGTCACCTTAACTTCCACTGACCTGGGCTTTCACACTTCCCCTCAGGCCTGTGCAATTCCAGCTAGAATCCACCAGATTGACTATTATCCTCACTGAGTTAAATCTACAGTTCTCAACATGAGGTTTTAATAGGGTTTTCAAACAGCTCCTCTCTTTATCCTGAACCCTCAGCAAGAATCCAGCAGGTGAGATAGTTGTCTAATCAGAACAGAAATGACTACTTCCAACATCTTCCAGGTTGTGCAGAAAGAGGAAGGTATTTAATCACAAGTCCTCAGGTGAGAGATCTGCTTTAGCTTCCAGTGGATCTTTTCACAGGCTGGCTGGAAGCAATTTAAATTGTCCGGCAGAGAGATAATAAAGAGAGTCCAGACTTGCTGTGTGCTGCATTCTCGATCTAATCAGAAAGCTAAAATGGAACCTCCCCTCTTTTCCAGAAACCTTCTAGAAGCTTCTGAAGGGATCCACCAATCACAATCAAGAATAGAAAAAGACAGGGCAGTACGGTGGCGCAGTGGGTTAGTCTTGCTGCCTCACGGTACCGAGGTCCCAGGTTCGATCCCAGCTCTCGTTCACTGTGGAGTTTGCACATTATCTCCGTGTTTGCATGGTTTTCACCGCCACAACCCAAAAAATGTGCAGGGTAGGTGGATTGGCCATGCTAAATTGCCCCTTAATTGGAAAAAATAAATTGGTTAGTCTAAATTTATATAAAAAAAGAAAAACAAAAAGAATAGAAAAAGACCCAGAATTTCAGAAGAGCTAATTGGCTTCCAGCCAGTCCATCAAGGTGACATTACAGGACCCTGCCACACAGCACACTGCACTAAGAGGGAGTTCTGGGCCAGTTCAAATTACAGCTTAGACCAGGGTGTTTCAGGTTAAATCTAAAGTATGAAGTTGAAAACCAAAATGTGTAATATTAAAGCAGCCAGTAAGACAGAAAAAGGGAAACCAGGATCAGGCAAGGATTTAAAAGAGGTTCCGTACACTACGCAAAATAGGTTAGAGGATTGGCTAACAAACAGTAAATGGTGAGTAACAAGAAGGGTTCTTTGTCAGGTTGAAGGGAAATAATCACTGGAGTGCCACAGGGATCAGTGCTGGAACAGCAGTTTTTCACAATATATATTAATTAATAGGAAGGAACAGAGTGCGCTGTTACCATATTTGCAGGTGATGTGAATTTGGGGAGAAGACAGGATGGTAAAAGTATATAACTAGTTTCAGGGAGATATTGACAGGTTAAGTCAGTGGACAGAAAATTGGCAAAAGGAATTCAGTGTAGGAAAATGTGAGATTATTCAGTTTGGAAGAAAGAATTAGGAGTCGGATTATTATTTAAATGGAAAGAGACTACAGAAATCTACAGCACAAAGGGACTTGGCGGTCCTTATTTCAAGGGAGCTAGAGTATAAAAGTAGAGGTGCTGCTGAAACTAGTGCAAGTTAATGATGAGGCCACATTTTGAATAATGTGCACAGTTTTGGTTCCCTTATTTAAGGAAAGATATGTTATCATTGGAGCAGTATAGAGGAGATTTACTCGGATGATTATGGGTATGGAAGAACCACCACATGAGGAAAGATTAAACTGACTGGGTCTGTATTCCTTGGAGTTCATAAGACTGAGAGATGATCTGATTGAGACGTATTAGGGGGTTAGACAGGTTAAATGTTGGGAGGATTTTTCCACTCATGGAGAGTGTAGGACTGTAGGGTATAGTCACAGAATAAGGGAGTGCTCATTTTAGACAGATGTGATGAAAAATTTCTTCCATCAAAGAGTGATGAAACATTTGTGTTTCTTTACCTTAGGAACCTATGATGGTCGAGTCCTTGAACATTTTCAAGGCTGGGATCTGTAGGTTTTTAATCAGTAGATGAATAAAGAGTTACAGAGATACAACAGGAGCGAGGACTTAATGAGTGTTAGATCAGCAATGGTCTTATTAAATAGCGGAGTGGCTCAAAGTGCTCAATGTCCAACTCCTGTTCCTATTTCCTATGGTCTTAGAAGCTGGCAATTTCAGTTTAATGGCTACAGTGGTGTCCAAATATAGAGGCTTGAAGAAACGTATTTTATTGCAAATCAAACTATATGAACATTCCAGTTTCCAGCCGGGCTACCCAGCTTGGATCCCATTTGGGCCGGTTTTATGATAAAATCCATTACTCCGCCCCTCAGTGGGGAGCTCATATTCTACAAAGCTCATGGAGAGATTAATTTGTCTGTTCCTGTAGGTTTTGTGCAGGTTATAACTTCCCTCCCTCCCAAAATTGGAAGACCATTCCGAGGAAGATGCAGTAGGAAGGCGTCTGCTCGTTTTCGTCCACAGGTGTGCTTCTTGCACCTGTACAGCCAGATCAAGAGGCGTACATCTCAACGACGAAGGCCATTTTATTGCTGATCACCGTCGGGGGAACCACTAATGGTGGCTACTCACTGGCATGCTCACTGTCAGAAACTTCCGATGGCTGAGTCTTCATATCGGAGTCCGATATAGCTGCTAACCCGTATTAAAACATCCTGAGCTAGTGCGTGTTCATAGAACATAGAACATAGAACGATACAGCGCAGTACAGGCCTTTCGGCCCACGATGTTGCACCGACATGGGAAGTCAAAACCTAAAGGCCATCTAACCTACACTATGCCATTATCATCCATATGCTTATCCAATAAACTTTTAAATGCCCTCAATGTTGGCGAGTTCACTACTGTTGCAGGTAAGGCATTCCACGGCCTCACCACTCTTTGCGTAAAAAACCTACCTCTGACGTCTGTCCTATATCTATTACCCCTCAATTTAAGGCTATGTCCCCTCGTGCTAGCCACCTCCATCCGCGGGAGAAGGCTCTCACTGTCCACCCTATCTAACCCTCTGATCATTTTGTATGCCTCTATTAAATCACCTCTTAACCTTCTTCTCTCTAACGAAAACAACCTCAAGTCCATCAGCCTTTCCTCATAAGATTTTCCCTCCATACCAGGCAACATCCTGGTAAATCTCCTCTGCACCCGTTCCAAAGCTTCCACGTCCTTCCGATAATGAGGCGACCAGAACTGTACGCAATACTCCAAATGCGGCCGTACCAGAGTTTTGTACAGCTGCAACATGACCTCATGGCTCCGGAACTCAATCCCTCTACGAATAAAGGCCAACACACCATAGGCCTTCTTCACAACCCTATCAACCTGGGTGGCAACTTTCAGGGATCTATGTACATGAACACCGAGATCCCTCTGCTCATCCACACTGCCAAGAATTTTACCATTAGCCAAATATTCCGCATTCCTGTTATTCTTTCCAAAGTGAATCACCTCACACTTCTCCACATTAAACTCCATTTGCCACCTCTCAGCCCAGTTCTGCAGCTTATCTATGTCCCTCTGTAACCTGCAACATCCTTCCACACTGTCTACAACTCCACCGACTTTAGTGTCGTCTGAAAATTTACTCACCCAACCTTCTGTGCCCTCCTCTAGGTCATTTATAAAAATGACAAACAGCAACGGCCCCAGAACAGATCCTTGTGGTATGCCACTCGTAACTGAACTCCATTCTGAACATTTGCCATCAACCACCACCCTCTGTCTTCTTTCAACTAGCCAATTTCTGATCCACATCTCTAAATCACCCTCAATCCCCAGCCTCCGTATTTTCTGCAATAGCCGACCGTGGGGAACCTTATCAAACGCTTTACTGAAATCCATATACACCACATCAACTGCTCTACCCTCGTCTACCTGTTCAGTCACCTTCTCAAAGAACTCGATAAGGTTTGTGAGGCATGACCTACCCTTCACAAAACCATGCTGACTATCCTATCTAGATGATTATAAATCGTATCTCTTATAATCCTCTCCAAGACTTTACCCACAACAGACGTGAGGCTCACCGGCCTATAGTTACCGGGGTTATCTCTACTCCCCTCCTTGAACAAAGGGACCACATTTGCTATCCTCCAGTCCTCTGGCACTATTCCTGTAGCCAATGATGACATAAAAATCAAAGCCAAAGGCTCAGCAATCTCTTCCCTGGCTTCCCAGAGAATCCTAGGTTAAATTCCATCAAGCCCCGGGGACTTATCTATTTTCACCTTGTCCAGATTGCCAACACTTCTTCCCTACGCACCTCAATGCCATCTATTCTAATAGCCTGGGTCTCAGCATTCTCCTCCACAACATTATCTTTTTCCTGAGTGAATACTGACGAAAAGTATTCATTTAGTATCTCGCTTATTTCCTCAGCCTCCACACACAACTTCCCAGTTGAATTCCCAGTTCAATTCCGGTTCCACTTGACCCAGGGTCACAGCACAAGTGAATTCATTAATAATTATCAGAAAAATACCCAAAGTTTTAGTCCTTGGCAACCCAATAATTGCAGTCACCAGAGTTGTAAATATAAATACAATTACTTCTTATTAACAACAAGAACTGTAATTAAATATGCAGAAAATACAACTTGTTAACAATTATCTAATTCCTAATTCACTGCTTTAACTTGCCCCCCCTTCCCCTCTGCCACCCCACCTCCTTCCTCCCAACCTCTACAAATACACAAACACACACACACAAGACAGGCAAACGTAGATGGGAAGAAAGGAGTAGAAAATCATAAGCAAGAGGGAGAACAAGTCTTTGTTTCAGATGGTTGTTTCCAGCACCCTACTCCTCTTCAAACTCTTCTTTCAGTCTGAGACTTTACGGTAGATTCATTCAGGCCTCTGTAGTTTCTGAACTACAACACTCACAGGCTTTCTGGAGAGAGACAGAGGGTCCTGGTATTTGTTTCCATCCTGTAATGCTTTTCCTGCAGATTCAATCAGGTTCTCTGCAGTTCCATAAATATAGCACTCACAGCCTTTCAGGTGAAAACACAGAGGAGTTGACAGCGAGAGTACTTGTCCCTGTGCTTCCAAGAGTTAAACGGATCTCCTTGGGTCTCTGACAATCATCCCACTGGGGTGGATCCAATCACCACCTGTTACTGAGCAGAGGATGGACTTTTGGGACCATGCATTGGGTCCCAGTGAATCCATCAAACCGAGTTCCACCCCATCTCTCTCTCTGTTGCTGAAAAGTCTGAAGCTCCTGTTCAAACTAGCAGAGACTAGAGGAGTGTTCCCTCCTGTAACTTCTGAATTCCTGATTCTCTCTGCTGCTTAATTCAAAAGACATATATATCCATTAATCACTAATGGATCAAAAATTAAATTTCAAAACAAAAGAAAGGGGAAATCTGGGAAAAATAGGAAGGACTCTGACAACTGGTACTGCGGCAAGTGGTGAGGGAACCAACAGAAGGGAAGAACACACTTGACATCATCCTCACCAACCTTCCTTCCGCAGATACATCTGTCCATGACAGTATCGGTAAGATTGACCACCATACAGTCCTTGTGGAGACAACATTCCATCTTCACATTGAGGATACTCTCCATTATGTTCTGTTTCACTACCACCATGCGAACTGCAATAGACTTCGAACAGATCCAGCAACCCATGACTGGGCATCCATGAGGTGCTGTGGGTCATCAGCAGCAATAAAATTGTATTCAACCAGAATCTGTAACCTCATGGCTCGGCATACTCCCCACTCTACCATTACCCTGGTTAAATGGAGAGTGCAGGAGGGCATGCCAGAAACAGTACCAGGCATACCTAAAAATAAGGTACCAAGCTGGTAAAGCTGCAACACAGGACTACTTGCATGCTAACCAATGCACCAATAATAGACAGGGCCAAGCAACCCCAGAACCACTGGATTAGATCTAAGGTCTGCAGTCCTGCCGTATCCAGCTGTGAATGGTGGTGGACAAATAACTCACCGGGGAGGAGGTTCCATAAATACCCCCATCTTCAGTGATGGAATAGCGCAGAACATCAGTGCAAAATATAAGGCTAAACCATTCACAACACTTTTCAGCCAGAATTGCAGAGTGGATGAGCTATCTTGGCCTTCCCTGGCCAATTCAATTCATTCCACTTGACAACAAGAAATGACTCAAAGCACTGGCTACTGAAAAAGATATGTGCCCTGTCAATATTCTGGCAATGGTCCTGAAGATTGTGCTTCAGAACTTGTTGTTACTCTTGCCTAGTTGTTCCAGTACAGCAACAACACTGACATCTCCCTAGCAATGTGGAAAATTACTCAGGTAGGTTCTGTGCCCAAGAAACAGGACAAACCCAACCAGGCCAATTACTACCCCATCAGTCTACTCTTGATCATCAGCAAAGTGATGGAAGGGGTCACCAACAGTATTATCAAGTGGCACTTACTCAGCAATAACCTGCTCACAGATGCTCAGTTGGATTCCACCAATGTCATTCAGCTCCTGACCTCATTAAAACCTTTGTTCAACCATGGACAAAAGGGTTAAATGCCAGAGGTGAGGTGAGAGATAATGTCCTTGACAGCAAGACGGTATTTGACTGAGCACAGTATCAAGGAGCCCTAGGGATACTGAAGTCAATGGGAATCAGGGGAAAATTCTGGTTGGAGTCATACCTAGCACAAAGGAAGATGGTTTGGATGGTTGGTGGTCAATCATTTCACCTCCATGACATCACTGCAGGAGTTCCTCAGGGTAGTGTCCTCGGAACAAACATTCCAGCTGCTTCATCAATGACCTTGATTCCATCATAAGGTCAGAAGTGGGCCTGTTCACAGATGACTGGACGATGTTCAGCACCATTCATGATTCGTGATTCCTCAGATAATTAAGCAGTCCACGTCCTAATGCAGAAAGCCCTGGACAGTATCCAGGCTTGAGCTGACAAGTGGCAAATAGCATTCATGCCACACAAGTGGCAAGCAATGACCATCTCCAGCAAGAGAGGATTTAACTATCATCCATTGATATTCAATGGCATTACCATTGCTGAATCCCCCACTATCAACATCCTGGAGATCACCATTGACCAGAAACTGAATTGGACAAGCCATAGAAATACTGTGGCTACCAGAGTAGGTCAAAGGCTAGGGATCCCATGGTGAGTAATTCACCTCCTGAACCCCCCAAAGTCTCTCCACCATCTACAAGGCACAAGTCAGGAGTGTAATGGAATACTCTCCACTTGACTGGATGAGTGCAGCTCTAATAACACTCAATAGGTGGAGATGCCAGCATTGGACTCGGATGGGCACAGTAAGAAGTCTTACAACACCAAGTTAAAGTCAGGCAGGTTTGTTTTGAATCACTTGCTTTTGGAGTGCAGCTCCTTCCTCAGGGGAATCATTTGAAGCAAACCTGTTCGACTTCAACTTGGTGTTGTAAGACTTCTTCCTGCGCAACACTCAATAGGCCCAGCACCATCCAGGACAAAGCAGAGTCTGCTCTCCCTTCCACAAACATTCAAACCCTCCAACACTAGCGAACAATGGCAACCGTGTGTACAATTTACAAGATGCACTGCAGGAATTCCTCAAGGTTCCTTAGACAGCACCTTCCAAACCCACAACCACTACCATCTAGAAGGACAAGAGCAGCAGATACCTGGGAACCCCACCACCTGGAGGTTCCCCTCCAAGTCACTCACCACACTGACTTGGAAATATGTCACTGTTTCTTCACTGTCACTTGGGCAACATCCTGGAACTCTCCCCCCTAACAGCACAGTAGGTGTACCTACACATCAAGGCGATTCAAGAAGGCATTTCACCACCACTTTCTGAAGGGCAATTAGGGATGGGAAATAAATGCTGGCCTAACCAACGATGCCCACATCCCGTAAATGAATTTTAAAAACCTGTAGCCACAGATCAGTGGCTCACGAGTGATAACTGGTGGAGAAAGAAAATTCATTTTTCCACGCTGAAAATCATATCCGATAAATACCATGGTGAGGGGACAGTGTAAGACATATGTCACTAACGACTGAGAATGCCCCTTGCAAGCCTTTCCAATATATCTAAGGTCCACCGCAAGGACAAAAAATGGGAGCTCTGAGGGAGATTGTCTGAAAAGTACAAAATGGCTTTGATATTGCGTGGAAAACATAGGAAACATAAGGTAAGTACACTCATATGCTCTGGGAGCCATAACGTAAAAAACAAAAATTGAGTTTCCAATTCTTTTTTTCCCAATTAAGGGGCAATTTAGGGTTGGCAATCCACTTAACTTGCACATCTTTGGGTTGTAGGGTGAAACGCATGCAGACACGGGGAGAATTTGCAAACTCCACACAGACAGTGACCCGTGGCCGGGATAAAACCCAGGTCCTTGGCGCCGTAGGCAGCAGTGCTAACCACCGGGCCGTGGGTGGTGAGTGTAAGGTTGGTGGAGGGATGGCTGTTGCTGGGGTAACTGTGGGGGAGCGGGGGGATGTACTGCCGATAGGGGTAGAGCTTTTAAAGTGTAAGGGGAGGAGGATCGATGATGGTAGGCGCCCGAAGGCGGACCAGGGGAGATGCGGATCGCCGGCTGGAGGCTGGCCCAAGAGGGACTTTGGGGGTGGATAGGGTTTCCTCGACCAGGCGGATCACGTGGAACGTGCGAGGATTCAATGGATCAGTCAAGAGGGCCCATGTGTTCGCGCATTTAAAAAGATTGAAGGCCAATGTGGCCAAGCTACAAGAGACTCATCTGAAGGTGGAGGACAAGACTAGGCAGAGGAAGGGATGGGTTAGGCAAGTATTTCATTCGGGATTGGACTCTAAAACGAAAGGGGTGGTGATTTTGGTCAATAGGTGGGTGGCGTTTGAGATGTGAAATATAGTGGCTGACTCTGGGGAAAGGTACTTTATGGTAAGCTGGAGGGGATGCCGGTGGTGTTAGTAAACATCTATGTCCCGAACTGGAACAATGTGGAATTTATGAGGCGCGTGCTGGAGTCTCACCGGTTGATTATGGGTGGGGGGGACTATAATACAATCCTGGATCTGAGACTGGACCGGTCGAGCTTGAGGTCGGGGAGCGTTTCGGCAACAGCCAAGGAGTTGCGGCGGTTCACGGAACACATGGAGGGGTGGATCCGTGGAGAATTGGGAGGCCGAGGGCGAAAGCATTTAAGTTTTACTCCCATGTGCACAAGGTGTGTGCCAAATAGATTTCTTTGTGTTGAATAAGATGCTGTTGGCAAGGGTGGTGGATATCGAGTATTCAACGATGGTGTCGGTGGTGTCAGACCATGCCCCACTGTGGATTTACAAGTGAGCAAAGTGGGGTCCCAGTGCCCGCAATGGAGGCTGGATGTGGATCTGTTGGCAGAGGAAGAGGTTTGCGAGCGGGTAAAGAAGGCCACCCAGGACTATATAGAGATTAATGACACGGGGGACGTTTCAGCAGGTATGATCTGGGAGGCACTGAATGCAGTAGTCAGGGTGAAGTTTTTGATTCGGGCACATAGGGAGAAGGCAGAGTGGGCAGAGATAGAAAGGCTAGTGGGAGAAATCCTGTGGGTGGACAGGAGATATGCAGAGGCCCCAGAGGAAGGGCTGCTAAAGGAAAGGCAGAGGTTGCAAATAGAATTCGGGTGGTTATCGGGGTAAGGCAGTAAGGCTGTTGAGAAGGTTGAGAGGGGCGGTATGTGTGTTTGGGGAGAAAGCAAGCAGGATGTTAGCGCACCAGTTAAGGAAGCAAAAGGCGGTGAGAGATTGCAAAAATTAAGGACACAGGTGGGAAAATGTTCCTGGATCCAACAGGAATGAATGGGGTGTTTAGGGACTTTATGGTAAATTAATTGTATGAGTCGGAACCTCCAGCCGGGGAAGAAGGGATGATGCGGTTTCTGGAAGGGTTGGAATTCCTAAAGGTTGATGGGGAGCTGGTGAAGGGCCCGTGAGCCCCAATTGGGCTGATGGAAGTAGTGGAGGGGCTGGAGGCAATGCAATCGGGTAAGGCCCCGGGACCAGACGGGTACCCAGTGAAATTTTTCAAGAAGTTCTCGGGTGTGTTGGGACCGTTATTGGTAAGGGCCTTCAATGAGGCAAAGGAGTTGGGAGTGCTCTCCCGATGTTGTCACAGGCGTTGATCTCCCTCATTTTGAAGCGTGATAAGGACCCGGAAAGTTGTGGGTCACACAGACCGATCTCTCTTTTAAATGTAGATGCCAAACTACTGGCGAAGATCCCAGACACGAGGATCGAAGACTGCGTCCCAGGGATAATAGGGGTGGACCAGAAGGGGTTCGTTAAGGGGAGGTATTTGACAACCAGCATAAGGAGGTTACTCAATGTGATTATGATGCCTCCAGAGGGGTGCGAGGTTGAGGTGGTGATGGCCATGGACGCAGAGTAGGCCTTTGATCGGGTGGAGTGGGAATATTTATTGGAGGTCCTGGGCCATTTGGATTTGGGCAGGGCATTGTGTACTGGGTCCGGTTGCTATACCAGGCACCGGTGTTGAGTGTGCGGGCGAACATGGGGGGATCAGACTATTTCAGGTTACACTAGGGGACGAGGCAGGATTACCCACTTTCTCCATTGTTGTTAGCCTTGACTATAGAGCCATTGGCAATGGCACTGAGAATGTTGAGGGTTTGGCAGGGGATAGTACGCTGGGGGGATAGAGCACAGGGTCGCGCTTTACACGGACGATCTACTTTTCTACATATCCATCCTGCTGGGGGGGATTTGAGGGATTATGGAGATATTAGAGGAATTTGGTCAGTTTTCGGGGTATAAATTGAATATGGGTAAGCGCGAGGTCTTGGCAATTCAGGTGAGGGGACAGGCGAAGAGATTGGTCATAAGTTATTCAAGGTGGTGGGAGGGAGCTTTTGGCATTTGGATATCCAAGTGGTGCGGGAGTGGGAGCAGCTGCATAAGCTGAATTTGGGTTCGTTAGTAGATCAGATAAGGGGGTCTTTCGGAGGTGGGACGCGCTCCCGTTGTCATTGGCGGGGTGGGTACAGACAATTAAAATGACGGTCCTGCCGAGGTTTTTGTTTGTTTTCCAGAGCCTTCCAATTTTTATCCCCGAGGCGTTCTTTAAAAAAGTAAATGCAGTGATCTTGGGAATTGTTTGGGCGGGTAAAACCCTGTGGGTTAAGAAGGTGCTGCTGATGCAGGGCGTGGGGGGTGCTGGCTCTTCCGTATTTTACCAATTATTACTGGGCCGTGAATATTTCGATGGTCAGGAAGTGGGTAGTGGGGAGGCTTCGGTTTGGGAGCGGATGGAGGCAGCCTCATGTAGGGGCACGGGTTTCTGGGCACTTTTAGTGGCACCTCTGCAATTCTCACCGGCCAGGTACACCACAAGCCCGGTAGTAGTGGCAGTCCTGAGGGTGTGGGGACAGTGGAGGCAGCACATGGGGTTGGAGGGGCATTGGTGTGGGCACAGATATGTGATAATCACTGGTTCGCCCCGGGGTTGCCTGGATAGGGGTTGACGGAGGTGGCAGTGGGCAGAGATCGAGAGATTTGCAGATCTGTTTATTGATGAGGGTTTCCTGAGCTTGGAGGAGCTTGAGGATGAGTTTGAGTTGCCAGATGGGAATGGGTTCCGGTATTTACAAGTGAGGGATTTTGTGCGAAGCAGTGTTTCGACCTTCCTGCACCTGCCGCGCCAGGGGCTACAGGATAAGAACAAAGAAAAATTACAGCACAGGAACAGGCCCTTCAGCTCTCCAAGCCTGCGCCGATCCAGATCCTCTATCTAAAACTGTCACCTATTTTCTAAGGATCAGTATCCCTCTGCTCCTTGCCCAACTGTCTAGATTATCATAGATTATCATGGAATTTACAGTGCAGAAAGAGGCCATTCGGCCCATCGAGTCTGCATCAGCTCTTGGAAAGAGCACCCTATCCAAGGTCAACACGTCCACCCTATCCCCATAACTCAGTAACCCCACCGAACACTAAAGGCAATTTTGGACACTAAGGGCAATTTATCATGGCCAATCCACCTAACCTGCACATCTTTGGACTCTGGGAGGAAACCGGAGCACCCGGAGGAAACCCACGCACACACGGGGAGGACGTGCAGACTCCGCACAGACAGTGACCCAAGCTGGAATAGAACCTGGGAACCTGGAGCTGTGAAGCAATTGTGCTATCCACGATGCTGCCATGCTGTCCTTGAATCTTAAATTACGCTATCGTGCCCGCCTCTACCACCTCCGCCGGCAATGCATTCCAGGCACCCACCACCCTCTGCGTAAAGAACTTTCCACACATATCTCCCTTAAACTTTTCCCCTCTCACCTTGAACTCGCGACCCCTAGTAATTGAGTCCCCCACTCTCAGTGGCAGACGGTCATCAACTTCTTCAAGAAAAATTAAGCTCTAAGCAGCGGGTTGGGGGGTGAGCGAGCGGAGGGGGAGGGGAGGCATGGGGGGGACGAGCAAGTGAAGGAGAACCAACAGAGGGGAGGTTGGGGAAGGTGGCACTGTCTGTGTAAGCCATGTTGGCTGGGGATTGTTACTGGGGGTTTGTTGGTTATATTATGTTTTTGTTCTTGTTGAAATTTGATATTTAAAATTATTAAAATTATAAATGCCTCAATAAAATATTTTCTACAAAAACAAAATTAGTGATCCATGTCCGTTAGCAATTTCCTGTGGTTATGATTCTAAAAAGACAAGATGATAAGACACTGCACTGTAATGGTAATGCGCTCCATCTTGTTACAATCAAAAGATGATCAGAGCCAAGAGAAGTCTGAACAGGTTTCCAAGGAGGCCGAGTTGTGATTCCAAAATTGTGGTGCAATTGTCAAGGCTTGGGAGCAGCTGGTCCAGTATGGAGACTCAAGGTCAGGAGCAGAGCCAACCAAAAGTACCATACAAAAGCCCCCAAGGGGATGGGAGACCTATTACAGCTAAATTTAGTATGTGATGTGAGCAGACAGCACAACCACCAACACCGCCGAGTAGGGGGAGCTGCATGTTTTTGCTGCGGCACTATTTTAAACAGTTAATCAGAATTAACATTCAAGGGCAGAAAATTAGAACATGTTCCCAGCCAGTTTGAGCTCCAAGAAATCGGGATATGTCTTTCTAACCTGATGATATTCGAGGGGAAATTTAAAAAACCGAATCTGTGAAGCTGGAAATTTAAAGCCACAGAACAGAATAGCCTCTGTCTTATCGGATAGATTGCACTGGCTTCCAAATTGGCTTGACAAAGTCAGAATTCAACCATCTGATTTAAAGTTACTGGGGCTTGGAGGCATCAACCTCTAAGTGAAAGGTAAGTTCACCACCATCCTTGTCTTGAAGGAAAATAAATTAACAAAACACTGGGTGGGATTCTCCGCTACCGGACGCCGGAATTGGGAAACATGATTGGGCGGCAAAATCATGGAAGGCACCGGATTCACGGCAAATCACAATTCTCTCGGTGCCTTGACAGCGGCGGAAATTCATTCCACTCTGCCCACATAGTAAACGCCTTCGGCATATAATTCTCCGGGGCTTCCGCTATTCTCTGCAACCAAAGGGGAATTCCCGATGCCGTGGGTCATTTGTGCTTTTAAAAACTGAGAAACTGGCGCCATGGCTGATGAGGAAGAGAGAGGAGGTAGGACATGGAGAGGAACAATAGTGGGCTGCTGGTCCTGACATTGACCAGACTGGCTGGGCAGGGAGGGGGGACCTGCCAGGCCAGGGAGCAGGGGATGGGTGGGACAGGGGTGTGGGCCATCGGGTGGAGGTGACCCCCCATATGGGATTGGGGTAGTTCCCAGGCACGGACCACCGTAGTCACGGCCTGGAATGCAGCCATTTGCTGCGCACCCCACTACCACCCACCTTGGTTCTGCAGAGTGACACTGCCCTATGAATGCTCCTGCTCCCCATGCCCCAGCCCCCAATCTCCCACCCCACCACCCCCTGACCCCACACTCTTCCGTACTAACCCCCCAATTGGCCGCCACTCACCAGCGGACCATCACGCGGTTCATCCATGGCAAATGCCCTCAGTGGCCCCAAGATGGGGTGCCAGACGGGGACGGCAAAGAATACAGCTGGCATGGACAGCTCAAGCTGACGGTAGCCCTAGCAGTAGACATAGAATACAGGAGGGCCCATCAAGTTTTCACCAGCCCTCCACCCCATATCCGTAAACCTGCAACCCCACCCTACCCCTTTGGATACTAAGGGCAATTTAGCATTGCCAATCCATCTAACCTGCACGTCTTTTGGACTATAGGAGGAACTAGAGAACCCGGAGGAAATCCACGCAGACACGAGGAGAACGTGCAGACTCCACACAGACAGTGATCCAAGCCAGGAATCGAACCGAGGACCCTTGAGCTGTGAAGTGACAGTGCTAACCACTGTGCTACCGTACTGCCCACGGTGCCTGTTACCGACGGGTCCGAGGTGCTGGGTTGGGGAGGGTGTCGGTCTTGCGGGGGCAAGGTCGGTAGTGCCAACCGGGGCTACTGTGCAGCCTAGTGGACCTGGTTGAGCACGCGGGTGCGCACTATGCTAACATCCCCTGCAGACAATATTCTTGATTTGATTTGATTTATTGTCACATGTACCAAAGTACAGTGAAAAGTATTTTCCTGCGGCCGAGGGAACGTACACAGTACGTTCATAGTGGACAAATGAATAATCAACAGAGAACATTTACAATTGGTACATCGACTAACAGTGATCGGTTACAGTGCGGATCAAGGGGCTAAACAAAGAAAATACATGAGAAAGAGCAGCATAGGGCATTGTGAATGGTGATCTTACAGCGAACGGATCAGTCCAAGGGGGAGTCGTTGAGGAGTCTTGTAGCTGTGGGGAAGAAGCTGGTCCTATGTCTGGATGTGCAGGTCTTCAGACTTCTGTACCGTCTGCCTGATGGAAAGGTCTGGAAGAAGCCAATGCCTGGGTGGGAGGAGTCTCTGATAATGCTGTCTGCCTACCTGAGGCAGCGGGAGGTGTATACAGAATCAGTGTGGGGGTGGCAAGCTTGTGTGATGCGTTGGGCTGAGTTCACCACACTCTGCAGTTTCTTGCAATCTTGGACCGAGCAGTTGCCATACCAGGCTGTGATGCAGCCAGACAGGATGCTCTCCATCGCACATCTGTGTAGATTGTGAGAGTTGATACAGACATGCCAAATTAATTTAGCTTCCGTAGGAAGTAGAGACATTGGGCTTTTTTGACTGTTGCATGAATGTGAGTGGAATGGGACAGACTGTTGGTGATGGTGACCCCCAGGAACTTAAAGCTATCGACCATCGCCACTTCAGAGCCATTGATGCAGACGGGAGTGTATGTCATGCTACGCTTCCTGAAGTAGATGATCAGTTCCTTGGTTGTTTTCGGTACACCATGCATCCAAGTGATTTATCTCCCTCCTGTAGTCTGATTCGTCGTTATTTGAGATACGGCCTACCACAGTCGTATCATCCGCAAACTTATAGATTGAGTCGGCGTTAAATCTTGCCACACAGCCATGTGTGTATAGAGAGTACAGTAGAGGACTGAGCACTTGAAATTCAACCAGCAATGGTGGCCTTCCTCCTCCTCATCAGTCCTGGGAGAAGCACTGAGGCTGTACGAGCTGTTGAAGAAGAGGGAACTGCAGCAGTGGAGCGTGCCCCAGAAAAACAGGAGTCAATCGCTGAGGATGGAGAGCTAGCCACCCAACAGGCGGAGGAGGAGGAGGAGATGCAAAGGAGGCACTGCATGAAGCTTAGTGTGTACCGGCAGCACCTGTCATTCGAGTACCTGCTGGACCGGGCATGCTGTCGAAGACGCCGGCTGAGCAGGGGGACAGTGCAACATATCTACCAGATCATGGCACACATAGCATCGGGAGGAATGGGAGGGGTTACCTGCTCCTGATGGCCGTCAAGGTGATGGTCGCAGTAAACTTTCACGCCATGGGATCCTTCCAGGAGACGAATGGGGAGCTGTCTAAGCTCTCACAGAGATCAGTGCACAAGTGCATGCGTGCCGTCACTGAGGTCCTGTATGCCAAGTTGGCACAATAAATCCATTTCAATGTGGACCGACTCAATCAGGATGCCTGGGCAGCGGGTTTCACCGCCATCACCAAGATGCCTCAAGTCCAGGGGATTATCAACAGGATGCATGTCACCCTATGAGCACCTGTCTCTCTAAACAAACTGTTGCACGTTTTACTTGAGTGTTACGTGTTTTATTGGAGTGTATTAACACTCCTCCGTTTAAAGGCCGTGTGCTTAACACTACTACAGCTCTGTGTATGTAATTTTGCTCAGGAGTCGCCAGGTGCCGTATTTAGACACCTCATAAGTACATCAAGGTCAGGTTCGAAGTTATAAATGTGTACACCGATTAGTAAGTTCAAACGATTGTGTTTATTATAACCAATATAATAAATACACATGCATACGCTAAAGAGACTAAGTTACTTCTAAACTAAACGACTAAAATATTTATCTAGACAGGAACAGGCAAGGTCAGGGAGCGAGGCCTTCGTCCCGTTCTTGGTCTGCAACTCTCAGGGTCTTATAATCGTCAGGGTCTAGTAAAGTCTGGATCACGTAGCGATCGTTGTGGTGACACTTACAGTTCGATGGCTGGTGGCTCAACGGCTGGTGATGGAACTGGAGTCAGAATGCGATGTATCAGCAAAGCGATGAAAACAGCAGAGAGCCGGAGCCAAAAACAACAGACCGGACCATGTGCGGGGTCTACTTTTATAGGTCCCCCAAAGTCCGTGCCTCTTCGGGGCGGTCTCTACCTGCTGTATATCGATTGGGCCTTCTCCCAATCGATATTTTCCAAACCCCCCAATCTGAGGGTCGCTTCTCGATGGGTGGGGCGGTCTCTATGGTGCTTTGTGATGGATACTTATGGTGCCGTTTCGTCTGGGCGTCTACTCAAAGTATCCATTCATACCTAAATGTTTCTATTGTGTGGGCCTGGATCTGGATCACCTCATTACTATGTAAATCGTTGTTGCCATTTACACCTTTAGTTGAGATTCTGCACCTGGCCACAAACTGGTTTCTGTACGTGCAGAATGCTAATTATCCTTCTGCAAACTGCTTGTCCTTGCTAAGACTGTTTTCTCCCTGCAGCCTTAGCAGTTCTCCATTTTGTAGCCCACTGTCCATCTTAGGTGGCTACATTCCCTCCTTGTGATCCTCACAATAAAATTGTGAAGGATCACCTATGCACGTTGCTTCGAGTGCTTTTGGGTGCCCTCTTTGTGTTCCCTGACCTCAGCAAGTTCCTGGGCGTCTACTCTGTCTTTAACTATGGGAAGAAAATTTTTTATCTGACATTTCTACTTGGCGCTATGTCAAAGGGGACATGCATTACCAAAACCGGGAACCTCTACCTATCACAACTATTATCCTTATCCTTAAACATTTTATTACAGTCTAAAAACCTTATCCATTCGCACAACATTACATATCACTTTCTGACTCGGCAGTCGAGTTCAGAACAATATAATACATGGGTATCCTTTATTAACATAGTGCTTTATTCATTGAGGGGCTGGGGGGATTGGTGGAAACCGAAAATAGGGGATTGAACTCCGTAGATGGTTGAGGGGCAGGAACGGGAGGCTCTCCTTCTCCATTTCCACAACCTGAGGGTCTGTACAATTACGCAGAGGATTGCAATCACTAGCAGTGATTCAATCACGTATGACATTGAATACCATGTCATAAATTTTGTGCACCAGGTCTGAACTTCGCTGATCAGAGCTGAGCACGGGGAAGTTGGTGTGAGGGAAACATTGACGGCGGGGGTTGTGGGGGAAACGTGACTTGCTTCCACATGTGCAAATACAACATTTAACAGTAATAGGTAGGCTTCCATCATGGTCTTCTCTTTGTTCTCTTTCTCTTCCTCCTGTATGGCCGATCCTTGCTGTGAACCCTCTTTCGTCCTTCGAAAGCTATGGGATCAAGCACAGTATCTGTCAATACACAGTTTAATATCCGTACTTGTTAGTGTATCTGTCCTCTAATTCCAATTGACCCATTAAAATGACTGGCCAAGTCACACCCTGTGACTCCCCTCATTTTTTTTTTTCAAAAGCGAATTTTAGGAACAGAATACACCTAACAACTTTCCTCCTGCGAACCGTCTCGCAGGCTTTGCTAATTTACCATCCGAATGTTCCTGGATGTAAATAGCATGTGGGATGGCGGCCTAAGGGCTACCTAACGAAAAATGAAAACAAATTTGAAACAAAAGGTCGAATGGGTTGCGTATGGGCCGCTACGGGTAAGATTTGAATGAGATCCCGGGTAAGGCGTGCTGTGCCGTACCCGAGCTTGGCTGACCAAAGTGGGTTCTCAGACAGGGCGGATCCTCAGTGCCGTTTGTCCACTGCCTGAGTAACCTGGAATAAACGGGCAAGAATGTGTTTACCGTGGATTTGCAGCCTCTATTCACCGAATAGAGGGGCACCTAAAAACAAGGGAGGAGCCAAGATGCTCCAACATCTGAAAACAGTGAGCTGAAGTTCTCAGAGATTTCAGCAGAGAAACTTAGTGTGCGTGTAAGGCGGTCACAAGCCTTACAGCTGAAAAGGTCTCCAATCAAACCATTGGGTTGGGAACCGAAGTTCTCAAAGGTATCTGCGGACAAGCTAAAGTGCGTGCGAGGTGGTCACAAGCTTTTCAGCTGAAAAGAAGGTGTCCAACCTCCAACTGAACCAATAACATTAAATCAAACAAACATAAACTCACAAACAAAACATAAGACCATAAGACCATAAGACATAGGAGTGGAAGTAAGGCCATTCGGCCCATCGAGTCCACTCCGCCATTCAATCATGGCTGATGGGCATTTCAACTCCACCTACCGGCATTCTCCCCGTAGCCCTTAATTCCTCGCGACATCAGGAATTTATCTATCTCTGCCTTGAAGCCATTTAGCGTCCTGGCCTCCACTGCACTCCGCGGCAATGAATTCCACAGGCCCACCACTCTCTGGCTGAAGAAATGTCTCCGCATTTCTGTTCTGAATTTACCCCCTCTAATTCTAAGGCTGTGCCCACGGGTCCTCGTCTCCTCGCCTAACGGAAACAGTTTCTTTGCGTCCACCCTTTCTAAGCCATGTATTATCTTGTAAGTTTCTATTAGATCTCCCCTTAACCTTCTAAACTCCAATGAATACAATCCCAGGATCCTCAGCCGTTCATCATATGTTAGACCCGCCATTCCAGGGATCATCCGTGTGAATCTCCGCTGGACACGCTCCAGTGCCAGTATGTCCTTCCTGAGATGTGGGGCCCAAAACTGGACACAGTACTCCAAATGGGGCCTAACCAGAGCCTTATAAAGGCTCAGTAGCACATCGCTGCTTTTATATTCCAACCCTCTTGAGATAAATGACAACATTGCATTCGCTTTCTTAATCACAGATTCAACCTGCATGTTTACCTTTAGGGAATCCTCGACTAGCACTCCCAGATCCCTTTGTACTTTGGCATTATGAATTTTCTCACCGTTTAGAAAGTAGTCTATGCTTGGATTCTTTTTTCCAAAGTGCAAGACCTCACATTTTCTCACGTTGAATTGCATCAGCCATTTCCTGCACCACTCTCCCAAACTGTCTAGATCCTTCTGCAGCCTCCCCACTTCCTCAGCACTACCTGCCTGACCACCTAACTTTGTATCATCGGCAAACTTCGCTAGAATGCCCCCAGTCCCTTCATCCAGATCATTAATATATATTGTGAACAGCTGCGGCCCCAACACTGAACCCTGTGGGACACCGCTGGTCACCGGCTGCCATTCCGATAAAGAACCTTTTATCCCAACTCTCTGCCTTCTGTTAGACAGCCAATCCTCAACCCATGCCAGTAGCTCACCTCGAACACCATGGGCCCTCACCTTACTCAGCAGCCTCCTGTGTGGCACCTTATCAAAGGCCTTTTGGAAATCCAGATAGACCACATCCACTGGGTTTCCCTGGTCTAACCTACTTGTCACCTCCTCAAAGAATTCTAACAGGTTCGTCAGGCACGACCTCCCCTTACTAAATCCATGTTGACTTGTTCTAATCCGACCCTGCTCTTCCAAGAATTTAGAAATCTCATCCTTAACGATCGATTCTAGAATTTTACCAACAACCGAGGTTAGGCTAATTGGCCTAATATTTTCCATCTTTTGTCTTGATCCTTTCTTAAACAAGGGGGTTACAACAGCGATCTTCCAATCGTTCGGGACTTTCCCTGACTCCAGTGATTTTTGGAAGATCTCAACCAACGCTTCCGCTATTTCTTCAGCCACCTCCCTCAGAACTCTAGGGTGTAGCCCATCGGGGCCAGGAGATTTGTCAATTTTAAGACCTTTTAGCTTTTTTAGCACCATCTCTTTTGTAATGGCAACCATACTCAACTCAGCCCCCTGACCCTCTATAATTTTTGGGATATTACTCATGTCTTCCACTGTGAAGACAGACGCAAAGTACTTATTAAGTTCTCCAGCCATTTCCTCGTCTCCCATCACTAGCCTTCCGGAATCAGTTTGAATTGGCCCAATGTCTACTTTGGCCTGTCGTTTGTTTCTTATGTATTGAAAGAAACTTTTACTATCATTTCTTATATTACTGGCTAGCCTGCCTTCATATTTGATCCTCTCCTTCCTTATTTGTCTCTTTGTTAACCTCTGTTTGTTTTTGTAGCCTTCCCAATCTTCTGATTTCCCAGTGCTTTTGGCCACTTTATAGGATCTCTCTTTTTCTTTGATACATTTCCTGACCTCCTTTGTCAGCCATGGCTGTCTAATCCCTCCCGGATAATCTTTCTTTTCTTGGGGATGAACCTCTGTACAGTGTCCTCAATTATGCATACAAACTCATGCCATTTTTGCTCTGCTGTCTTCCCCACTAGGGTCTGCTTCCAGTCGATTTTCGCCAGTTCCTCTCTCATGCCCTCGTAATTACCTTTATTTAACTGTAACACCATTACATCCGATTTTGCCTTCTCTCTTTCAAACTGCAGACTGAACTCAACCATATTATGATCACTGCTTCCTAAGTGTTCCCTTATTTTAAGATCTTTTATAAAGTCTGGTTCATTACATAGCACTAGGTCCAGAATAGCCTGCTCCCTTGTGGGCTCCATGACAAGCTGTTCCAAAAAGCCATCTTGTAAGCATTCCATGAATTCCTTTTCTTTGGATCCACTGGCTACGTTATTTACCCAATCCACCTGCATATTGAAGTCCCCCATGATCACCGTGACCTTGCCTTTCTGACATGCCTTTTCTATTTCCCGGTACATGTTGCGCCCCTGGTCCTGACCACTGTTAGGAGGTCTGTACATAACTCCCATTATGGTTTTTTTGCCTTTGTGGTTCCTCAGTTCTACCCACACAGACCCCACATCATCCGACCCTATGTCGTTTAGTGCCATAGATTTAATTTTGTTCTTAACTAACAAGGCAACCCCACCCCCTCGGCCCACCTCCCTGTCTTTTCGATAGGTTGTATATCCTTGGATGTTTAACTGCCAGTCCTAAACCCCCTGCAGCCATGTCTCTGTGATGCCTACCACATCATAATCATTCACGATGATCTGTGCCATTAGTTCGTCTACTTTGTTACAAATGCTACGAGCATTCAGGTAAAGTGCCTTAATGCTAACTTTCTTATCATTACAGATATTGGAAGTCCTAAGATGTCCAAAGTTATCCTTCCTTTTTGTTGAATTCCTAGTCTGCCTCAAGCTTAAATCCACCTGCCTACATGTTATCCTCCTGCGTATCTTGCCATTTAACTCCATGCTCCCTGTCGCTTTCACTTTCCCTTCCCCCCAACTCAGAAGTTTAAAGTCCTACTGACCACCCTATTTATCCTCTTCGCTAGAACACTGGTTCCAGATCGGTTCGGGTGGAGACCGTCCCAACGGTACAGATCCCCCCGGTTCCAAAACTGATGCCAATGTCCCATGAAGTGGAATCCCTCTTTCCCACACCAATCCCTTAGCCACGTGTTTACTTCCCTAATTTTCTTGTCCCTATGCCAATTGGCACGTGGCTCGGGCAGTAATCCGGAGATTATGACCCTTGAGGACCTGTATTTCAATTTTCTTCCTAGTGCTTGATAGTCCCCGAACAGGTCCTCCACCCTAGCTTTACCTATGTTGTTAGTCCCAACGTGGACCACAACAACTGGATCCTCCCCCTCCCGCTCCAATATCCTTTCAAGCCGGTCAGAGATGTCCCGCACCCTGGCACCGGGCAGGCAACACACCATGCGAGACTCCCAATCCGGCTTGCATAGGATACTATCTGTCCCCCTAATTATAGAATCCCCTATAACAACTACTTGTCTTTTTACTCCCCCCTCTTGAATGGCCTTCTGCACCATGGTACCGTGGTCAGCTGGCTCATCCTGTCCAGAGCCCTTTTCCTCATCCATACGGGAGCAAGAGTCTCATACCTGTTGGACAAGGTCAAGGGCTGAGGCTCCTGCACTCCTGAACTCAGGTTCCCCCTGCCTGCCTCACTAACAGTCACACTCTGAAATCCCTGATCACTTACTGAATGTGAATTACTTAATCTCCCAGGTGTGACTGCCTCCTGAAACAAAGTGTCCAGGTAACTCTCCACCTCCCGGATGTGCCGCAGTGTTTGAAGCTCAGATTCCAGATCATCAACTCTGAGCCGGAGTTCTTCCAGCAACCAACACTTGCTGCAGATGTGGTCATTGCCATTCACAAGGGGAACAGCCAGCTCCCACATCATACAGCTACAGCACATCACCTGCCCAGCCATCTCTGATTAGTTAATTAATTTATTACTTTGTATAAATTTCAGTTTAAAAAAAAAACAAACTTGGATACCTCTGCTATAGTCTTTTTCAACCTAGTTCTGGTTAACAAATAAGAAAAAGAAAAATAATAATGTAATAAGGCACTCACCTGCTCACCCCAATGGGTCTTATTATTAGGTTAGAGAAGGAGGGCGGGTGGGAGACACTACACGTGTAGTGTCTCGGGTAGCTTGACTTCCGTCGAACTCCTTGGGTCACTGATGCAGGTGCACCTTCAACTTACGCTGACCGCACTGCACGTATGCAAATCTCCCCGGAACAGCCAATCAGAAGCTCTGCTCTGCTGCCCCCTGCTGGATGCTTGACTTCCGTCGAACTCCTTGGGTCACTGATGCAGGTGCACCTTCAACTTACGCTGACCGCACTGCACGTATGCAAATCTCCCCGGAACAGCCAATCAGAAGCTCTGCTCTGCTGCCCCCTGCTGGATGCTTGACTTCCGTCGAACTCCTTGGGTCACTGATGCAGGTGCACCTTCAACTTACGCTGACCGCACTGCACGTATGCAAATCTCCCCGGAACAGCCAATCAGAAGCTCTGCTCTGCTGCCCCCTACGTGCAGGTTCCATCAGAAAGGATATCACTTCCCTCAAGCGGTTCCTATTTTACATCATCTGGACACCTCATTTTTTCTCTGCCTCTGTGAACAGGGTCACAAAGGGGTTGCCGTATCGGGATTCAGACACCGTGTCGTCCTGCTCTCCCGGATCCCACACTCTTGTGTGGATCAGGCATGCAATTTTGTAATTATGTGACCGGGGGTCATTTTCGTCATTACGGACAAGTCTGTACGAATTGTCCCTGTGCCAAAGTGTTGGGTCTAAACTTGAATGGGCATTGTCGGGGTAGTCGGGGTCGGGTGGTGGGTCTGGATATTTGATATAGGTGACTTCCATGGGGTCACTGGAGTCGGGGTCATAGTCGCTGCAGTGTGGGCTGTAGGGTTGTGTGCTGTGGCTGTCCTCAAAGTCAGTGTCTGTATCGCTGTCTCTGCTGCGGCAGCTTGTTGGCGTTTCGGGGCGTGGTCTGTTGTGGTCAGTGGGCGGAGGTGTGGGCGAGTCCGATGAAGAACTGGTCTGTGAGGGGGATGGTGGAAACGTGTCTCTAGTGGGCGGGGCGAGGTGTTCTGCTGCGTCTAGCAGGACATTGTGTGCATGGTTAGACTGTGTTCCATATGCCTTTAGCTGGTTAATATGGAACCACGCGGTCTTTCCATTGGGGTATTTTATCCTGTAAACTGAGGGGCTAATTTTGTCCGAAATTGAATACGGGCCGGAATATTTTGGTGCCAAAAAACTGCTGGGGTTATATACAGATAGCATTACCTGTTGCCCAACCTGGAATTCTGTGGGGTGTACGTTCTTATTAAAGCAGGCTGTGCTTTGTCTGCGCCGTTTCCCTAGTTAAACGACGGCTGCGATCTGTGCAGACCTCACAGTCTCAACTAGGTCTTGAACAGCTTTCTCATGGGTGAGGGCCGTCACTTCGGGGCTAGTCATGTCCAGTCCTAAAAGGAATTCTGTACCTTTCATAGGGCGTCCGGTCATGAGTGTGTGTGGGGTGAAACCTGTAGATGTGGAAACCGTATTTCGGATAAACATGAGTGCAAATGGGAGTACTGAATCCCATGTAGAATTGTTCTCTTGAACCATTTTCCTAAGGGTCGATTTTAGTGTCCGATTCATGCGCTCTACAATCCCGCTGGACTGTGGGTGATACATAAGAACATAAGAACATAAGAACTAGGAGCAGGAGTAGGCCATCTGGCCCCTCGAGCCTGCTCCGCCATTCAATTAGATCATGGCTGATCTTTTGTGGACTCAGCTCCACTTTCCGGCCCGAACACCATAACCCTTAATCCCTTTATTCTTCAAAAAACTATCTATCTTTACCTTAAAAACATGTAATGAAGGAGCCTCAACTGCTTCACTGGGCAAGGAATTCCATAGATTCACAACCCTTTGGGTGAAGAAGTTCCTCCTAAACTCATTTCTAAATCTACTTCCCCTTATTTTGAGGCTATGCCCCCTAGTTCTGCTGTCACCCGCCAGTGGAAACAACCTGCCCGCATCTATCCTATCTATTCCCTTCATAATTTTAAATGTTTCTATAAGATCCCCCCTCATCCTTCTAAATTCCAACGAGTACAGTCCCAGTCTACTCAACCTCTCCTCATAATCCAACCCCTTCAGCTCTGGGATTAACCTAGTGAATCTCCTCTGCACACCCTCCAGCGCTAGTACGTTCTCGCAATATGAAAATTTTGTTTGATGCCGAATATGGTCAGGACGTTCTTCATGACACGTCCTGTGAAGTGAGATCCCTGGTCCGAATCAATACTTCTAGGTAAACCCCATCTCGTGAAGATGTGTTGGGTCAGGATCTTTGCAGCTGTCTTAGCTGTATTTGTTCTTGAGGGGAATGCCTCTACCCATTTGGTAAAGGTATCAATTACCACCAGCACGTATTTATAGCCATTCCTACAAGGGGGCAATGGTCCTATAAAGTCGATCTGGAGGTTTGTCCAGGGGCCATTAACTGGTCGAGTATGCCGAAGCTGTGCCTTCTTGGAATACCTCTCCGGGTTATTCTGGGCGCAAATAAGGCAATTCTCAATGTAATGGGTTACATCGGTCCTTAGGTTAGGCCACTAACAGAGCTGCCTGAGGTGACTCGTGGTCGTGTCGATTCCTTGATGTCCGTGTCTGTCATGGAACAAGGCAATCATTTGGTTTCTGTCCTGCTGCGGGACCACATAAAGCTGGTCCTTGATGATCACACCCTCATGTGTGGTCAGAGCGTGTCTAAACTTATCATACTGAGGCACAAAGTTGCCTTTAAAAATCTCCCTGAGATCCTCATCCTGTTTCTGTGCTTCTGCTAAATCCTTAATGTCAGTCTGTGAGACTTGAACTGCACTCACAGGGGCGCTAGCTGGTGCGCTAGCTGGGGGTGTCCAAAAGTGTCCTCGCCTGGAACCTGCTTTAGCCAGTGCGTCGGCTTTTACATTCCCGGGGGGGATGACCTATGGTGGCTTCTAACTTTTATAATGCCAAAGGTCCTATCCTTTGCTTTGTCTAGGATGTGGCGGAGTAAAGGAGCTGATGGAAGGGGTTTCCCGTCTGCGGAGACAAAACCTCGTGTCCTCCACAGGGGTAGAAAATCTGTTAGACTGTTGCAGACATATAGACTGTCCGAATATATGTCCGCCGGGCTGGGGAAAGAATCGGGGTGGTCCACTATATAAGCTATGGCCGCGAGCTCTGCTGCCTGCGCGCCTAAGTGACCTGGCAATTTTAAAGCTATTTCTTCGAGTGCGCGACCCTGCGCGTCCTCGACATAGATGCCGCATCCAGTGATACGCTCACCATCTAAAACCGTGGATGAACCGTCCACGTATATCCTTAGTGGGCCACACGTGTCTGTGTGTTGGGGGCTTTGTCTAGGGTTCCCTATCTTCCTGGGGGGTGTCTTCGCTATGAAGGGTCCTGTGTTGTGTAGGGGTGCTACAATTTCACATTCATGGGGCTGTCCTGGATATTGGAGGTTGTCGGCTAAAACTGTGTGTGTCCGGGTCCGTTTTACCGTAATGTCGCGTCCTTGTAAGAGTAGTGTCCACCTAGCTGCCCTAATCTGGCTAACTGAACCGTCCTTCAGTCGACCGTCTAGGAGTAACTGTGTGGGGGTGTGCTCGGTCAAAATGGTGATGGGGTTGAGTCCGGTAATGTAGGAGAAGTATTGCACTGCCCAGAAAACTGCAAGGAGGTGCCTCTCGCAGGCTGAAAATCCCTGTTCTACTGGGTCTAAAAGTCGGGAGGCATAAGCCACTGTTCTTAGCTGCTTGTGCCGTTCCTGAAGTAACACGGCCGAGAGGGTCAGATCTGTGCTCGCTACCTCTATTGCATAGGGGGAAAGTTGGTCAGGGACTTGTAGCGCGGGTGCTGCGCTAAGGGCTTTCTTTAACTCCTCCACAGCCTCTGTATGCTGCGGAAGCCATTCCCAGGGGGCTCCTTTCTTAAGGAGGACTGAGAGTGGGGCTGCCTTTGTCACGAAGCCATCGATGTGGTTCCGACAATAACCAACCAGTCCTAAGAACGACCGGAGGGCTGAAACATTCTGGGGAAGGGGCAATTTGACAATCGAATCAATTCTTTTGAATTCGATCTCGCGTTTGCCGTGTGTGATGACTGTACCCAAATACATCACTTTATTTTCCAAAATCTGGGCCTTTTTTGGGTTAACTTTACATCCAATCTCGGTTAAAAGTTCCAGGAGCTCGGCCAGAAGCGCAATGAGCTCTGCCTTTGTGTCTGTCTGCAGTAATAGGTCGTCCTCATACTGTACCATACATTCGGGGCGGGAAAAGTTTTCTAAACAATTCGCCAGCTGTCGGTGGAAAATGGAGGGGGAATTGTGGAATCCTTGTGGGAGGCATGTCCACGTATACTGTTGTGCTTTGAAAGTGAAGGCAAATTTGTACTGGCACGCCTTTGCCAATGGGATTGACCAGAAGCCATTGCTAATGTCCAATACCGTGAAATATTTGGAGTGGAGTCCCTGTTTGAGCATGGTCTCGGGACTTGTTGCTACCGTGGGGGCTACTGCTGGGGTTACTTTGTTGAGCTCCCGATAATCGATGGTCAGACGCCATGATCCGTCGTGCTTTCTCACTGGCCAAATAGGAGCATTATTGGTGGAGGCTACTGTTCTAAGCACCCCTTGCTCCAATAAGCTACCTATTACCTTCTGTATTTCTCCTCTGCTTCTAGGGGAAATCTGTATTGTTTCTGTGGTCGGGGGTCAGGTCCGGTAACGTGAATTTGTCCAGTCATTCTGCCGCAGTCGTGCCGGTGACTGGCAAATGTTGTCCTGTGTTTGTGTAATACTGCTTTTACTTGTCTGTCCGTGTTTAGTGCAGTCAGGTCAAATGAATAGTCGCCTACTGCGCTAATCCGATTAGCGTACTCTCCTACTGTGAGAGTAGCGGGTGCTCTGTCTGATCTTGCCATTCGCCAGACACACTGGTTAACTGGGTCGAACGACAGGCTATGGGCATTCATAAAATCTATCCCCAGTATGTGTTCTGCTGTCCGGGGAAGATTTACTAGAACGACGGGGTGTTTGGTGGAAATATTCCCTAGCTGGATTGCTACGGGTGCTGTAATGTGTCCCTGCTGCGAGTGTCCTGTGAAACCGCTAAGTGTGATGGTGGAGGTGGTCGGCCACGTGTCTGCCTGTGCCGTGGTGGTGGAATTAATCGTGGTGCGGGACCCTCCTGTGTCCCAAAGTAACTCTATGGGCTTCCCTCTAACCTTAGCTGTGACTACCGGTCTTCCGGATTGATCCCAAAGAGTGTCACAGACCCAAGTGGGGGAGCCCGAACACCGTCAGTCCGTCCCGTCCACATTGGTCTGTCCTGACTGGATCCCTATGCTATGTCTGTTTCTATTCAGATTGCCTGTCTGCTGGCCTCTCTGTGATCTCTGGGGTGCATTGCATTCCTTAGCCCAATGTCCTAACTGGCCACAGTTGTAGCATTCCTGCGACTTCTGTGGAGGGCTGTTCTTTCCTTCATTTACCCATGCGGGGTTTTGGTGTGCTCTCACTGCCTGAATGTCCGCTGCAGCCTGAGCTTCCTCTAGGGACTTTACTTTGCCTCTGCCCTGAACTGATTGCTCCCAAGTGCGGGACAATCTTTTCAGGACCCATTTCTCATTGTGGGCCTCTTCTGAGGGGTCATAACTGTTGCAAGCACTCTGTCCTGCATCTGTGGCATGGGAAATTATGGTGCGCGTCCATTTAACCATGTTTTCACGGTTCAAATGGGCTCTATTTAAATCGCCGAAAACTGCGTTAAACTGCGTTTAGGGGCCTCACGGTAGCATGGTGGTTAGCATCAATGCTTCACAGCTCCAGGGTCCCAGGTTCGATTCCCGGCTGGGTCACTGTCTGTGTGGAGTCTGCACGTCCTCCCCGTGTGTGCGTGGGTTTCCTCCGGGTGCTCCGGTTTCCTCCCACAGTCCAAAGATGTGCGGGTTAGGTGGATTGGCCATGCTAAATTGCCCGTAGTGTAAGGTTAATGGGGGGATTGTTGGGTTACAGGTATACGGGTTACGTGGGTTTAAGTAGGGTGATCATTGCTCGGCACAACATCGAGGGCCGAAGGGCCTGTTCTGTGCTGTACTGTTCTATGTTCTATGTTCTATATGGATCCACAGCCTTCCTGCAAATGCTGTGGGGTGCTCGGTTTTCTTTTGTCGGCACTTGTTAATTTCTTCGACTGGGTCACCTCGGTTATACCCTATGGCATCTAAAATGGAGGTGTGCATTTCCTCTAGGGTGCCTCCGCCAACGTTCTGTGGGTCGGGGAGGGCTGCTACTACCGATTGGTCTAAGCTCAGAACCGTGAGCTTAACCTGCTCTCTCTCGTCCAGGCCGTACATGGTTGCCTGCTGTTTCACTTTCGCGAAAAATTGGTGGGGGTCTGCGGTGGGGAGAAACGGAGTGATCTTCTCACACGCGTCCCTGAGTTGGGTTACAGTTAAGGGGGTGGTGTAGGTGATATCGGGTGCGCCTTCTGTGGTCGCTTTCCTTTGGGTGGTGACTGGATTCATTGGTGCGGTAACTATCTGATCTGTGGGGGGTTGGGGTGCTTGTCTTTTCTGCTGCGCTGCTGGCGCACATGTTCCTTGAACATAACGTTGCGCTGTCTCACTTAATTCCTGCCAGTCTGGGGCATTCTCCTCATCTAGCTTTGTTCCAAAGGTACTTTGAAACCCATTCTGCACTGAAAGCAGAGATTGCAGTTCCGCAATCTGCTTTCTACACTTCGCATGATCCACTGTACTCTGTCTTTGTTCTGTGGTGGCAGCATGGAGTGCTCTTAACGCTGCCTTATGGTCAGAGCATTGCCTCGGCAAAGCCTCTATCTGCTTCTCTGATTCCTCTCTTATCAGGACGGCACGTTGCACGTCCTGATAGGCCTTTTCGTACTGGGTCTGGGAACTGCTGAGATGGGCTAGACAAGACTGGTGTGCCCTCTTGGCATCATCCACCTCTCTACCTTTCTCTGCCAACTTCCCTCTAAGTTCCATATTCTCTTTCTTGATGTCCCTGACATCCACTTTGCTCATCTGATTTCTCTCTTCTAATTCTGCCCGGAGCATCTGAACGACCTCCTCTGTGCCTCGCAATTGTGCCAAACAGGACACGATTGCCATTGGCTTGCGTGCTTTACTAAGGTTTTTCTTATGAATTTGAGAGAGGTTCTCCCACCAAGTATGTCCTATACTTCCGGGACCTGTCTCCTCATTCATACAGAACTCTTTCCAAAGGGGCCATCCCTTTCCTTGCAGATACTTGCGGAGTTCCAGCTCCCAAACGGGACACTGACCTACTTGGCTACTGCTGGTCGCTGCGACCACAAACCGTTCTGGGTTCATGAGGCGTTCCATTGCCTGCATGGCCATTTTCTCTGACTCACTTTAATTTGGAACAGGGGATGTTGAGGTTATGTTTCACGAAACGGGTAAGGCTTACGCTATGTTCCGTTCACAAAACTCCCGAAAGTTTGTCGCAACAAAAATGCTTTCAGGTTTTCCTTACAACCCTGTTAGTACGCATGCACAAAACACACTTCCGAATTACGTTTATTCGTTTGAACACCTTGATTACTTGTGATTTCTTTTCTTTTTCTTTACTCAGATTTCTAATTCAAATTTCAGGGTCCTCGACGGAGTGGGGGTGCCACTTGTAACCGCGTCCCGTCAGGATGTCGCCACTAAATGTTGAATTGTTTTACTTGAGTGTTACGTGTTTTATTGGAGTGTATTAACACGCCTACGTTTAAAGGCCGTGTGCTTAACACTACTACAGCTCTGTGTATGTAATTCTGCTCAGGAGTCGCCAGGTGCCGTATTTAGACACCTCACAAGTACATCAAGGTCAGGTTCAAAGTTATAAATCTGTACACTGATTAGTAAGTTCAAACGATTGTGTTTATTATAACCAATATAATAAATACACATGCATACGCTAAAGAGACTAAGTTACTTCTAAACTAAACGACTAAAATACTTATCTAGACAGGAACAGGCAAGGTCAGGGAGCGAGGCCTTCGTCCCGTTCTTGGTCTGCAACTCTCAGGGTCTTATAATCGTCAGGGTCTAGTAAAGTCTGGATCACGTAGCGATCGTTGTGGTGACACTTACAGTTCGATGGCTGGTGGCTCAACGGCTGGTGATGGAACTGGAGTCAGAATGCGATGTATCAGCAAAGCGATGAAAACAGCAGAGAGCCGGAGCCAAAAACAACAGACCGGACCATGTGCGGGGTCTACTTTTATAGGTCCCCCAAAGTCCGTGCCTCTTCGGGGCGGTCTCTACCTGCTGTATATCGATTGGGTCTTCTCCCAATCGATATTTTCCAAACCCCCCAATCTGAGGGTCGCTTCTCGATGGGTGGGGCGGTCTCCATGGTGCTTTGTGATGGATACTTATGGTGCCGTTTCGTCTGGGCGTCTACTCAAAGTATCCATTCATACCTAAATGTTTCTATTGTGTGGGCCTGGATCTGGATCACCTCATTACTATGTAAATCGTTGTTGCCATTTACACCTTTAGCTGAGATTCTGCACCTGGCCACAAACTGGTTTCTGTACGTGCAGAATGCTAATTATCCTTCTGCAAACTGCTTGTCCTTGCTAAGACTGTTTTCTCCCTGCAGCCTTGGCAGTTCTCCATTTTGTAGCCCAGTGTCCATCTTAGGTGGCTACAAAACCAAAAGAGGTTCCTCTCGATGAACGTGCAGCTGGTGCATGACTATCAGGTGCGCATCATGCACATCTGCGCCCGATACCCAGGAAGTGTGCACAATGCCTTCATCCTGACACCCTTGACGATTCCCAGCCTCTTCAAGGCACCTTCCCGACTGCGGGTTTGAGCCCTGGGCGACAGGGCTTATCCACTGCTGTCATGGATGATGACACCTATCCGGAGGCCACCGACTGACACGGAGACCTGCTACAACGATGCTCATGAAGCGAAAGAAATGTGATCGAGCGAGCAGTGCTTCAGCATCCTGAAGATACGGTTCAGGTGCTCTGGAGGGTCCTCTAGTATGGCGCTGAGCGAGTCGCCTGTATTGTGGTGGCCTGTTGCATCATCCACGTCATCATGCAGGAGAGGACGATGTGCTGGAGGAGAACGATAACGGCAGGCCTCGTCCGACGAAGAGGATGCAGGAAAAGGCAAGGATGGACAGGACATGAGGCCCAAGCAGGAAACTGCACAACGTGTGCGCCAGGGCCAATGTGCAAAGGATACTCTGATTGCCTTCAAGTTCATCGACAGGGTGGGGGGTGTGGAGAGTGGGGGCTTGCCTGGGGCATGAACGCTGCACCCCACCCAAACACCCTGCCCTCCCCCCACCCGCCTCCCCTCCCCAGCCGATCACCACCCCAGCTGTAACCACCTCCATGATTACCTACCTGCCACACAATGGGGTGTGGGTCTTGGGCTGGCAGTAAAAACGGGTATGGTCCATGGGATGGCGCATGATGACAACCCGCTCTGCGATGAGCTCTAGTGCTCTGCATTACTCTGGCAACGTCTGACCCCTGCCTACAGTGGTACTTTCTACCATCCACCTGTTTGATCCCTACCTGCAAGCTGGCCATTCTACCGCACGGTACCATCAAATTCCTGGGGTGGAGTACATGGGGAAGGTGGGGGGGGGGGGGGGGGGGGGGGAGGGTGGTTATGGCATGAGGGAAGGACAATGGAGTGGTGAGCACTGAATGAACTGTGGCCCCTGAGCCAGCCCACCATTAACATCCGCCCATTTACCCCCCAACACGGCCTCCCTCTGCGGCCAGACCAGCCCACCCTCTCACCCGTCTGACAGAGCACCGAGGCAGGTTGTAACATTGTACACAGGTGTTTAATGTGAAAACATATATACGGGTATGTTCCCTAGCCCCTGACAGTGAACTGTGCCTTGCACCTGTGCCAACTTAACTGTGGTCTATTTTTCTAGCCTTGCAGGCCTTAATGCTATGTGTAGATGGACCCCCTGATGGTACATCAGGTGTGGAGGCAGCTTGCTGTGATTCACGCCCTGAGTCCTGGGTGCCATTTGGCGGTATCCTTTGGGGGCAACTGGGCCTCGATCGGCCCAGCTGCTACTTGGATCTTCCAGGTGGCGTGGTGCCGCCCTGTTCTGACCGTTGCCCATAATATGCGCTAGGGTTAGGAGGGGTGGAGTCTGAGGTGCTGTAGGGTTCCGGCATCTCCTCAGTGGGAGTAACTGGAATTGCCCCTTCACCTCCTCCTCCCTCACAGTGCCCGATGGCTCCCAGGCTACACCATGGGACAGGGGTGCAAGCGGAGCTCTCCCCTAAGGTTCCCCACCACATGGTACTGCCAGTCCTGGAGGCCTGCTGTCATCTCAACCAGGGTTTAAATGCTTGTGGACACCTCTGTATGAGACATGCACCACTGCACCCATTCATTATGCCACCACAATCTGGGTCTGTACCACATCAGCCAGTGATTCCGCCATCTCACCCGACCACCTTCCTCCATGTCTGTGCCACATTGGTGAGTGCCTGCAATGCACTCAGCCATGACCCACTGTGACTAGGTCAAGCCCTGGAGCCCCGTTGCAATGTCCAGGAGGCTCTGGCACACGGCTGCCTGTGAAAGCGCAGCCCTGTCCAGGGCCTTGACATCCAGCTGCACAGATCTGTCCAAGGACTTGGGCATGCTGATCCATAGCCGAAACCCTCATCCCACCAAGGGCTCCACCGGGAATGCCACTCGTGCGTTGTTGGCCTGGGTTGCTGGCCAGCACCACCTCCTGCTCCTACATGCGGTTGGACTCCTCCACTTGCGCATATAGGTACTGGATGCTCGCCGACAACCCCGCATGTAGTCCCTGGTTCTGATACTGCATCCCTACAACCAATGGGACTGTCCATTCCAGAAGCCTGAAACCCATCTGGATGGCAGTTAGTCCCTGGGTTCGACCTGCCCTCCAACCGTCCGGTCCTTCGGGAGTTCCTACCTCCAACTGCTGTACTGGAGCATGTGTGTGCTGCACACCATGTAGTGTCCCAGGAGCCTCTTCACTAAAATGCCTAACGAAGGTGAGTGTTTCTGGGATGCTGGAGGCTGTTGGACTCAATAGTGATGGGAAATCCATGACATCCTCGGACTCGAGATTTGGGGTGTCCTGGGCCTCGGGTCAATCACTCACATCCGAGCGGTGTCCTCGTCACTGGTTGGCACCTCCTATGGGCAGCATGGTAGCCCAGTTTTTTCTTTGTAGTAGCATTTCCAAGGCCTGAGTATTGAGCTAGCTTTCACTTGGGGGTCCTTCCACTTAGTTAAGGCTAAGCTGAACACACATATTGCACACACATCAACTCCAGTTAAGAAGGCTTTATTTTTCCAAGCTTGTTCCATGTACATGGGAGAGAGATCTGGATAAATGCCAAAATCACTGTGTCTGGCACTGATTCAGGTGCAACAGTTATACAATTTTCCAAAATTCAATAGCCCACCCCTTGATCCAATCCTTGAAGCTGTCACTTTTATATTGACCAGTAAAATTTACTCTGAGTAAAATGATGACTGTGATCAGCTCATGATTTAGCTCCTGCCACCTGTTGTTTACCAGGACCTGTTGTTTACCAGGATACTTTGTCCGTTATAAAATTGTTTTTGTCCATTTCCATCTTACGTGTCACAGCCAGTTCCTGCCGACCTTATTATTCATCTAGGGGCAGGATGGCAAAGTTGCTTCCTCTTTACACCATGGATTGTCTAAGACAGGACATTAGGGGCACTGATAAGAAGTTTACTGAGCTGACCGTGTTATTGCTGACCAACACTACTTCTACCAAATCCTGTTTGTCTCAAAAACATGGGCACATTAGCTAGCTTAAATCTCATCATGCATTGTAGCCACTGCTTATAGCAAGTGTTTGAATACTTATTACTGCTGTGTCCCAAAAATACATGTCTAATGATAAATAATGATTACTGGGTATACTTTCCATGATTAATCTCAATCCTTAATAAACTAATTAATGTAGAACTATACTAGTGCTATCCCAGCTATTTAGGTTTAAGAGTGTCATCTCAGGACACCCACCCTTTAGGCGGCACGGTAGCACAGTGGTGAGGATTGTTGCTTCACAGCGCCAGGTACCCCGGTTTGATTCCTGGCTTGGGTCCCTGCCTGTATGGAGTCTGCACATTCTCCCCGTGTCTGCATAGCTTTCCTCCGGGCTCTCCGGTTCCCTCCCGCAAGTTCCGAAAGTCATGCTCGTAGGTGAATGGAACATTCTGAATTCTTCCTCAGAGTACCCGAACAGGCGCTGTAGTGTGGCAACTGGGAGATTTTCACAGTAACCTCATTGCAGTGTTAAAAGAAGCATACTTGTGACACTAATAAAGATTATAGATTATTATTACACTCGGTGCTCTGACTGTGGCTGTGCTGGGGTGGGGAAACACCAACAGCTCCTGCAAGACACAAGACAAGATGCATGGTTAGACAGTGGGCATGGAGGGAATGGGGGTGGTTGTGATGTGTGTGAAGTGGGGGTGACGGGGTGCAGTGGGTGTGAGGGTGAGGTAGTGTGAGGGTGAGGGTAGTGTTGGGGCAGGTTGATACATGTGTCACAGAGAACTGTTAGCTTCGGCTGCTGTTCAGTAAAGAGTCAAGAGTTCTACTCCTTTCCTGAGACACCTTTATTTTCCTTGAACACACTCAAGACAAAGCTCTGTAAATTTTCAGGCATACTAGATGACCTGGTTCCTCATCGTGTCCGCCTGCTCTGTCTAAATTTCAAAATTTGTAATCTGTATCCATTATCCTTGATAAATGTACCCTAATAGTCTGATTGCCATGTTGCAAAACAATTGTTTTGCCATCTATGCCTATGATCTTCCCTGGGCTTTGCCATTCATTAAAATTGTCTCTCTTATAGTATACTATGTCTCCTTGCTGAAAAATGGTATTTGACGCCGTGCATTATGCCTTAAAGTTCTGCAAATCTTTTCAGAGACTTCTGCTTCCAAAAAACCTTGTCTACTGCTATGTAATGCATTTACGGGCAGCACAGTAGCATTGTGGATAGCACAAATGCTTCACAGCTCCAGGGTCCCAGGTTCGATTCCAGCTTGGGTCGCTGTCTGTGCGGAGTCTGCACATCCTCCCCGTGTGTGCGTGGGTTTCCTCCAGGGGCTCCGGTTTCCTCCCACAGTCCAAAGATGTGCAGGTTAGATAGATTGGCCATGATAAATTGCCCTTAGTGTCCAAAATTGCCCTTAGTGTTGGGTGGGGTTACTGGGTTAAGGGGATAGGGTGGAGGTGTTGACCTTGGGTAGGGTGCTCTTTCCAAGAGCCGGTGCAGACTCGATGGGCCAAATGGCCTCCTTCTGCACTGTAAATTCTATGATAAATCTATTCTATGATAAATGCTCAGCAAAGGCAGAGCTAATTGTAGTCCCTTCCCAAGCTGGAGGCTGGTCATCCAAAATGGACGGAATTTTAGGATTTCTACCAAACACTAATTGATAGGGACTATAGCCCCAAACCATCTGCAACAAATTCGTCTCATGTACCGCCCATGCTAAGGCTGAATTTAATTTGTAATTTGGTCTATCTGCCAACATTTTCTGAAGCATGTCATCTCTTACAGATTGGCTTCTTTCACACACACTATTACTAAATGGGCTGGCTGCAGCCATATTCATAAATGTGATATTCAGATTTTTCACACATATCCCGAAACGCAACATTCGCAAATTGTCCCCGTTGTCTATCAGGAATTTTGTCAGTCGGCCCATTACTGTCCCTATCCATTTTTTCAATGATCTGATTCAGGATTACTCTCTTTTCTTTACTTTGTATAGTGGTTGATTGACTAAATCTGGTCGTTAATTGTAAAAAATGCAAAATAAATGTATTGTTAGCTTTATCCCAGATCTTTAGGTCCATGGCCACAATGTTGTTAAATTCCTGGATAAAGGTAGGGTTACTATCAGTTGTGATGATGTCCTTCTGTACATCCTACAAACCTCACAGCGATCACTAACCTGTTCTATCAGCTTAGTATCGTCTTCATCCCTTACCCCTGCATCCCTTAATACATTTTTCAGCCTCCAACGTGACGTATGCACAAATTGCCTATGCAGCTTTAATACAACAAGCTTTTTATCAGCTAAAGTCCCATTTCCAGCTGACAATAACACATCCTTAACAACTGCACCTGAAATATTATTTGTCAGGAGTGGAATACAATAGTGTCCCGACTGCGTAAATTGTAGTCCACGTCTTTCCAAAAACTGTTGCCTCATCCTGTTTCATATCCAGTTTCATGTGTGCTTTCTTCATCGACGGTCTGCTCAGAAGCAAAAGTATCTCAGTTGATACAACATCTGTGCAAATGAAATGATTCACTCCGGCAATATTGCAAGGGATCGCCACTCTTTTCAGTGACTTCAGGGTATTACCATCCCAAAACCTGAAACTTGTGGCACTTTCAAATTCTTGTTATGATTTGCAGCATTCAAAGAGTCCAGGCAACATTTTAACCAATCAATTCCACACACAGTAGATGTGCAGCCACTGTCCAATACAGCACAATTGAAGAATTTTGCAACCAACACTCTCGTTACCGGGGTAAAATTGCTCGTTAATAGGACGATGCCTTCTTTCTGCTCACTATCTTTTTCCTCTTCCGACTCTTCCGTGTCGTGTGTAGCTTCAAACGCTATTATAATGTGTTGGACAGTTGAAAGCACAATGGTATTGAGAGTCACATCAAAAACATTGATTTATCATACCCCAGGCATTTCTGGGGTTCATTTTCCTATCACCATTCTCCCAGTCCCTCCTTTTGTTATTGGTTTTAAATGGGTTACTGTTCTCATAATTTACGGGTGCCGATTTCCTTCCATACTCTCGTAACCTGTTTGTAGCCGTACGATCTTACCATCCTGTCAGTAGCGTATCTTCCATTGTCTGCTTTATTGCTGACTGACCCATTTGTGTCATAAGAGCCATAGGAATTGAATGTTTCCCCAGAAACGTCTTTAAGGCCTCTATCATCTGATTCAATAAGGTATCATTATCTGCAAACTTAACTCCTGTGAAAACCAGGAGCTTATCCATATTGGTCATTCTAGCACAGTTCAGAAAATAATGGCAGATAGTCATATCTGGACATCTTTATTCTAGGTTCAACCACATATATATATTTTATTTTCTTCTCACTCACTCCCTGGTTGATGCAGATTTTTTTTTCTTCTGGAAAAGCTGTATTTTTCAACCCTTTACAAATGCACAGTAACCATCCTCTGCTACCACTGTTTGCTTCTGGCTGCTGTTCAGTAAAGAGTCAAGAGTTCTGCTCCTTTCCCAAGACACCGTTATTTTCCTTGAACACATTCTATACAAACTCTATCACCACACTGTAATGATATGTATAGTACACGTATAGTAAAGGGTTAACAAGTGGGATTACATGTATACCAGCACCAGATGGCGTCACTGACTGACCATATAAAATGCAACATCTCTAGGTATCCTGGGAGAAGCTGATGGAGATTTAATTGGAGCAGAATAGTATGAGGTTGAGTTAGAGTGTAGTTTAAATATTCAGTAAAGTGTGCAAAACTAATCAAGTTTAGTGAAATAAATTAGTTTGGATTTAAACTTCTTGGTTTTATATTCTTTGTCAACATTACATATCTGGCTATCTTGGAGAACAAGACAAGGAATAGAACACACTTCACACCAAGCAAGTGTCACCTGCAACCTCGTTACATATCAGGGTCAATTATTGGATACTTAACATCAATGGAACATCTAATTGGAATGTCTCTTAACTCATTCCTGAACAAGAAACTCAACCCAGCGTGGCCACACGTCCTCGCCCAAAACCAATCTCTACCCCAGCAACTGCCCTTTCCTCAGGCCCGCTGATCAAGTCCCGTGCTCTCTGCTTTGCTGCGGTGAGGGGCCGCAGGTCCAACGGTTCCCCTCCAGTCTTTTCCCTCGCCCGGCGGTTATGGCCGGCCTTCTCCTGGTGGGGGGTTAGAAAACAGAAAATGCACAGAGCTCAACAGTCCAAATCATGCAGCCCAGGTAATGGGTAGCTGGTAGCTTCAGTGTCCAGCCATAGTGGCTGGAATGGATGCCGACATGTGGCACAGGGTGGAACTTCCGTCGTCTACCGGGTGGGGGGATTGGGTTATGGGTGTGTGGGAAGGGCATTGGTGCCAGATGTGCACCAGACAGTGGTGCCTATTGACCCTGGCTATCCTGAGGCGGTGTGTAGTTTTTCCCTGCGCTAGTGGCCGGTCTGGACATTGCTGCTATGTTGCTGCCCAGCTCTGCCACCTGTGTCCAGGCACAGCAAACGTGGCAGCTGCCAGTCTACTTCCCAGGCCAGAGAACAGGGTCACCTGCCTCTCCTCCATGGTGTCTAGCAGGGTCTCAAGCTCGGCATCCATCAAATGGGATGCCGTTCTGCTTGCTGCCATCTTGTTGGCTGGGGTGATGTGTGTTGGGAGTGAAGCGTGTTTATGCGGCTGCAGCTTGTCAGCCTTTGAGTGCCAATCCCGGACCTGGTGAATCCCGCACCATTTCTCATTGAAATCAGTTTTGTTGGACGCCCTTAACAGTTATTGAATGGTCCAGGTGCAGCACCAGTTTTGCTGTCATGGATGTCTACTACTCCTGCCCCAGTGTCTTTAGTCTGAGTAACGGCGAGTCCAGCCACTAATCTTAATTCTGACTGGATGCCACGGGCTGGATTCTCTGGTCGCTGACACCGGGCAGGAGAATCCAAATTCCCGACAGAAACTGGGGCGGTGTCGCTTTTGCAATGCTCCGCGCCTTCAAATTGCTGTACTCGGAGAGGACGCCACGCCACCTATCCATGGCCTCAGGGCATTGCCCCCCCCTCAATGCTCCATTGGATTCTCCATTGTTCGCGTCTTGCCCGTGGCATTCTTGCGGCGAGCGAGATGGAAGAATCCACCCCTCAGTGTAATTTAGGACGGGTTTGATGGGGTGTTTTGCGCTGGCTGTAATGGTGAGCTCGTGACCTATATTGACCTGCACTGAGTGCAAAAAACGACCCCACACTTAAATCTCACCAGGCCTGACTCCCTCGCTGTCTTATTTGCCCAACTCGCATGGACCTCAGCTACTCACCGCTGACAGCGGGGAGCTGTTTAAATGCTCTCTCAGCACTCACTCCCAGTAAAGACACAAGGATGACAGCACAGAGACCTGCACCTCACTTTGGGGATGCCGATGGCCAGGCTTCTCAACGCGGTGGATGAGAGGCAGAGAACCCTGTTGTGCTAAGGGGGGTGGTCAGAGAACTAGCAGCAAGGTTAGCAATATTGCCTGGGAGGCAATGGCAGCTGCCGTGAGTGCAGGCAGCATGACCAGGATGACCGCCATCAAATGTAGGAAGAAGATGAACAACCTCTGACGAGCTGCAGGGAAGGTTACCACCTCTCCACTGGCATTAGTCCCGCATACCACCCTTCAATTTCCCAACACCCAATGATATTGAAATGAGCACAATTTCGGTTTAGTGAGCTTTTCACCATTTTTAGATGTGAACCTCGCCATCAGGAGTTAGCCTGGGTAAATAGCAAAATCGTTCTTGCCCAGAACGTATCTCAATTTAGGCCTCTCCCGCGATGCACTTGGCTCTCCCTGATCAACGCCAGGCAAAACACAATGGAAAAATTGCATCCAAGGTACCTTTAACAAGGAAACAGTCTATTGGATGTTTTCCTACAATTCACCTGAGGAAGGAGCAGTGATCCGAAAGCTCGTGTTTGAAACAAACCTGATGGACTTTAACCTGGTGTTGTAAGACTTCTTACTGTGCACAATAGGATAGGCAATGCAGATTTTACGAGGATCAGCCTGAAGAGTTGTACAAAAGTAGAATATGGTTTAAAGAGACTTTATGAATCTCTGCTGCGTACTGCAGAAGACCTGAACACTGGCTGAACTATGAACATTGCCCTCCTAATGACTTCTTGTTGCCTTCAAATTAAATCGGACTGAGATGTTTCACCACTTCCACAACAAAAAAAGCAACCAACAGGAGGCAGTGAGTAGTGACAAGGGGATCTTTCTCAGGTTAGAGGGCAGTGGAGTGTCACTGGAATCAGTGCTGGGACTGTAGCTCATCAGAATATATATTAATGATTTGTAGGAACGAACAGGGTACAATGTGGCCACTTTTATTTTAAATTTAGAGTGCCCTATTAATTTTTTCCAATTAAGGGACAATTTAGCTTGACCAATCCACCTACCTGGCATATCTTTGGGTTCTGGGGTGAAACCCATGCAAACACGGGGAGTATGTGCAAACTCCACACAAACAGTTACCCAGAACCAGGATTGAACCTGAGACCTCGGCACCATGAGGCAGCAGTGCTAATCACTGCGCCACCTTGCTGCTCTCTGTGGCCATTTAAAAAAAAAATTTAGAGTACCCAGTTATTTTTTTTCCAATTAAAGGGCAATTTAGAGCAGCCAATCCACCTACAGTGCACAACTTTTGGTAGTGGGGTGAGACCCATGCAGACACGGGGAGAACCTGCAAACTCCACATGGACAGCTGGAATTGAACCTGGGTCCTTGATGCCGTGAGGCAGTTGTGTGAACCACTGCACCACCGTGCTGCCCCACTGCAAATCTTGCTGACATGGTCACATTTCCCGATTATCATGCCGTTTGTCAGTGACATCACAAGGTTCATGCCAACAAAGGGCAAGGACCGGATTATAATGTTTTTGAATTAATTTCAATTTAATTAACCACTTCCCCTCCAAATGATATCCCTCACTGAATGTTTAAACTTAACACACATAACTTTACTGTCCAGTGGCACTGCCTTTTAGCAAAGGGCAACACGGAGGCACAGTGGTTAGCACTGTGGCTTCACAGCACCAGGGTCCCAGGTTCGATTTCCGGCTGGGTCACTGTCCGTGAGGAGTCTGCACATTCTCCCCAATTCTGCATGAGTTTCCTCCGGGCACTCCGGTTTCCTCCCACTAGTGCTGTTAGGTCATTTGGATATTCTGAATTTTCCCTCTGTGTACCTGAACAGGTGCCGGAATGTGGTGACTTGGGGCTTTTCACAGTAACTTCATTGCAGTGTTAATGTAAGCCTACTTGTGACAATAAAGATTATTATTATTAGGATGGCACTGCAAGGTTGGCAGAGTCCCGTTATGTGTGTTGCTTGGGGGGCAGAGCACCTAAAGGATTGAGGAAGGAACTTTCGGGCATGGAAGGTAATAAGGGGAGAAAGGCCGATGAAACTTCCATGGTGGCGGGCAGTGGGGGAGGAGATCCCTTGTATTTTGGCTGTGGGTGGGGGGAGAGAGACCCCAATACCTCCACAGTGGGAGAGGGAAATTCTACTTCAGCACTGATCGAGGCGTCCTTTTACAAGGAGCCCAAATCTCCGTGGACTCAGCTGGAGAGCTGGACAGCTCAGGAGAAATTTTAGGAAGCACTACTCAATGGGTGGTAGAGGTTTGGAACTCTCCCACAAACAGCAGTTGAAGCTAGAATAGTTATTAATTTTAAATCTGTGATAGATTTTTGTTAAGCAAAGATATCAAGGGCTATGGGCCAAAGTCAGGTCCATGAATGGTCTACTCCTGTTTCTATGATTTAAAAAAAAGAAATTTAGGATTCCCAATTCTTTTTTTTCTAATTAAGGGTCAATTTAGCGTGCCAATTCACCTAGCCTGCACATAGAACAGTACAGCACAGAACAGGCCCCTCGGCCCCCGATGCTGCGCCGAGCAATGACCACCCCACTCAAACCCACGCATCCACCCCACACCCGCAACCCAACAACCCCCCCCCCCCCTCAACCCCACCTTTTTGGACACTACGGGCAATTTAGCATGGCCAATCCGCCTAAACCGCACATCTTTGGACTGTGGGAGGAAACCGGAGCACCCTAAGGAAACCCACGCACACACTGGGAGGACGTGCAGACTCCACACAGACAGTGACCCAGCTGGGAATCGAACCTGGGACCCTGGAGCTGTGAAGCATTTATGCTAACCACCATGCTACCGTGCTGCCAAACATCTTTTTGGTTTGTGGGGTTGAGATCCACACAGACACGGGAAGAATGTGCAACTCCACATGGACAGTGACTCGGGTCCTCGGTGCCGTGAGGCAGCAGTGCTAACCACTGCACCATCGTGATATCCCTCCTGATCCTATGTTCCTTTGAAAGTAACATACCAGTTTTCAGTTGGAGCCTGACACTGGCAAAATGGGGGAATAGTCCTCTCATTAGCTGCCCTCTCTGCTGCCCTCAGCATCCAGCAGAGGGCAGCAGAGCAGAGCTACTGATCAGCTGTTCTGGGGGAATTTGCATACGTACAGTGCGGTCAGCCTAAGTTGAAGGTGGTTTGTGGAGGGGCTGTTGGCAAGTGACAGTTAAACCCGAAACACTTTGTGAGTGGTTCCCACCCTACCTCCTCCTCTAACCAACCCCCCCACCCCACGGTGGTTGGGAAGCGGGAGCAGGGGCCTGTCGTGAAGGTGAGTGAGTGCCTTTAAATTTGCTTAACTTTCAGCGGGAGCAGGGTTTGAGGTAATATCAGGTAAGCTCTTCCTTTCTTTTTTCTTTTTCTTGTTTTTTTTTAAATCTAGAGGTGATGTCAGGGAAGGCAGTACAATGCTCCTCCTGCAGAATGTTTGAGGTGAGGGACGCCGTCAGTGTCCCTGCTGATTTCATCTGTGGGAAGTGCACCCAACTCCAGCTCCTCAAAAACCGTGTTAGGGACCTGGAGCTTGAGCTGGATGAACTTCGGATCATTCGGGAGGCAGAGGGGGTCATAGATAGGAGCTTCAGGGAAGTAGTTACACCAAAGACTGGAGATAGATGGGTAACTGTAAGAGGGACTGGGAAGAAGCAGTCAGTGCAGGGACCCCCTGCGGTCGTTCCCCTGAGTAACAAGTATACCGTTTTGGATACTTGTGGGGGGGGGGACTTACCAGGGGTAAGCCATGGGGTACGGGCTTCTGGCACGGAATCTGTCCCTGTTGCTCAGAAGGGAAGGGGGAAAGGAGTAGAACATTAGTAATTGGGGACTCAATAGTCAGGGGCACAGATAGGAGATTTTGTGGGAGCGAGAGAGACTCACGTTTGGTATGTTGCCTCCCAGGTGCAAGGGTAAGTGATGTCTCGGATCGTGTTTTCCGGGTCCTTAAGGGGGAGGGGGAGCAGCCCCAAGTCGTAGTCCACATTGGCACTAACGACATAGGTAGGAAAGGGGACAAGGATGTCAGGCAGGCCTTTAGGGAGCTAGGATGGAAGCTCAGAGCGAGAACAAACAGAGTTGTTATCTCTGGGTTGTTGCCCGTGCCACGTGATAGTGAGATGAGGAATAGGGAGAGAGAGCAATTAAACACGTGGCTACAGGGATGTTGCAGGCGGGAGGGATTCAGATTTCTGGATAACTGGGGCTCTTTCTGGGGAAGGTGGGACCTCTATAGACAGGATGGTCTACATCTGAACCTGAGGGGCACCAATATCCTGGGGGGGAGATTTGTTAGTGCTCTTTGGGGAGGTTTAAACTAATTCAGCAGGGGCATGGGAACCTGGATTGTAGTTTTGGGGTACGGGAGATTGAGAGTATAGAGGTCAGGAGCACAGATTTGACTTCGCAGGAGGGTGCCAGTGTTCAGGTAGGTGGTTTGAAGTGTGTCTACTTCAATGCCAGGAGTATACGAAATAAGGTGGGGGAACTGGCAGCATGGGTTGGTACCTGGGACTTCGACGTTGTGGCCATTTCAGAGACATGGATAGAGCAGGGACAGGAATGGTTGTTGCAGGTTCCGGGGTTTAGGTGTTTTAGTAAGCTCAGAGAAGGGGGCAAAAGAGGGGGAGGTGTGGCGCTGCTAGTCTAGGACAGTATTACGGTGGCGGAAAGGATGCTAGATGGGGACTCTTCTTCTGAGGTAGTATGGGCTGAGGTTAGAAACAGGAAAGGAGAGGTCACCCTGTTGGGAGTTTTCTATAGGCCACCTAATAGTTCTAGGGATGTAGAGGAAAGGATGGCGAAGATGATTCTGGAAAAGAGCGAAAGTAACAGGGTAGTTGTTATGGGAGACTTTAACTTTCCAAATATTGACTGGAAAAGATATAGTTCGAGTACATTAGATGGGTCGTTCTTTGTACAATGTGTGCAGGAGGGTTTCCTGACACAATATGTTGACAGGCCAACAAGAGGCGAGGCCACATTGGATTTGGTTTTGGGTAATGAACCAGGCCAGGTGTTAGATCTGGAGGTAGGTGAGCACTTTGGAAACAGTGACCACAATTCGGTGACCTTGACATGAGTGATGGAAAGGGATAAGTATACCCCGCAGGGCAAGAGTTATAGCTGGGGGAAGGGCAATTATGATGCCATTAGACATGACTTAGGATGTGTATGTTGGAGAAGTAGGCTGCAAGGGTTGGGCACACTGGATATGTGGAGCTTGGTCAAGGAACAGCTATTGCATGTTCTTGATAAGTACGTACCAGTCAGGCAGGGAGGAAGGGGTCGAGCGAGGGAACCGTGGTTTACCAAAGAAGTGGAATCTCTTGTTAAGAGGAAGAAGGAGGCCTATGTGAAGATGAGGCATGAAGTTTCAGTTGGGGCGCTTGATAGTTACAAGGAAGCGAGGAAGGATCTAAAGAGAGAGCTGAGACGAGCAAGGAGGGGACATGAGAAGTCTTTGGCAGGTAGGATCAAGGAAAACCCAAAAACTTTCTATAGGCATGTCAGGAATAAAAGAATGACTAGGGTAAGAGTAGGGCCAGTCAAGGACAGTGGTGGGAAGTTGTGTGTGGAGGCTGAGGAGATAAGCGAGATACTAAATGAATACTTTTCGTCAGTATTCACTCAAGAAAAAGATAATATTGTGGAGGAGAATGCTGAGACCCAGGCTATTAGAATAGATGGCATTGAGGTGCGTAGGGAAGAAGTGTTGGCAATTCTGGACAAGGTGAAAATAGATAAGTCCCCGGGTCCGGATGGGATTTATCCTAGGATTCTCTGGGAAGCCAGGGAAGAGATTGCTGAGCCTTTGGCTTTGATTTTTAGGTCATCATTGGCTACAGGAATAGTGCCAGAGGACTGGAGGATAGCAAATGTGGTCCCCTTGTTCAAGAAGGGGAGTAGAGATAACCCCGGTAACTATAGGCCGGTGAGCCTAACGTCTGTGGTGGGTAAGGTCTTGGAGAGGATTATAAAAGATATGATTTATAATCATCTAGATAGGAATAATATGATTAGGGATAGTCAGCATGGTTTTGTGAAGGGTAGGTCATGCCTCACAAACCTTATCGAGTTCTTTGAGAAGGTGACTGAACAGGTAGACGAGGGTAGAGCAGTTGATGTGGTGTATATGGATTTCAGTAAAGCGTTTGATAAGGTTCCCCACGGTCGGCTATTGCAGAAAATACGGAGGCTGGGGATTGAGGGTGATTTAGAGATGTGGATCAGAAATTGGCTAGTTGAAAGAAGACAGAGAGTGGTAGTTGATGGGAAATGTTCAGAATGGAGTTCAGTTACGAGTGGCGTACCACAAGGATCTGTTCTGGGGTCGTTGCTGTTTGTCATTTTTATAAATGACCTAGAGGAGGGCGCAGAAGGATGGGTGAGTAAATTTGCAGACGACACTAAAGTCGGTGGAGTTGTAGACAGTGCGGAAGGATGTTGCAGGTTACAGAGGGACATAGATAAGCTGCAGAGCTGGGCTGAGAGGTGGCAAATGGAGTTTAATGTGGAGAAGTGTGAGGTGATTCACTTTGGAAAGAATAACAGGAATGCGGAATATTTGGCTAATGGTAAAATTCTTGGTAGTGTGGATGAGCAGAGGGATCTCGGTGTCCATGTACATAGATCCCTGAAAGTTGCCACCCAGGTTGATAGGGTTGTGAAGAAGGCCTATGGTGTGTTGGCCTTTATTTGTAGACGGATTGAGTTCCGGAGCCATGAGGTCATGTTGCAGTTGTACAAAACTCTAGTACGGCCGCATTTGGAGTATTGCGTACAGTTCTGGTCGCCTCATTATAGGAAGGACGTGGAAGCTTTGGAACGGGTGCAGAGGAGATTTACCAGGATGTTGCCTGGTATGGAGGGAAAATCTTATGAGGAAAGGCTGATGGACTTGAGGTTGTTTTCGTTAGAGAGAAGAAGGTTAAGAGGTGACTTAATAGAGGCATACAAAATGATCAGAGGGTTAGATCGGGTGGACAGCGAGAGCCTTCTCCTGCGGATGGAGGTGGCTAGCACGAGGGGACATAGCCTTAAATTGAGGGGTAATAGATATAGGACAGAGGTCAGAGGTGGGTTTTTTACGCAAAGAGTGGTGAGGCCGTGGAATGCCCTACCTGCAACAGTAGTGAACTCGCCAACATTGAGGGCATTTAAAAATTTATTGGATAAGCATATGGATGATAAGGGCATAGTGTAGGTTAGATGGCCTTTAGTTTTTTTTCCATGTCGGTGAAACATCGAGGGCCAAAGGGCATGTACTGCGCTGTATCGTTCTATTATCAGTGGAGGCATTGCCGAAGGGTTTTACTAGGATGGATCCTGGGTATGGAGGGACTACCATACTTGGAAAGTTTAAAGAGGTTGGACCGGTTCCATGGAGTTCAGAAGAATGAGGGGTGGTTCTATTGAAACATATTCTTAGGAGGTTAGACAGGGAAAATGTTGGGGGATATTTCCGCCCCTGGGAGAGTGTCTGACCAGAGGGCATAGTCGCAGAAAAAGAAAGTGCTCATTTAAGGTGGATTTAAGGAAGAATCTCTTCTCTCAAAGGATGCTGAATCTTTGAAATTCTTTAACCCAGCAAGCTGTAGAGGTTGAGTCCTTGAACATTTGTTTACCCAGAAGGTGATTTAAGGGTTCCAGATATAAGGCAGGAAAGTGGAGCTTAGTGAGTGTTAGATCAGCCATAATTTAATTAAATGGCAGAACAGGCTTGAAGAGCTGAATGGTCCATTCTTGTTCCTATTTCTTATGGTCTAAAACCAGGGATGGAGAATGCTTTAATCAATGATTTCTTTCTGATGCAAAATGCATTGCTGGATAGGTAGACCAGCAGATGGAACAGTAAGTTCTAAAATTAAATGACTGCCTAATTGAAAAAGGACGTTTTAGAATGAAATGGGTCTAATTGGATGGCTGCGCAATCTCACACAAACTGAACAGAAATTATTGGTCATTCTCACCTCCATATAACATTGTGAAATGCCAAAGAGGGCCCTCAATATACTAGCTCATTTGTACTGATCTGGCGTATGTGTACTTGGGACTGCCAAATCCCTTTACTTCGCAACAGCTTGCATTTTCTCACCATTTAGAAAACATCCTGGTTTGGGGCCAAACATTCTTGGCCCTAAAATATGACTTCATATTTTGCACATTGTTGTCTGTTTAGCGTATTTTCACACCCATACTGTTTTTTACCCTTTGGGGAATTATGAAGTGATAAGCCATCAATTGCACGTGAGACGAGTTGCTGTCAACCAATCGGTCGAGAGGCACATGACTGACCAGGGCCAATGGTAAGCCGGTGTTCTGCACCAATGGCAGACAGCTATGCAAATCATACCACCACATGGGGTAAGAAGTGGAAGGATTTCCAATCTGATTATCAGCCCGTTGAGCCATGCTGAAAGCTCCTTCCATAGCCAACAAGTCCGGGAGTAGATTCAAACCTGGAATTTCTGGTCCAGCAGTGATCACTGCACCACAAGGCCTCCTACTTTACACACTAAAGTCTGTTTAGTAATTGAAGTTCCAATTATAAACAATGCAGTGATAAGTAACTAACTTTATTGTTCATTATTGCAGGAAAGCTTTTTCAAATAATTCAAAGGCTACAATGGCACCAAAACCAGAAAATTACATGAAACTTGGACAAATCCGAGGGCTTTCCACCAAAGATGTTTTAAAGATCAACAAGTTGTATAAGTGCGGTATGTGTAAAATACGTTCTAATTTCAGTTGATTTTCTGTGGCGACTGGTGAACCTTCCCGATAGAGAAACTAGGAGCAGGAGTCGAGCCTGCTCCACCATTCAATATGATCATGGCTGATCCTTATCTCAATGCCATATTCCCACTTTCACCCCTAGATGCCATTAATATCTAAGAATGTATTTATCTCTTTCTTGAATACATTCAGTGGCTTGGCCCCTACAGCCTTCCACAGGTTCATTATTCTCTGAGTGAAGAAATCTTTCCTCATCTCAGTCCTAAATGATAGATAGATAAATGATAGATAGATAAATTCTTGATGTCGCGAGGAATTAAGGGCTATGGGGAGAATGCTGGGAGGTGGAGTTGAAATGCCCATCAGCCATGATTGAATGGCGGAGTGGACTCGATGGGCCGAATGGCCTTACTTCCACTCCTATGTCTTATGGTCTTATGGTCTAAATGGTTTATACTACAAATAGAGTGAGACCGTGCCTGGATTATTGTGTAGTTTTGGTCTTTTTATCTGAGAAAGGATATACTGGCCAAAGAGGGAGTGCAGTCAAGGTTCACCAGACCAATTCCTGGCATGGCAGGATTATTGTATGATGTGAGATTGGGTCGATTGAGCCTGTAATCACTGGAATTTAGAAGAATGAGTTGGGTCTTAATTGAAATGAATAAAATTCTGACAGACTGGATAGACTAGATGCAGGGATGTTGGGCTGGATCCTCCACTTCTGAGATTAGTGTTGATGCCAGAGGAGCATGTATCTACTTTCACCACGGAAAAATAAGTGCCACACCTGCACCGATTCCGATACCACGAATGGGCTACCACTGGCATCACATGGAACACAATCAATTCTAATGAAAAATGGTGCCGGATTCGCCAGGTCCGTGAATGACACTCAGGAGGCTGACAAACCGCAGCCACACATAAACGATCCTCCCACACACACCGTCCCAACCAATAAGATGGCTGTAAGGAGAGCAGCACCACGGTTCACCAACGCCAAGATGGAGACTCACCTGGACACAGTGGAGGAGAGACTGATGACCCTGTACCCCAGCCCGGGAGGAAGGGCACCAGGCGCCGTCGTCCACCATGCCTGGCCGCAGGAGTCAGAGGCAGTCAGCGCCATGGGAAATGTTGTCCGGACCAGCAACCACTGCAGGGAAAAACTGCATGACCTTCTTGAGGTGGCTGGGGTGAGTTGGCAGCACTGTGCCCCTGGCACTGACGCCGCTCCCACACGCACCCGTAACCCACCTCCTCACCGTGCTGTGTTATGGTTCCCCGTGACACATGTGTCGAGACCCCTACCTCACCTCCACACCCTCCCACCCCGACACCACCCTTACCACACACCACTCTCACCCCATACCACCCTTACCCTACACCACCCTCACCCTACACTGCCCTCGCCCTACACCATGCCCACCACACACCACCCTCACCCTACACCATCCTCACCCTACTCCACCGTCACCCCCACACCACTCTCACTTTACACCACCCTCATCCTTCCCCGCCCACCGCCACTGACCCCCCCGCCCACAGACCAATATGCATGTTGTCTTGTGTCTTGCAGGACCTGCCGGAGATTCATCCGTCGGCCCCGTCCCCAATGCCAGTGCCCCCTGGAGAGCCAAGCACTGACGGGGAGAGCAGCCCAGACATCAGCCCTCCAACCAAGACTCAGGATACCCCAGAGCTCGGGTCCCAAGGTTGACACTGTTTTTACGTCACAGCTCTCTCCAACAGCCTCCACCATCCCTCCCAGAGACACTTACCTTAGTTGGGAAGTGTAGTGAAGAGATACTATCTGGTGCGCACTACACAGCTGATCCGGTACAGCAGGTGGAGATAGGAACACCCTAGGGGCGGATGGTCAGAAGGAAGTCCAATCCCAGGAACAAGCCACTGTTTAACGGGTCTCGGGCTTCTTAAATATCCACTTCCAACCAGAGTGCAGGTGCAGTCAGAGAGCCAAGGGACTACATGAGGGGATGTCAGTGAGCATCCAGCAACTGCGGGCAAAGGCGGAGGAGTCCAACCACATGCAGGAACAGGAAGTGGTGCTGACCATGCATGCCACCCAGGCCAGCACCGCATGGAGGAGGCTTTGGAGGCGACGGTTTCAGTTGTGGTCCAGCGTGTCCAAGGCCTGAGGCATTCTGTGCAGGTGGTGGCCCAGGCCAGGACAGGGCTGCCCTCTCACAGGCAGCCATATGCCACAGCCACCTGACTTTGCAGTGGCACTCCTCAGTATGCCTCAGTCACAGCAGGCCATGGCTGGGAACTTCGGCGGCATTGCCCAGGCGCTGGCTGGCGTGGTACATACACAGAGGGAGGTGGCCCAATCCCAGAGAGTGGTGGCACAGTCACAGCGTGATATGGCGCAGTTCCAGATGGAGATGGTCCGCTCCCTGTGCTCCGTAGCCATGAGCGTGCGAACCCTGGTCAAGACCAGAGCGGGACTCCAGAACTGCCAGCGGCAGGTGGCGGGGGAGCCTCAGGGGATGGCTCTGCTCACACCCCCATCCTATGGAGTAGCCCAGGAGCCAACGGGCACCCGGAGGGAGGAGGAGATAATGGTGCCCTGCCGGTGACTCCTGCAGGGGAGGTGCCAGAACATCCTAGCACCTCGGATTCCCCCCAACTCCTTTCCCTGGCGCATCTGGTGGGCAGCTGGCAGAACAAGGTGGCAGCACACCACCTGGGGCACCCGAGCAGCGGCCGGGCCCATTCAGGCTGGGACGGCCCAGACAAAGCGTGAAGAAGGAGACCCACCTCACAGGCAGGAGTCACAGCAGTCCACTTCCACTGCTGCTGTATTGTTTGGGAAACCACCTACGCATAGCGTTAGGGCCTGTAAGGCGAGAAAGTTAGACACCAGTTACGTTGGTATGGGTGCAGGGCACAGTGCAGTCAATGGGACTAGGGCACAAATTTGTAAATATATGTTCACAATAAACACCTGTTACCACCGTTACAACCTGCCTCGGTGCCCTGTCTGATGGCTGTGAGTGGTGGGCTGGTCTGGGCTGGCCGGGGGTAGGGGGCAGGGGGTGATGGTTCAGGCCCTGTGGGTGGACCGTTCTCCCCCACTGCCCGACCGTCCCTACCACCGCCACCCCAGGGATTCGGTGCAACATTGCGATGGAAGGGGCAGCCCGCATGCAGGGAACATCCAGGTGGATGGTGCAACTGTGGGTAGGGGTCAGATGTTATCAGACAATGTGGATCACCAGAGCTCATCGCAGAGTGGGTTGGCATCACCCTCCATCCCATGGACTAGACCTGCTGTTACTGCCAACTCAGGGCCCCCAGCTCACAGCGCTGCAGGTATGTATAACGGAGGGAGTGCAAGCAGAGGTTTGGCTGGGTGGGAAGTGAGGGGGTGTGGGGTTGGAATGCGGTGTTCGTGCCCCTGGCTGCCCCCCCCCCCCCCCCCCCCCCCTCCTAGTCAGTGAACCTGGAGGTGATCAAAGCGTCCTGTGCGTGTTGGCTTAGACGCACTCGTGTGGCCTCCTGTGCCTGCCCGGACTCCATGTCCTGCCCATCCTCACCATTCCCTGCATCCTCCTCGTTGGATGAGGCCTGCCCTTCCTCCTCATCCTCCTCCTCCAGCACTTCGCCCCTATGCTGAGCAATGTGGTACCATGTGGTGTTCTTTGTGTTGCTAAATTCAGGGTGGTTTGGGTAGTGTTCACAAAGACTACAAAATTGAACAAAACTATACATTTATAAACACGACTTAATTAGATTATGAGAGTGGCAAATGTTGTTCCTCTGTTCAAGACAGGGAATAGGATTGACCCTTGTAATTATAGGCCAGTTAGTCTTACTTCGGTGTTCGGTAAGTTAATGGAAAAGTCCTGAAGGATAGAATTTATGACCATTTGGAAAGATGCAGCTTAATCCGGGGTAGTCAACACGGATTTGTGAAGGGTACGCCTTGCCTCACAAATTTGATTGAATTCTTTGAGGAGGTAACTAAGTGGTAGAGCAGTTGATGTCGTATAAATGGATTTTAGTAAGACGTTTGATAAGGTTCCCCATGGTCGGCTCATGAAAAAAGTAAGGAGGTAAGGGAGAGAGGTAAATTTGGCCAATTGGGTAAGTAACTGGCTATCGCATAGAAGACAGAGGGTGGTGGTGGATGGAAAATTTTCAGACTGGAGACCAGTTACCAGCGGTGTACCACAGGGATCAGTGCTGGGTCCTCTGCGATTTGTGATTTTTATCAATGACTTGGAGGAGGGGGCTGAAGGGTGGGTCAGTAAATTTGCTGATGACACCAAGATTGGTGGAGTAGTGGATGAGGTGGAGGGCTATTGTAGGCTGCAAAGAGACATTGATAGGATGCAGAGCTGGGCCAAAAAATGGCAGATGGAGTTTAACCCTGATAAGTGCGAGGTCATTCATTTTGGTTGAAAAAATTTGAATGCAGATTACAGGGTCAACGGCAGGGTTCTGAGTAATGTGGAGAAACAGAGAGATCTTGGGTTCATGACCACAGATCTCTGAAGGTTGCCATTCAAGTGGATAGAGCCGTGAAGAAGGCTTATAGTTCATTAGAGTTTATTAACAGGGGGCTTGAGTTTAAGAGCTGCAGGGTTATGCTACAACTGTACATGACCCTAGTGAGACCACATTTGGAGTATTGTGTGCAATTCTGGTCACCTCATTATAGGAAGGATGTGGAAGCATTGGAAAGGCTGCAAAGGAGATTTACCAGGATGCTGCCTAGTTTGCAGGATAGGTCTTATGAGGAAAGGTTGAGGGAGCTAGGGTTTTTGTCTTTGGAGCGGAGGAGGATGAGAGGCGGCTTAATAGAGGTTTATAAGATGATGAGGGGGATAGATAGAGTGGACGTTCAGAGACTATTTCCTCGGCTGGATGTAGCAGTTACAAGGGGGCATAACTATAAGATTCAGGGTGGGGGATATATAAGGGATGTCCGAGGTAGGTTCGTTACTCAGAGAGTGGTTAGGGTGTGGAATGGACTGCCTGCTGTGATAGTGTAGTCGGACACTTTAGGAACCTTCAAGCAGTTATTGGATAGGCACATGGAGCACACCAGAATGACAGGGAGTGGCATTGCTTGATCTTGGTTTCGGACAATGCTCGGCACAACATCAAGGGCCGAAGGACCTGTTCTGTGCTGTACTGTTCTATGTTCTATGTTCTATTCAACACTTACTCCTCTATAATACATGGTTGATAATTAACATATAATCTACACTCACCTACTACTAATCTCTACACTATTACATTAACTATGATCTGCTCACATTCACACTCTCTCTTCTTCAGTATATACTTCACTTCTCTCCGCAAAAGGCTTAGCATCAATGTCTTATATACTTGTACATCTAGCTCCCTCTAGTGGTTAATTTAGGCATTTCATAACCCTTGCAATTCTTACATTTATGATGTCACAATCGCTGGTTTTCAAGAGCGCGCAATGATTTCTCCTTGAAACCAATCCTTCCTCTGTCTGTACATTACAGAATGAAGTGTTATTTCTTCACGTACAATGGCTTTTCTCAACCAATTGTCTGAATCTTCTATTCTCACAATATCATCACACCCTAGAACATAGAACATAGAACAGTACAGCACAGAACAGGCCCTTCGGCCCTCGATGTTGTGCCGAACAATGATCATCCCACTTAAACCCACATACCCGTAACCCAACAATCCGCCCATTAACCTTACACTACGGGCAATTTAGCATGGCCAATCCACCTAACCCGCACATCTTTGGACTGTGGGAGGAAACCAGAGCACCCGGAGGAAACCCACGCGCACACGGGGAGGACGTGCAGACTCCACACAGACAGTGACCCAGCCGGGAATCGAACCTGGGACCCTGGAGCTGTGAAGCATTGATGCTAACCACCATGCTACCGTGAGGCCCTGAAGTGGAAATGTTCTCGACACTCTATCATTAAACTGCTTTTGCTTTGCTTTAATGTTTTGCATTTCCTGCAGTACTACTGCATTCTCTTCCTTCTTTTCCAAGTATAGAAGTGTGGTCTGCAACTTTCTATTCATGAATAACTCTGCTGGCGATCTACCATGTGACAATGGTGACGCTCTGTAACTCGATAGTGCGAGATCTGGATCAGATTGGCTGTCCATTGCCTTCTTCAACAATTGCTTGACCATATGCACACCTTTTTTGGCTTTGCCATTGGCTTGTGGGTACAATGGACTTGACGTGACTTGGTAGAAATTATACATGACTACGAAGTGTTGCCACACTTTACAGTCAAAACAAGGACCGTTGCCACTCACGATGACTTGAGGAATTCCGTGTCTAGCAAAAATTGACTGGGTATGCAGTATTACGCTGCTTGCCGTTATGACAGTAGAGATATCTCCGGATAGTTTGAAAAATAGTCTCTGATAATTAAATAATCTTTCCCTCGTAGGTGAAAGAGATGCATAGTTATTTTCTGCCATGGTGCCGTAGGTAAATCGGATATTTGCATAGGTTCTTTTGGTTGCTTGGAACGATGCGCCTGGCATGTGCCACAACAACTGACCATCCTGTCAATATCCTGGTTCATTCCTGGCCAGTAAACAGTCACAAGTTCTCTTCTCAATCCCGAGATGTCCTCTTAGTACATCCTTGCGAAGAGATTGAGATACAACTACAGTGTTCAAATGGAGTACCATTCCATTAATGATGCTGAGTTTCGAACTTATATTGGAGAACTCAGTACATTGACCTCTGGGCCAGTGTGAGTTGATGTTTCTCAACACCACTTGAAGAGTTTGATCCTTCCTGGTTTCATCTTAGATCTCACTTAGTTTTGTATCTGATATTGGCAGTAGTATGAAAATAGGATTGACATGCAGACCTACATCTACAGCAATTTCACTGCAAATATTTTGTATCTGCGTTCTCGATAATGCATCTGCTGAGAACAAATGTTTGCCTGGCGTGTAGATGAGATTGAAATCATAGTGTTGTAATTTCATCATCAACCTCTGAATGTGCAGAGACATTTGGTTAAGATTCTTGATTATGTTAACCAAAGGGCGATGATCTGTCTCAACTGTGAAAGTTGGAAGCCCATACACATAGGCATTCTATTTTGTTTTCAGCGTACCTCTGCTCTGTTGTCGTCATGGATCGTGATGCACATTCAACTGGCTTCCAATCGTCATGCTCAGGTTGCAGAAAAACTGCTCCCCGATCATCTTTTGGAGCGTCTGTTTACTCTTTAATCTGCTTAAATGGGTCAAAAAGTGTGACAATTGGCATGGTGGCTAGTGAAGTCTTGAGTTCTTCCTCGCTTGCTCATGTTGCTCAGTCCAAGTGGAATCCAAGAGATCATGTAGATGTGTTGTTTTTGCTGACAGGTTTGGAATGAATTTCCCTACGAAATTGATCAAACCCGTCACTTGGAAGATGGCTTTTTTGTCGTGTGGCTTGGGCATGTTGCGAATTGCTTGGAATTTGTCTTTGTCAGATTCTTTTTTTCTAAATATTTTTATTATAACTACACATCAAATAAAACTACAACCAAGATAAAAAAGATAACCAACAAATAACAAACAGGAGAACACAGCAAAACTGAATGAATAGCCAACAAGCGCAACCCGCCCTCCCTACCATACCCCCACCCCCTCTGCCTCCACTTTTTCTTGTTATCTCTGAGCCCCCCCCTCCCCCAACTGCTGACTTAACTGTCTTGGTAGAAGTCAATGAATGGTTTCCACCTCCATGCGAACCCTTACATCAATCCCCTCAGGACAAATTACATTTTTTCCAATCTAAGGAAATCCGCAAAGTTGCTGACACATACCCCCAGCTTCAGAGGCTCCGAGTCTCTCTATCCCAACAAGATCCATCACCCTTTCATTGCCCTTTTCTGAAGTTCAAACTCTCTCACTTTTTCTTTTTCCTCTCTATCTCTTTTGCATTCAAGCTGCTTCAATTCTTTTTCATGTTCAGGTGGCATTTTTTGCAACTGAATTTTTGTCATTTCCAATGAGTCAGACTGTATCTCAGGCAACTTTAAATGCTTAGCCACCTCCATAATTACCTCGTCTTTTCACATTTTGTCAGGTAATGTTAACTGCAATGTTTTTGCCCAATCTAACAGTCTGCTTTTAGTCTCTGTCTGTAAGGTACTGCGTGTGACCTCTTCCACCCCCAAAAACTTTAGAGCCTCAGAAAGAGCCATTGTCCACACCTGAAAAGCAACCACAATATGCTCACCCCTCACTGTCTTTAAGTTCACTAAACTAATCCCCTCGAGCCCCCAATTTGTAATGGGCCAGGGTTTCAAGGACCCCAAAGTGTATCATGGAGTTCACCTGACGCACAACTTTTAATAGATTGTGGTATGGGGAGCAAACGGCCCACTCTACAGGTGTGGTGCAGCAGACATCCAACAATATTTGTTAAAGCAAAACAATGTTTATTCTATGAACTCAAGTTAACCTGTTTAAAACATACAGTGAACATCTCAGCAACCATCAATTCAAATACAACCCCCAAAGAATACAACACTAAGTAATTCTTACTTTCCTTTTAACATCCATAAGACTTAAAAACGCCTTTTAACAGAAAGACATCAGGCATAACTTCACGACTAAGAACAGTTACCACGTTGAAATCAGCAAATTAACATTCATAAGCTTGCAGAGATGCACACACATCCTGCTGTGATTGCAGCTTCTCCAAAACTTAAATGAAACCAAACCCACCTTGCAGCAAAAAGCCTAAAGCAAAAGTAAAAAGCTGACAGACAGCCCAGCTCCACCCACTCTCTGACATCACTGCAGTAATAAACATCCATTTCTTAAAGGTAGTCTCACTACAGATATTTATATAACACCCATTTATAAACACCCATTTCTTAAAGGTACGCTCACATGACAGCCGGATAGAAGGAAAACACACTGAGTCTGTCATGTGAATATGCTTTAAAGATACTTTGAAAGGGAAGGAGAGAAAAAGGAGGAGGATTTAATGATTCTTACTCAAAGTGACAAACCAAATACAGATGACTGTGAATTTGGCGTACATCAAATTAAATTGGAAAACGAGGATGTTCTTAAAAATTGGGATAAATTGTTGAGTTACCTTCCACAGGAAAAACGGACTGACCTGAAAGAGTTATTGATGGGCAAGTTTGTGGAGATAAGTTGGGAAGCACTAAAATGGCTATATAGATGTGGGAAATGCTATTCCAATCAAACAACATCCATATAGACTCAACCCTTTAAAATTGGCACAGGTTAACAAGGAGATTGAATGTATGCTTAAAAATTGCATAATTGAAGTGAGTTGCAGCCAATGGAGCTCCCCCATAGTGATGGTACCAAAACTGGACGGTGCTCAACGGTTTGTTTGTGGACTATATAAAGGTTAATGCAGTTACAAGAGCAGACTCTTATCCTATCCCACATTTGGAGGATTGCATTGAGAAAGTGGGACAACCAGCTTTTATTTCCAAATTGGATTTACTTAAAGGTTACTGGCAGATTCTTTTATCCAAAAGGGCAAAGGAGATTTCAGCTTCTGTGACTCCAGATGGTAGATACTAATTCAAAGTTATGCATGAAAAACACCCCAGCCACATTTCAACAGTTAACTAAGGAAGTCATTTGAGGATTACCCAATTGTGCGGTATACATCGACGATCTGGTAATTTTCAGCCAGACATGGAAAGAACATTTAAAACATCTGATGGATTACACGTTTGAGGAGACACGTTTGGTGGTAAACCTATCCAAAAGTGAATTTGGAAAAGCCCAAGTCACTTTGCTGGGCCATCCGACAGGACTGGGTTGAATGGTCACACAGGATGTGAAAACAAAAGTGATTGCTGAGTTTCCGATACCCTAGACACGATGGAAAATAATGCGTTTTCATGGGATGAGTGGATTTGTTCAAACATTTGTACAAAATATTTGTCACATGGTTGCTCCACTGATGGACTTGCTGAAGAAACGTCAAAAATCTCACTGGACAGCGGAGTTTCAACAGGCATTTGACTGCCTGAACATGTGTTGGAGAATTACAAGGGTCTCTGTGATCAGATTGAACTAAAGTATCTGACTTTAAAGAGAAATGCCGCGGCATAGAGAAATGGATGGATTGTGCAGAGACTTTGGGTGGAGAATCACCCGGCGGCGGCGTAAATCCCCCCCACTACCGGCTGCCGAATTCTCCAGCGCTGGGGATTTGGTGGAGGAGGGAATCACGCCGCGCTGGTCGGCGCCACTGTCAGCAGCACCCCCTGGTGATTCCCCGGCCTGCAAAGGGCCGAGAGGCTGCCCGTTTCCGGCTGGTCCCGCTGGTGTAAATTACAACAGGTACTTACCGGCAGGACCGGGTTCCGCGGGCAGCCTCTGGGGTCCTCGGTGGGGTGCGGGGGATCTGGCCCCGGAGGGGGCCTCCACGGTGGCCTGGCCCGCGATCAGAACCCACCGATCCGCGGGCAGGCCTGTGCCGTGAGGGCACTCTATTACTCCGCAACAGCTGCTGTGGACCTCCGCGATGGCCGACGCGGAGGTGAACCCCCCTGCACATGCGCTGGAATGATGCCAGCACACGCTGGTGCTCCCGCGCATGCGCCAACTCACGCCGGCTGGCGGAGGCCCTTCGGCATCGGTTGGTGTGGCGCCAAGCCCCTTCCGCGCCGGCCGGCACGGCGCAAACCACTCCGGCGCCGGCCTAGCCCCTGAAGGTGCGCAAACCACTCCGACGCCAGAGTGGTTCACACCACTCCTTCGCTCCGGAGTTGCCCGCCCTGTCAGTTTGCGAGAATCCTGCCCCTTCTTGTCCAAAGAGACTGTCAATTGAGAAGGATTCCCGTTGGAGGAAGAAGAACAAAAATGGACTATGTTATTATTAAATGTTTGCGTGCTTTGTTTTGTTAAAAAAAAATCGTATATCCATTGTCCATATTTCTTAAAGGAAAGTCAAAAGGTGAAAAATGAAACCTTCTTGAAGTTGATTGTTTATTATGTTTTCTTTGGGGGAGGTGTCATGTGAGAGTACCTTTAACAAATGAGTGTATTTTATAGAATAGCTGTAGTGGGTGTACCTTTAAGAAATGGGTGTTTATTACTGCAGTGATGTCAGAGTGTGGGTGGAGCTGGGCTGTCTGTCAGATTTTACTTTCACTTTGGGCTTGCAGCTCCAGGGTGTGTTTAGTTTTGTTTCAGTTTTGGAGATGCTGCAGTCACAGCAAGATCTGTATGAATCTCTGCAAGCTCATGAATGTCAATTTGGTGATTTCAACGTGGTAACTATTCTCAGTAGTGAAGTTAAACCTAATGTCTTTCTGTGCAAAGGGTTTTTTTGTCTTATGGATGTTGCAAGGAAAGATTAAGAGTTACTTATCGCGTACTGTATTCTTTTGTTGATTTATTGGTGTTTATAGTTGTTAAGTTGCTTACTGTGGGTTTATAAAGTGTTAACTGGTTTCATAAATAAACATTGTTTTAATTTAAAAGTACTGTAGATTTCTGTTGCATCACACCTGTAAGGTGAGCACGTGTGCTCCCCATAACCACAATCTATTAAAAGTTGTGGGTCGGGTGAACTCCATGATATACTTTGGGGTTCTCTAAACCGGGGCCCATAACAACAGCAACTTGTCCTGCAAGCCTGGGGCGGAAAATCAGGAAAGGATGACACCTGCTTTCTCACGTAGTTCTGCACCTGTATGTATTGGAACCTGTTTCCACTGGGCAACTCACATTCCTCCAGTTCTTCCAAACTCTGGAACCTGCCATCCACAAACGAATCTCCAAACTGCTCAATCTCCGCCCACCGACAACCCTGAACCCCCCCCCCCCCCCCCCCCCCCCCCCCGTACTGCTCCCCCGAAGCAAATCTGTGATTCCCACAGATAGGGGTCCACTCAAGCCTCAGGTGCTGTCGCCACTGTCCCACACCCTCAGGTCTGCCAGTACTCCCGGACTCGTGGAGTAGCTGGCCGGCAAGAATTGCAAAGGCGCAGTAATCAACGCTCTCAAACTATTACCCTTACACAACGCTACCTCCATCCGCTCCCAAACTGACCCCTCTCCCACTACCCTCTTCCTTACCTTGGCTATATTTTCCTCCCAAAAATAATTCATTAAGTTTGGCAGGGCCAACCACCCTCGGCCCGCTCAAGCAGCGCCTTCTTTACCGGAAGAGTCTTCCGCACCTACACAAATCCCAATATCAACGAGGTAACCTTCTTAAAAAAGGCCTTGGGGATAAAAATAAGGACTATCTGGAATGCAAACAAAAACCTAGGGAGCACTGTCATCTTTACGGACTGCACCTGCTCCGCCAACTATATATAAGGAATTGGGAGGACGCCCCGATAGGAATAGTTAAGTGAAAATGACAATGGAACCACATCCCACCTTTTGAATTCGCCCTTCACTTGCTCCATCAACCGAGCCAGATTCAACTTGCGTAATTGCTCCCAACTCTGCAACACCTGGACACCTAGACACCTAAAATTCACCCCCATTAACCTTGCCCAGCCTCCTCTCCTGCCCCTCGCCTGAATTGGAAAGACCTCACTCTTTCCCATGTTTAACTTCTACCCCGAAAACTGGCCGAATTTCACCACAATGGCCATAGTACGGGAGTACTATTGTGGGTCTGATACAAGCAGCAGCAGGTCATCCGTATGGAGGGACACCCTATGCTCCACCCCACCTGCACAATCCCTTTCCAACCCATAGATGCTCTAAGCACCATTGCCAGTGGCTCTATCGCCAAGGCGAAGAGCAATGGGGAGAGGGGGGCATCCCTGCGTGCACTCCCGGTACAACGTAAAGTACCTCAAGCTCACCCTATTCATTCTTACATTCGCCACTGGTGCCTAGTACAACAATCGAATCCAATATACAAACCCCTGCCCAAACCCAAACTGCCCCAGCACCTCCCACAAATGCTCCCACTCAACTGATCAAAGGTCTTCTCCGTGTCCATAGCAACTGCCACCTCCATATTTCTTCTCTCCGGGGGCATTGTTATGGCATTTAGCAGGTGCTTGATATTGGCCGGCATGTCCCTCCCTTTTACAAATCCTGTCTGGTCCCCCTCTATCACCTCAGTCCTCAATCTGAGAGGCCAGAATCTTAGCCTGCAACTTGGCATCGACATTCAACAGTGATATTGGATGGTAGGACCCTCACTGCTCCAGGTCTTTGTCTTTCTTCAGGATCAGAGATATTGAGGTGAGGTGTTAGGCAGTTTGTTTCGACGTTGACTGCAACTGGATGCAGGGATGCTAGAAACAAACGTCTGACACCGGAGATGATCCAACGCTGTTTTATTTAACTATGAACTGCTGTACATGTTCAGCTGTGGGTTGACACTCTACAAATCCTACTGATGACCTCTGACTGGCTCGACCAGATTTACTAGCTACCACATGGCAGTAGCGCCCACTAACTTGTGCACTCTGACTGTCTCAGTATCTGGGTCCTGAGAGAGTGGGAGTCTTAATGCCCTGTGGGCTTCGTAGTGGTGGTGTCCTGTCTGGTGATTGGTTGTTCTGTGTTGTGTGTTCATAGTTCATCCTGTGTGTCAATCACTGCCTGTCTGCATTTCATTATACATGAGTGGATATTATGACAGAGGTCTGCGACAACGTAGGGGGGAGCTCACTCTTCTCCCTTGCCCCATTAAATCTCCTCACCGGCAAGGCTCACAGGTCACCGAAAAACTTTTTATAAAACTACTGGGAAACTGTCCAGACCTTTCCTGCCTGCATTTACCCCCAAACTTTCCAGCACCTCCACCAATCCAAGAGAGGGGCTTTCCTCTACCAGACCATCCTCCACACTGGGGAATTCCAGCACGTCCAAATAATCCCACATCCCCATCCCCTCAGCCGGGGGTTCCGATTCATAAAGCCTCCTATCGAACTCCTCAAACACCCCATTCACCCCCACCCAAATCCAATACCACTCCAACCTTGCCGTCCTTCACCCTGCTAATCTCCCTTGCCACCTCCTGCTTCCTGAGCTGGTGGGCCAGCATCCAGCTAGCCTTCTCACCATACTCATACACTGCCCCTCTGGCCCTCCGCAACTGCTCACTGCCTTCCTTGTGGACGCCAATCCAAATGCCATCTGGAGCTTCTGCCCCTCCTTCAACAATCCCGCCTCCGGGACCTCCGTGTACCTTCTGTCCACCAACCTTGACATCTCTGGCCACTCCTCCTTCTCCCTGTGGGCATGAATTGATATAAACGCCTCGCTGGCCACTGCCTTGAGTGCCTCCCATCTCATGGCGGTCGAGACCTCACCTATTTTTTTTAGCTTCACGTACCCCGGATGGCTGCCCTCACCCGCTCACCCACCTCCTCCTCGGCTAGCAGCCCCACATCCAACCTTCACTGCGGGCTCTGAGCCCTACTCCCCTGATCCACCCGCAAGTCCACCCAATGTGGCGCGTGGTCCGAGATCACAATCGTCAAATATCCCAAGTTCATCACCTCCACCAGCAGTGACTTACCCACCACAAAAAATCAATCTGCGAGTAGACCTTATGCATATGGGAAAAGTATGAAAACACCTTTGCCCTCAGCCTCCCAAACCTCCATGGGTCCACTCCCCCCATGCTCTCCATAAACCCCTTCAGCTCCTTCGCCATTGCATTCATGGGCGCCATTGACACCCTCCCCGATCTCGAACTCGACCAGTCCATCCCTGGGTCAATGACCGTGTTAAAGTCCCCCCACCCCCCCCGCATAATCAGCCGGTGCTAGTCCAGGTCCGGGATCTTCCCCAATACTCTCCTCATAAATTCCACATCATCCCAATTTGGGACATAAACATTAACTCGGACTACTGGCATCCCCTCCAATTTCCCACTTATTATCACAAATCTCTACATCCCCGAATCCACTACGATATTCCCCACTTCAAACCCCATCAGCATATTGACCAGCATCTTCATATCCAACCCCGAATGGAACACTTGTCCAACCCACTCTTTCCTTAACCTTGTCTGGTCCCCAATCTTCAGATGTGTCTTTTGTAAAAAGGCCACATCTGCCTTGAAACTCCTCGGATACGCAGAAATACGTGACCGTTTGACTGGCCTATTCAGCCCCCTCATGTTCCTTGTGACCACCTGGTCGGAGGTTTCCCCCCTCCCGCCTCCCCGCTGATCAACCATACCCCTTCTTAGACCAAATTACATTCTCAGAAAGCAATACCGTCCAAATGGTGTATTAAAGTGCAGTACTTTGTACTTTGTTCCTCTACCTTTAGCTGCCAGAGACCTTCAGATGCATCAAGTTTCATAAATAATTGTGCACCAGCCATCTCAGATGTGATTTCCTCACACTTTGCTATTTGGTATGTTCTCTTTTGATATTCTCTTTAAGATCTTTGGGGTCTATATATATGCAAATATCACCATTTTTTTTCTTTACACATACCATGGAACTTACCCAATTGGTAGGTTCTTCTATCTTTCTTATTACTTTTAATTTTGTCTAGCTCCTTTTTGAGGCAATCCTGAAGAGGTGCAGGGATTCCACTTGGTGCATGCATCACAGGTTTTGCATTCTCTTTGAGTTGCATCTTGTAGGTGAATGGTAGTCCACGAAAACCTGTGAACACATTGCTGAAATTGTAAACAATTTGCTCAAAATTATTGGAGTGCTGCTCCAATCCTTTGTGGATGCTGTATACCAACTGCACTAGAGCTAATTCTTCACAGGACTGATCACCTAATAATGAATTCAAGCCCTTGGAAACAATATATAACGGGATGGAATAAACTGTGTTCTTCATCACCACACTCAGGTCACAAGCACCATAACATTTAATGCTTGAACCATTATAATCTCTCAGAGATATTTTGTGATTTCTTTTGAAAATGAAAATGAAATGAAAATCGCTTATTGTCACAAGTAGGCTTCTATGAAGTTACTGTGAAAAGCCCCTAGTCGCCACATTCCGGCGCCTGTCTGGGGAGGCTGGTACGGGAATCGAACCGTGCTGCTGGCCTGCTTGGTCTGCTTTAAAAGCCAGCGATTTAGCCGAGTGAGCTAAACCAGCCCCTAATTGGGGCTAATTTTAGCCCCTAATTTTAATTGGCTACATGGCACAGAGTGCCCAAGGCCTTTCGATATCATGACCCAAGCCTGATACATTGTCCCCCAAGGACTTCACAGCGCACGCCATCCATGTGCTGTTGGCTTGGGTGGCATGCATATTTGGAACCTCCTGCCCTCGCAGGCCATTGGACTCCACCACTGTACCTGCATGCGCTGTATGGTTGCTGACAAGCCCTCATACAGTCCTTGGCTCTGTGACTGCATCTCCACTATCGATGGAACTACCCTTTCACGAAACCCATCTGCATGGCAGCTGGACCCTGGGGTTGGACCGCTCTCCAACCATCCGCACCCTCGGGTGTTCCTAACTCCAGAATCTGTCCTACAACATGTGTGTGTTGCGCACCAGGTAGTGCCCCGGGAGCCATTTCACCAAGATGTCCAATGAAGGTGAGTGTCTCTGGGATGGTGGAGGGTGTTGGAGACAACTGCGTCAGGAAGTCACTGTAGCCCCTGTCCTGGTGCTCCAAGATGTCTCGGGCTGCGGTTCAAGGGCTGCTATCACTGTGCATGTGATCTTCCTCGCTGCTATCCACTTGGCGTTGGATTTCAGGTCCCGCCTCATCGCCAGGTGATCCTGCAATACGCAAGACACGGCACATGATTGGATCTTAGGTTGGGGTGGTGGGTGTTGATGGAGGGGATTGTGGGATGGTGTCGGAGTGGTGGTGGTGGAGTGGGGCTGTGGGGGGATTTGTGAGGTTAGTGTAAAGGTGTGGGGAGGTGTGAGTGGGTGTGGAGGTATTGGGGGGGGGGTCTGGGGGTGCTGCTAGGGTGGTAATAAACGTGCTATGGGAAAAAGCAACTCAGCGGGATCTCACTTGCTCATCCAATGCTACCCTCTACCTTGGTAACTGACCTCTCTCAAGGTCAACTGACCACTCCCAGTGCCAACTACTTCACTACGGTGAGGAGAAGCAGGTCCGGTGGTGTCCTTCTCCAAGTGGTTGTGGGTCACCTTCTCCTGATTGGGGTAGACAGAAATCGCACAGTGTTAGGCAGCCAGACGCATGCAGCACAGGGGTGGGTAGCTGATGGCCTTGATGGTCAGGGCACCCGGCCTTGCCAGCCAGCAGTACGGGTGCTGGTATGTGTGCAGGGTGGGGATGCTGGCCGCCGGCAGATGGGGTCCGGTCACCCTCCAGGTGGAGGCGAGGGGGTTACAGATGCGTTGGCTGGAGGTTGGTGCCAGAGGCACAGTGCTGACTAATCTCTCTGGCTGCCCTGAGGTAGTTCTGCAGTTTTCTGTGGCACTGATGTCCAGTCCTAGTGGTGAGGCCCACGCCGCTCACAACCTCTGCCACCTGTGCCCAGGCCCGGTGTACGACAGTGGGTGGCAGCTTCCTACCCATCCTGGCATACAGGGTAACCCGCCTCTCCTCTATCGACTAGGGTCGTAACCTCTGCGTCCGCCTACCAGGGAGCTGCTCTTTGTGCTGCCACCTTGTTGGCAGGGATGAGTGTGTGTGGGAGGTGGAGTTCTAATATGTAGTTTTGTCAACCTCTCAAGTTTTAATCCTATCGACTAAACTCCCGAATAGATTTTTTCGTCCTGAGCAGGGGATTGATCCCGAGGGTGCAGGATGCCGAGTATTCGGCCATAGCGATTTCAGACCATGCTCCGCACTGGGTTCATCTGGAGATGGGGGAGGCGCGGGACCAGCGCCCGCTCTGGCGCCTGGATGTGGGGATGCTGGCTGATGAGGAGGTGTGTAGGAGGGTCCGGAGAAGTATTGAGGGGTATCTTGATACCAATGACACGGGGGAGGTCCGGGTGGGGATGGTCTGGGAGGCTCTGAAAGCAGTGATCCGGAGGGAGCTGATCTCCATCCGGGCCCATAGGGAAAGGAGGGAGAGGAAGGAGAGGGAGAGACTGGTGGGGGAGCTCCTGGATGTGGACAGGAGATACGCGGAGGCACCGGAGGAGAGGTTGCTGGGGGAACGGCGTAGTTTGCAGGCCAAATTTGACTTGTTGACCACCAGAAAGGCGGAGACACAGTGGAGGAGGGCGCAGGGCGCGGTATATGAGTATGGGGAGAAGGCAAGCAGGAGGTTGGCGCATCAGCTCCGTAGGCGAGATGCGGCTAGGGAAATTGGTGGAGTGACGGATGGGGGTGGGAATGTAATGCAGAAGGGGACAGAAGTAAATGGGGTCTTTAGGGACTTCTACGAGGAACTGTACTGGTCGGAACCTCCGATGGGGAGAGGGGGGATGGAGAGCTTCATGAACAGGCTATGTTTCCTAACGGTTCAAGAGGAGCTGGTAGAGGGGCTGGGGGCGTCGATAGAGTTGGAGGAGCTCGTCAGGGGGATTGGACAAATGCAGTCGGGTAAGGCCCCGGGGCCGGATGGGTTCCCGGTGGAATTTTATAAAAAGTATGCGGATCTGGTGGACCCCTGTTGGTGCGAGCCTTCAATGAGGCATGGGAGGGGGGGGGCTTTGCCCCCGATGATGTCGCAGGCACTGATCTCTCTGATCCTAAAGCGGGATAAGGACCCCTTGATGTGCGGATCATACAGGCCTATCTCGCTCCTCAATGTTTTTTTTTAATAAATTTAGATTACCCAATTATTTTTTCCAATTAAGGGGCAATTTAGCGTCGCCAATCCACCTACTCTGCACATTTTTGGGTTGTGGGGGTGAAACCCATGCAGACACGGGGAGAATGTGCGAACTCCACATGGACAGTGACCCAGAGCCGGGATCGAACCTGGGGCCTCAGCGCTGTGAAGCGGTTGTGCTAACCACTAGGCCACCGTGCTGCCCTCTCGCTCCTCAATGTTGACGCCAAGTTGCTGGCGAAGATCCTGGCCACCAGGATAGAGGATTGTGTGCCAGGGGTGATACACGAAGATCAGACAGGATTTGTCAAGGAACGGCAGCTCAACATGAATGTGCGGAGACTGCTAAATGTTATCATGATGCCGGCAGTGGAGGGGGAGGCGGAGATAGTGGTGGCGCTGGACGCAGAGAAAGCGTTTGATAGAGTTGAGTGGGGGTACCTGTGGGAGGTGCTGGAGCGGTTCGGATTTGGGGAGGGATTCATCAAATGGGTGAGTCTGCCCTACGCGGCTCCGATGGCGAGTGTAGTTACAAATGGAAGGAGATCGGAGTACTTTAGGCTCTACCGTGGGACCAGGCAGGGGTGCCCCCTGTCCCCCTTGCTCTTTGCACTGGCGATTGAACCTCTGGCTATGGCGTTGAGGGAGTCAGGGAGATGGAGGGGTCTGGTGCGGGGTGGGGAGGAACATCGGGTATCGCTGTATGCGGACGACCTGCTGTTGTATGTGGCGGACCCAGAAGGGGGAATGCCGGGGGTGATGGAGCAGTTAGCGGAATTTGGGGCTTCTCGGGCTATAAGTTAAATTTAGGCAAGAGCGAGGTATTTGTAGTACACCCGGGAGATCAGGAGGAGGGAATTGGGAGGCTCCCGTTTAAGAGGGCAGTGAAGAGTTTCAGATACCTGGGGGTGCAGGTGGCCAGGAGTTGGGGGACTCTCCATAAGCTTAATTTTACCAGGCTGGTGGAGCAGATGGAGGAGGAATTTCAAAGGTGGGACATGGTGCCGCTATCGCTGGTGGGTAGAGTGCAGTCCGTCAAAATGACGGTTCTCCCGAGGTTCTTGTTCCTCTTCCAGTGTTTGCCCATCTTTATCCCTAGGGCCTTTTTTAGAAGGATGACCAGCAGCATCATGAGCTTTGTTTGGGCACATGGGACCCCGAGGGTGAAGAGGGTCTTCTTGGAGCGGGGTAGAGATGGGGGGGGGGGGGGGGGGGGGGGGGGGGGCTGGCGTTACCCAATCTCTCGGGGTACGACTGGGCGGCCAATGTGTCCGGGAAACATGTTCAGGTATCTGCAGGTAAAGGCATTTGCTCGATGGCAGGTGGAGGGGTTCCCTTCCATTCCCGCGAGGGGGGTGAGTGACAGGGTGCTTTCGGGGGTCTGGGTCGGAGAGGGGAAGATATCTGATATCTACAAGGTTATGCAGGAGGTGGAGGAGGCGAAGAGTAGAGGAGCTGAAAACTAAGTGGGAGGGGGAACTTGGGGAACAGATCGAAGACGGGACATGGCTCCAGGGTCCCAGGTTCGGTTCCCGGCTGGGTCACTGTCCGTGCGGAGTCTGCACGTCCTCCCCGTGTGTGCGTGGGTTTCCTTCCGGGTGCTCCGGTTTCCTCCCACAGTCCAAAGATGTGCGGGTTAGGTGGATTGGCCATGCTAAATTGCCCGTAGTGTCCTAAAAAGTAAGGTTAAGGGGGGGTTGTTGGGTTACGGGTATAGGGTGGATACGTGGCTTTGAGTAGGGTGATCATTGCTCGGCACAACATCGAGGGCCGAAGGGCCTGTTCTGTGCTGTACTGTTCTATGTTCTATGTTCTATGGGCTGATGCCCTGGAGAGGGCTAAGTCTTCCACCTCGTGTGCGCGGCTTAGCCTCATCCAATTCAAGGTGCTGCACTGGGCCCACATGACTGGGACAAGGATGAGTAGGTTCTTTGGGGGTGAAGACAGGAGTGTCAGGTGCTCGGGGAGTCCAGCGAACCATGCCCATATGTTCTGGGCATGCCCGGCACTGGAGGAGTTCTGGAAGGGGGTGGCAAGGACGGTGTCAAGGGTGGTGGGATCCAGGGTCAAGCCAGGCTGGGGACTCGTGATTTTTGGGGTTGGGGTGGAGCCGGGAGTGCAGGAGGCGAAAGAGGCCGGTGTGCTGGCCTTTGCGTCCCTAGTAGCCCGGCGAAGGATTTTGCTACAATGGAAGGATGCGAGGCCCCCACGCGTGGAGACCTGGGTCAATGACATGGCGGGTTTTATTAAGCTAGAGAAGGTCAAGTTCGCCCTGAGTGGATCGATACAAGGGTTCTTTAGGCGGTGGAAACCTTTCCTCAACTTTCTGACTCAACGATAGGGTACTGGGACAGTAGCAGCAGCAATCCGGGGGGGGGGGGGGTGAAGGGGGAGGGAAAAGGGGGGGGGGGGGGGAGACGATGACTATGTTTGTTTATTTAATTTTAATTTATTTTTAAGTTCTCTTGTTGGGGTTGGGGGGGGTGGGGGGGAGGTGATACATGCGTTGATACGGTCTGGGGGGTGTTACAGTTTTTATGGGTTATTTTGTTGCATTTCATTGTTCGTTGTTATATTTTATATTTTCTGTACAAAATTCCAATAAAAATTATTTTTTTAAAAAAGTTTTAATCCTATCCCCGGCAAATCCAATGCCATTTTTCATTGGAATCGATCATGTCCCACGTGATGCTGGTGCTAGTCCATTAGCGTTTGTTAAATTGCTCCAGAACGGCACTGATTTTGCTGCAGTAGAAGTCCATTTACTGTCTGAAATGGAGAATCCCGCCCAAAGTTTTTTAAGCTTGGAATCATTTGATTAGCTCCTATATCATTTGAAGGGATCACAGTTTGGTTCAGTACGCTGGATGTGGTCAGACCAACTCCCTGGTGACATCTGATTTTACTGAATGATTCTGTTAATACAGCGCTGTGATAGTGTGGTCCCTTTAAGGGGCAATCCGTCTTGGGCTCTGTCACCTGCATGGAACTTGTAAGAATGGAGCATGCGAATATGGGCCTATTGGGTGTCAGGGCGCAGACCCAGGTAACGGCTATCATCAGAGTAAGCCTTGGAGTTGTGTTGTTCTGTGTGTATAATGTCCTTCCTTGTTAATAAGTCGCCGTTGTGATTGAACACCACCTTGTTGTATGACCTCACGTTATAACAAATACACAATCCTGTTTGGTTGAGGTAAACTTTCCCTTGTTTGGCCATGGATCTTCAGTGATTTGCACAAATTAACAGCTGGATTTTTAAAAATGTCTCAATGGCTGACAGAGTGATTCCCTATCAGTGTGTATATGCTTGGAAAGAAATTGTGATAACCACCCTTTTAAATTCCCTGTTTTTCAGATATATGTGGAAACATGTTTATAGCCGAGACTGGAAATATTGAATCGCCAAATTTCCCTTCCTATTATCCTAACAATGCTGACTGTAATTGGATAATTAGGGCACACAGTAAATTCAAGGTGTGTAAAGGCTCAATGGTAAGATGCACAATATAACATGTACAGGGAGTAGCAGCAATATAGTTGATAAGGGAATTAAAGAAAGATGCAGGAGAAATATTCATAGATATTCAAGTCCTCTTTTTCTGTATTTGGTTGCACTTGTAACAATTAGTGTTATCAGTCCGGTGAATGGAACATTTCGAACTAGAAGCCTCTAATAATTATTTGAAGATTGGACATATCATCAAGTAAATACAAAACAAGTTTTCATTACACCAGACACTCCGAAATGGCAGAACACAGTGAAGGTGGTAGCATAGTGGTAATGTCGCTGGGCCAGTATTCTGGGTAATGCTCTGCGAATCTGGGTTTGAATCATATCATGGCAGATGGTGGTACTTGAATTCGATAAACATCTTGGGGCTGGATTCTTCATTTCTGAGACTAAGAGCTAGATTCTCCGATTCTGTGGCTATGTGCCAAAGCGGGCGTGGCAACTGTGATGATTTACAATGGCAAAATCGGCACTGAACTTTCACCGATTTTGGGATCAAGGAGGGGCTAGCAGCAGCGCTGGGTAAAACTCCTAGCTCCCGCATCAAAAACGGCCGGAGAATGGCCGGGTACATGGCTGCGCATGCGCATGTCATGACCTGCAGCGGTGGCGCCGACCGTGTGCTGACCCGACCTGCCAGTGTTCCACTGGATCCCCCCTCGCCACCTCCGGACAACCCCCCACCAGTACCCCCCAGCACTCGCCGAAGCCCCTCCCGACCAGCCAGCGGCACGGCTCCCCCGCCCCTGACTGTGGCAGCGCTGGGCACAGTCCACAGCCGCCACGTGATGTTCATGAAAACTGAGAGCATAAATGAACCATGTCGTCGAGAACCCGGCCCTTCAGGTAATGTTGTCATGTGAGAGTACCTTGAATAAATGGATGTTTAAGAAATGTACCTTTAAGAAATGGGTGTTTATCAGTGATGTCAGAGTGTGGGTAGAGCTGGGCTGTCTGTCAGCTCTTTACTTTCGTTTTAGGCTGTTTGCTGCAGGGTGTGTTTTAGTTTCGTTTTCAGAGCTGGGTAGCTGCAGTCACAGCCAGAAGGTGTATTAGAGTCTCTCTCTCTCTCTGTAATCTACAAACTGTAAATTGATCCTTTGGTGACTTAAAACTAATAACTGCTCTCAGTAGTGACTTTAACCTGATGTGCTTCTGTTTAAAGTTTTTTTAAAAGTCTTATGGATGTCTTAGTGTTGTATTCTTTGTGGGTTGTATTTGAATTAATGGTTGCGAAGATGTTCACTGCATGTTTTAAAAAGGTTAACTTGAGTTCATAGAATAAATAGTGTTTTTCTTTAAAAAATACTTTTCCATTTCTGCTGTACCACACCTGTGGAGTGGGCTGTTTGCTCCCCATACCACAATCTATTAAAAGGTGTGGGTCAGGTGAACTCCATGATACACTTTCGGGTTCTCTAAATCCATAACAACATCCTGAGGCCGTCCCAACGATGTGTGCTGTACTCCCTGATGATACCGTTTTGGATGGTGCGGAGCCGTGGCACGCGTGTAATCACCCCGTCAACATCACCTTCACACCATCCCCACCCCCACCCTCACCACCACCCTCCCCTCACCCTTACACCACCTTCACACCACTCTCACCACCACCCTCAACAGCCCCTCAACACCACCCTCACTCCCACCACCCCCCCCCTTCCCCCCCCCCCCCCCCCCCCCCCCCCCCCCCGCCGGCTCTCAATCTAATCATGCATCTTGTCTTGAGTCTTGCAGGACCTGCAGGAGATGGGGTAGGACCGTATGGTGTCCCACACCCCCAGCCAATGCCACAGCTGGAGCCCCCCCATTAGCTGAGCACTCACAATGAGAGCAGCTCAGCCGGTAGCCCTCGGCCCAAGACGCAGGACATCCTGGAGCTCGAGTCTGAGGATGATATGGATTTCCCCTCACAGCTGTCTCCAACACCCTCCACCATCCCAGAGACACTCACCTCAGTCGGGCACTTTAGTGAAGAGGCCACCGGGCCACAATCTGGTGCGCACCACAAAGCTGATCCAGTACAGCAGGTGGAGCTGGGAACGCCCGAGGAGGCAGACCGTCAGAGGGCTGCCCAACCCAGGAACTAGCTGCCGCCCAGATGAGTTTCAGGCTTCTGGAACAGGCAGTCCAATCAATTGTGGAGATGCAGTCGTAGGGCCATGAACAACATGAGGTGTTGTTGTCAAGCATCCAGTACCTGCAGTCCAGCCGCTTGCAAGAGCAGGAGGTGGTGCCGACAATACGTGCCAAACAAGCCAACACGGCATGGGTGGCATCGGTGGTGGAGGCCTTGGGAGGCAACCGTTTTGGCTAAGGATCAGCATGTCCCAGGCCTGGGGCATTCTGTGCAGGCGCTGACCGAGGCCCATGACAGGGTTGCCACCTCACAAGCAATCCAAGTGCGAGAGCCACCTGAAAATTGCAACGACGCTTCTGAGCATGGCCTAGTCACAGCAGGCCAGTGCTGGTAATGTCAGGGGCATTGGCCTGATGCTGGCCGATGTGGCACAGACACAGAGGATGGTGATCCGGTCCCAGAGAGAGATGGTTCAGTCACTGTCTGATGTGACACAGACCCAGAACGTGGTGGCACAGTGATTGGGTGATGTGGTGCAATCCCAGACGGAGATGGACTACTTCCTGTGCTCCATGGCCACCAGAATGCAGAACCTAGTCGAGATCAGAGCGGGCTCCAGGACTGGCAGCGCCTCGTGGTGGGGGAGCCTCAGCCTCAGGCGATAGCTCCGTGCGCTCAGGGGCTGCCTGTGCCTGAACAGGCGGAGCTGCTGCCAATGCAGAGGACGGCAGAATAACCGGCAGATCGGTGGCCTCGTGGAAGAGCGTGTCCTGAGGAACCGGTGAGCGAGGCGGGACATCATGATCAGGTGGCGGTCGCGGAAGATGACGCAGAGCCCGCCGATTACGCCGAAGAAAAGACCCATCAGGCATGCGAACGAGGAACAATCCCGGGGCCACTTGCTTGACCACCACAGCTGTGGCAGACCAGCCACCGTCAGGTAGCTGAACACGAACTCGGTCGGCAGGGATCAGGTCGGGGAGATCTGTGGCGTGGGCGTCGTACGCTGACTTGAATTGGGCCCGAGACTGTTGCATCTTCTGCAGGACCGGGAAATTGTCAAGGTCCAGAACGTGGATAGCCGGCACCATCGTGCGCAGTGTGCGGTTCATCAAGAGCTGCACTGGCGACAGTCCAGTGGACAAAGGAGTCGCCCTGTAGGCCAGCAGCGCCAGGTTGAAATCAGAACTCGAGTCAGTAGCTTTGCACAACAGTCTTTTAACGACGTGGACCCCTTTTTAAGCCTTCCCATTCGACTAGGGGTAGTGGGAGCTGGATGTAACGTGCTGAAAATTGTACAGCCGGGCAAACTCTGTCCACTCCTGGCTGACGAAGCAGGGACCGTTGTCATTCATCACCGTGAGTGGGATGCCATGCCGGGCAAACAGCTCCTTGCATGCCTTGATTACCGTTGCTGACGTGAGGTCAGATAACTTAACCACCTCGGGGTAATTGGAAAAGTAGTCCACAAGGAGGACATAGTCGCGGTCCTTGGCATGGAACAGGTCAACACCAACTTTGGACCATGGGGAGGTCACCAATTCATGCGGCTGTAGAGTCTCCTTAGATTGAGCCGGCTAGAATCTTTGACACGTAGGGCAATTGAGGACCGTGTTGGCGATATCTTGGCTGATGCCTGGCCAATATACTGCCTCTCGGGCATGATGGCGTCACTTTTCGACCCCGAGGTGACCCTCGTGGATTTGGCTCAGGACCAACTCTCGCATGCTCTGTGAGATCACAATTCTGTCTAACTTCATTAAGATGCCGTCTACCACCGCCAGATCATCCTTCGTATTATAGAACTGGGGGCACTGCCCCTTCTGCCAACCATCCGTGAGGTGTCACATGACCCTCTGGAGTAGAGGATCCTTGGCCGTCTCCTGACGAATTTGGACGACCCTTTCGTCAGTGGCCGGAAGATTGGAGGCACAGAATTGCACCTGCGCATCTATCTGGCAGACAAAGTCGGTCTGTTCACATGGCGTGGTGATGGATCGGGAGAGTGCATCGGCCACAATGAGCTCTTTGCCCGGGGTGTACATCAGGTCGAAATCGTAAAGGCGGAGTTTGAGGAGGATACGTTGCAGCCGCGGCATCATGCCATTGAGGTCTTTTTGGATGATGTGAACCAACGGCCTGTGGTCCGTCTCGACCGTGAATTTGGGGAGGCCATACACATAATCATGGAACTTGTCGATCCCTGTGAGCAGGTCAGGGCATTCTTTTTCGATCTGAGCGTATCGTTGCTCAGTGGGCGTCATGGCTCTAGAGGCATATGCGACTGGGGCCCAGGAGGAGGCATCGTCCCGCTGGAGAAGCATTGCCCCAATGCCAGCCTGGCTCACGTCAGTAGATATTTTTGTCTCCTTGGCGGGATCAAAAAACCAGCACTGGGGTCTTGGTGAGTTTCGCCCTGAGCTCACGCCACTCATGCTCATGAGCGGGTAGCCACTGGAAATCGGTGTTTTTTTTGACGAGATGTCGAAGAGCTGTGGTGTAGAACATAGAACATAGAACAGTACAGCACAGAACAGGCCCTTCGGCCCTCAATGTTGTGCCGAGCAATGATCACCCCACTCAAACCCACGCATCCACCCTATACCCGTAACCCAACAACCCCCCACCCCTTAACCTTACTTTTTAGGACACTACGGGCAATTTAGCATGGCCAATCCACCTAACCCCGCACATCTTTGGACTGTGGGAGGAAACCGGAGCACCCGGAGGAAACCCACGCACACACGGGGAGGACGTGCAGACTCCGCACAGACAGTGACCCAGCCGGGAATCTAACCTGGGACCCTGGAGCTGTGAAGCATTTATGCTAACCACCATGCTACCGTGCTGCCCAAAGATGCAAGGTTGGGGATAAACTTCCCAAGGAAGTTGACCATCCCTAGGAAGCGGAGGGCCGCCTTCTTGTCCTCCGGGGTCTTCATGGCGTTGATCGCCGCAACCCTGTCTGCATCTGGCTGCACGCCAAACTGCGAGATGTGGTTGCCAAGGAACTTGATTTCAGAGCAACCAAACAACTGTTGAATCAGAGACCATGCTCGTGGATCCTGCGGAACACCCGCTTGAGGTGATCGATGTGCTCCTGGGGAGCTGTGGACCAGATGATTATGTCATCGACATATACTCGCACCCCCTCGATGCCCTCCATCATCTGTTCCATTATGCGGTGGAACACCTCCGAGGCGGAGATGATGCCAAAGGGCATGCGATTGTAACAATAATGACCAAACGGGGTGTTGAATGTGCACAGCTTTCTACTGGACGCGTCCACCTGTATTTGCCAAAACCCCTAGGAGGCATCCAGCTTCGTAAAAAATTTGGCATGAGCCATCTCGCTGGTTAGCTCTTCTCATTTAGTTATTGGGTAGTGTTCCCTCATGATGTTGCAGTTCAAATCTTTGGGGTCGATGCAGATTTGAAGTTCCCCTGATGGCTTTTTGACACAAACCATGGAGCTGACCCAGTCCGTGGGCTCCGTGACCTTAGAAATGACGCCCTGGTCCTGGAGGTCTTGCAGCTGCTGCTTGAGGCGGTCCTTAAAGGGTGCCGGCACCCGACGCAGTGCGTGAACCACAGGTGTGGCATTTGGCTTCAACAAGATTTTGTATCGGTAAGCGAGTGTGCCCATACCTTCGAAGACGCTGTGGTATTGTGCAATGATCTCAACGAGTTGGGCCTTGAAGTTAGCATCTGGCGACGCCGTTGCCCCCGTGGGCAACATGCTGTGAACCCGCTGCACCAGGTTCAGGAGGTTGCAGGCCTGAGCACCGAGCAGGGAAGCCTTGCTGGTCCCTACAATTTCAAAGCGCAGTGTTGCTTTGGAAGAACGATGGGATACCGCAAGTCAGCATGAGCCACTGGCAGCAATGGCATTGCCATTGTAGTCGAGGAGCTGGCAGGCCGGTGGATCAATGCTTGGCTTGACGCGGATGGTGTCAAGATCAGACTTTGAAATGAGGTTTGCCGAAGCGCCGGTGTCCAGCCGAAAGCGTATGCGAGTCTTGTTGACCGTGAGGGTGGCACACCACGCGTCGTCCGGATCAATGCTCATAATAGGGAGTTGTTTCTCCATTATTGAGAAGGGCAGCTTGTGTCTGGTGAACCCACCCACCTGGAATGGGGATGTGAGGCCCTCAGTGTCGGGATCTGGTGGACTATCGGGGTCGGAGTCTGCGATGGGTCGCTGTACAGACCGGATGCTCCTGCGATGTGGTTGGGATCGCCGAATGCAGTGGAGCAGATCTGCAAAGGGCTACATAGTGGCCGAGCTTGCCACACTGGAGACAGGGTCGAGATTTTGCGGGACATTGTCGTTTAAAATGGGTGGAGCCACAGTTGGAACACGTCATGGACGTCAGGACGTTCCGTGCGTCACCGCGCATGCGCAGTGCAGTCAGATGACATGCGCCTTGCCGTCCCCTTTGCTGTGGCGCTGGAACCCTGGAAAAGCGTGCAAAATGACCACCCTCATCCAGGCTCAGGCCCTGCATTTGTTTGATGGCCTGCACCCGTTCTGCATCGTGGGGGCCTTGCCGTGCCGTTCCTGCCACTTTGATATGGGAGTACTGGTTGCTCATTGAGGATGCAGTTCTCAATGGCGATGGTAAGGCTGAGCTGCTTAACTTTTAGGAGCTGCTGGCGAAGGGGATCGGAGTGGACCCCAAAAACGATCTGATCCCGGATCATCGAATCGGAAGAGGAGCCATAGTTGCATGACTGCGCGAGGATTCGGAGATGGGTTAAAAAAGACTGAAAAGGTTCCTTCTTACCCTGAAGCCTCTGCTGGAACACATAGCGTTCAAAACTCTCATTGACCTTGATGTCACAGTGGCTGTCAAACTTCAGCAGGACTGTTTTAAACTTCGTCTTGTCCTCGCCTTCAGCAAAGGTGAGTGAGTTAAAGATGTGGTTAGCGTGGTCCCTGGCAGTTGAGAGGAAGAGAGCGAACTCCTTGGCATCCGATGCGGCCTCGAGGTTGGTGGTTTCAAGATACAGCTGGAACTTCTGCTTGAAAATCTTCCAGTTTGCACCGAGGTTGCCGGCAATGCGGAGCGGCGGAGGAGGGCGGACACTGTCCATGTTACCAAATGGCTGATCGCTAGTCAAAGGCAGATTATCTCAAGGTAGGTCCGTCAAACTCAAGCATGACTCACTGGTACCATGATGTGTTGGGTAAGCTGGGTCTACGAAGACTGCGTTTACTGCAGTAGAGAGAGAGACAGGCTTCCAACACTTGAAGAAATGCAACTCGATTTTGTTGAACTCTTAACTATAATACATGCTGTAACTGTGGGTCGACACTCTGCTGACTTGACTGGAGACCTGAGACTAACCTGACCAGACTATCTCACTACCACATGGTGTTTGTTCTAGTTGCTGCTCATGAGCTCGGACTGTCTCAGAGGCTGGATCCCAAGAAAGCAGGGAAACTAGTGCCCTCTGGCTTTATAGTAGTTGTGTTTTAGCTGGTGATTGGCTGCTGTGTTCTGTGTGTTCACTGGTCATCCTGTGTGTCAATCACTGTCTGTCTGGACACCATTATATACCCGGATGTATATTATGACACCATGAACAAGAGAAAACCACATAATATAAAACCCTGACCTGGGTGCAGGTCAGGGAGGGTGGCCCTTTAGAAAGAGGAGTTATATAGGGGGTGGGATTCTCCGCTTGCCAACACTGAAATCGCGAAACGCAATTGGCCGGCAAATAGCCTCCAATGCCGAAATCGTGGTCGGCACCGGTTTGATGCCAAGTCGGGATGATCCGGCACCCCAAAAATGGTGTAAATGCGTCGCTAGCTGCGCAACGTTAAAGTACAGTAGACATATTATTGGGCCTGACACCCTATTCTCCGTGGCCTCCAAGATTCACCGCGTCCGCTGGGCCAAGTTCCCGACAACATGGTTCACTTGTGGTTTCAAAAATCGTGAACCTGACGTCATGGCTGCTGAGTGAGAGAGAGGAGGTAGGACACGGAGTGGAGTGATTGTGGGCTGCCATCCTGAAGACCAGCTGGGCTGGCTGTGGCGGGGGACCACCTGCCAGGGTCGCGGGAGGGGAGAGGGAGGGGAGAGGAAGGGGAGGACAGACCGAGCAGCCTGGATGCTCGGACATAGGACTGGGACGGTGCCCAGGCACCGACAGCCATTACGGCAACTGTCTTGCTGTGGTGGGGTGCGGAGATGGAGAGGGGAATTGCGTTGGCAGAGCCTGCACTACCAACTGGGGCCACCTGTAGACCACCGAACCTGGTTGAGCACAGGAGTTTGCACCAAGCCAACATGTTGGCCTTTCACCCCATGCAGACAATGGCTTTTGGTGTTCAACCAGCAATCCTGGCTGCAGTGGTGATGTTCGCAGCTCTGCAAGATTCCCTACGGCTGCTTGAGTGGGAGATGCTCGGAGAGATTAGATTAGATTAGAGAAATACAGCACAGAACAGGCCCTTCAGCCCACGATGTTGCGCCGAACTTTTGTCCTATGTTAATCATAGAATTTTGGACAATTTTTCATGGCCAATCCACCCAACCTGCACATCTTTGGACTGTGGGAGGAAACCGGAGCACCCGGAGGAAACCCACGCAGTCACGGGGAGGATGTGCAGACTCCACACAGACAGTGACCCAAGTCGAAATCGAACTTGGGACCCTGGAGCTGTGAAGCAATTGTGCTATCCACAATGCTACCGTGCTGCCCTTAAGAAGTTAACCTACACTCCCTTATTCTACCCTAATCCAAGTACCTATCCAATAGCCGCTTGAAGGTCCATAAATATTCCGACTCAACTACTACCACAGGCAGTGCATTCCATGCCCCCACTACTCTCTGGGTAAAGAACCTACCTCTGACATCCCCTCTATATCTTCCACCATTTATCTTAAATTTATGTCCCCTTGAAATGGTGTGTTCCACCCGGGGAAAAAGTCTCTGACTGTCTACTCTATCTATTCCCCTGATCATCTTATAAACCTCTATCAAGTCACCCCTCATCCTTCTCCGTTCTAATGAGAAAAGGCCTAGCACCCTCAACCTTTCCTCGTATGACCTACTCTCCATTCCAGGCAACATCCTGGTAAATCTCCTTTGCAACTTTTCCAAAGCTTCCACATCCTTCCTAAAATGAGGTGACCAGAACTGCACACAGTACTCCAAATGTGGCCTGACCAAGGTTTTGTACAGCTGCATCATCACCTCACGGCTCTTAAATTCAATCCCTCTGCTAATGAACGCTAGCACACCATAGGCCTTCTTCACAGCTCTATCCACTTGAGTGGCAACTTTCAAAGAACTATGAACATAGACCCCAAGATCTCTCTGCTCCTCCACATTGCCAAGAACCCTACCATTAACCCTGTATTCCGCATTCAGATTTGTCCTTCCAAAATGGACAACCTCACACTTGTCAGGGTTAAACTCCATCTGCCACTTCTCAGCCCACCTCTGCATTCTATCTATGTCTCTTTGAAGCCGACAACAGCCCTCCTCACTATCCACAACTCCACCAATCTTCGTATCATCTGCAAATTTACTGACCCACCCTTCAACTCCCTCATCCAAGTCGTTAATGAAAATCACAAACAGCAGAGGACCCAGAACTGATCCCTGCGGTACGCCACTGATAACTGGGCTCCAGGCTGAATATTTGCCATCCACCACAACTCTCTGTCTTCTATCGGTTAGCCAGTTTGTTATCCAACTGGCCAAATTTCCCACTATCCCATGCCTCCTTACTTTCTGCATAAGCCTACCATGGGGAACCTTATCAAATGCCTTACTAAAGTCCATGTACACTACATCCACTGCTTTACCTTCATCCACATGCTTGGTCACCTCCTCAAAGAATTCAATAAGACTTGTAAGGCAAGACCTACCCCTCACAAATCCGTGCTGACTATCCCTAATCAAGCAATGCCTTTCCAGATGCTCAGAAATCCTATCCCTCAGTACCCTTTCCATTACTTTGCCTACCACCGAAGTAAGACTAACTGGCCTGTAATTCCCAGGGTTATCCCTATTCCCTTTTTTGAACAGGGGCACGACATTCGCCACTCTCCAATCCTCTGGTACCACCCCTGTTGACAGCGAGGACGAAAAGATCATTGCCAACGGCTCTGCAATTTCATTTCTTGCTTCCCATAGAATCCTTGGATATATCCCGTCAGGCCCGGGGGACTTGTCTATCCTCAAGTTTTTCAAAACGCGCAACACATCTTCCTTCCTGACAAGTATCTCCTCAAGCTTATCGGTCTGCTTCACGCTGTCCTCTCCAACAATATGGCCCCTCTCGTTTGTAAATACTGAAGAAAAATACTTGTTCAAGACCTCTCCTATCTCTTCAGACTCAATACACAATCTCCCGCAACTGTCCTTAATCGGACCTACCCTCGCTCTAGTCATTCTCATATTTCTCACATATGTGTAAAAGGCCTTGGGGTTTTCCTTGATCCTACCCGCCAAAGATTTTTCATGCCCTCTCTTAGCTCTCCTAATCCCTTTCTTCAGTTCCCTCCTGGCTATCTTGTATCCCTCCAGCGCCCTGTCTGAACCTTGTTTCTTCAGCCTTACATAAGTCTCCTTCTTCCTCTTAACAAGACATTCAACCTCTCTTGTCAACCATGGTTCCCTCACTCGACCATCTCTTCCCTGCCTGACAGGGACATACATATCAAAGACACGCAGTACCTGTTCCTTGAACAAGTTCCACATTTCACTTGTGTCCTTCCCTGACAGCCTATGTTCCCAACTTCTGCACTTCAATTCTTGTCTGACAGCATTGTATTTACCCTTCCCCCAATTATAAACCTTGCCCTGTTGCTCGCACCTATCCCTCTCCATTACTAAAGTGAAAGTCACAGAATTGTGGTCACTACCTCCAAAATGCTCCCCCACTAACAAATCTATCACCTGCCCTGGTTCATTACCAAGTACTAAATCCAATATGGCCTCCCCTCTGGTCGGACAATCTACATACTGTGTTAGAAAAGCTTCCTGGACACACTGCACAAACACTACCCCATCTAAACTATTTGATCTAAAGAGTTTCCACTCAATGTTTGGGAAGTTGAAGTCGCCCATGACTACTACCCTGTGACTTCTGCACCTTTCCAAAATCTGTTTCCCAATCTGTTCCTCCACATCTCTGCTGCTATTGGGGGGCCTATAGAAAACTCCCAACAAGGTGACTGCTCCTTTCCTATTTCTAACTTCAACCCATATTACGTCAGTAGGCACATCCCCCTCGAACTGCCTTTCTGCAGCTGTTATACTATCTCTAATTAACAATGCCACCCCCCCCCCCCCCACCTCTTTTACCATCCTCCCTAATCTTGTTGAAACATCTATAACCAGGGACCTCCAACAACCATTTCTGCCCCTCTTCTATCCAAGTTTCTGTGATGGCCACCATCTGTGTAGTCCCAAGTACAGAGGAGGGGTAAACTGCAGAAGGGGAGGTGGCAGCCGCACAGGCTGAAAGGCCGCCCGCCCAACAGACCAAGTAGCAGGAGGTGCCAAGCAGGTGCCGTATGAGGCCTCGTGTGTACTGGTGCCGCCTGTCTTTCGAGGACCTGTCGGACCGGGCATGCCGGATGAGCAGAGAGACAGTTCGACACATCTGGCATATGTACACCTGGCACCCCGTGGATTTGGTGCAGGACACCCGTTCCTGGTGACCGTCAAAGTGAAGTTCTATTTGACAAAGTCTTTCCAGTCGCCGAGTGGGGACCTGTCCGGTACCTCACAGACCTCGGTGCACAGGTGCATCCGCGCCCTCCAGTATGATGCTGATAGGGTCGCCTGCATCGTGGTGGTCTGCTGCATCCTCCACAACATCACACAGCAAGGGGGCGATGTGCTGGAGAAGGAGGATGAGGAGGAAGGGCAGGTCTCATCCGATGAGGAGTATGCGGGCGAGGGGGACGATGAGCAGGACCTGGGGCCTGGGCAGGCAATCGGAGGCCGCACAAAGGTCAGGGTAAGCGTCCACGTGATGCTCTGATCACCTCCAGGTTTACCAACGAGGAGGGATGGAGTGGAGAGGTGTGGAGATGCTGGCCAGGGCATGGACACCACATTCCAGACCCACACCCCCTCATTTCCCACACCGCCAAACTGTCCAGTTGCACACCCCTCCGTTATACATACCAGTGGCGCTACGAGCTGTGAGCCTTGTGTTGGCAGTGACAGTGGGTCTGTCCATGATGTTGGAGCATTTTCCAAGGCCTGAGTATTGAGCCAACCTTTCCGTGAGGTTTCTCCCTCGTTGTTAGGCCTTAGCTTAATAAACAGAGCAGACATACAACAGCCTGGCTGAGACGACTTTTATTATCCCAAACTTGGTTTTGTATCCATGAGAAATGGACCTGGATAATGCCAAGATCGATCTACTGAACACTGATAAAAGCACATCAATTATTTTTTTTCCAAATATCAATAGCCCGCACCAGTTGGACTCGATCCAATCCCAGAAGCTGTCATGTTCAAACTATCCAATAAAATTGTGACCAACCCATGATGTAACCCAACCTGTCACCTGTTGTTTACCAAGATTCTGTGTCCATTGTTTTTCCTGGACTCTCCACCCTGATATCGCAGTGAGATCCTGTCCACCCATTGTTTCACAGGGGCAGGATATCAGAACTGGCATCCTCTTTACTTCATGGATTGTGCCAGAGGATATTGGGGGCCACTGATAAAACCTGTCTACTACGTCCACTATGTAATCTGCTGAGCACACACCTCGTGTGTCTCAAAAACATGGGCAAGTTAGCTAGCCTAAATCCCATGATTCCTTTTGGCCACTGCTTGTCGCCAGAGCCGACATGATTATCATTGCTATGTCCTAAAATACATGTTTAATGGTTAATAATGACGACTGGGTATACTTTCTGTAATTAATCTCAATCCTTAATAAACTAACTTCTGTAGAACTACTCTAGTGGAATCCTAGTTATTCAGTTTTAAGAGGTCTCATCGCTGGACACTCCCTTTAATCCCCCCTTGGCTAGCCAAAGAATAGGCCATTGAATAGACATACTGAACTTGTTGGAGTCTGGCCTAGGTGTGGTAAGAGCTGTGACAGTTCCTTTTATCTAGGGGGCGACTGTCTTTCTACACTCTCTAATGCGGCAACAGAATGTAATAAAAAAAAATGAGCAATATAAACAGCTGCAAAATTACAACAATGTGCGATATAATCGGGTCAGCACGATAGCATTGTGGATAGCACAATTGCTTCACAGCTCCAGGGTCCCAGGTTCGATTCCGGCTTGGGTCACTGCGTGGGTTTCCTCCGGGTGCTCCGGTTTCCTCCCACAGTCCAAAGATGTGCAGGTTAGGTGGATTGGCCATTATAAATTGCCCATAGTGTCCAAAATTGCCCTCAGTGTTGGGTGGGCTACTGGGTTATGGAGATAGGATGGATGTGTTAACCTTGGGTAGGGTGCTCTTTCCAGGAGCTGGTGCGGACTCGATGGGCCGGTTGGCCTCCTTCTGCACTGTAAATTCTATGATAATGCATATCCATGGATGGATATTGGTATTCGTTGCCCAATTTCATATTTTAGAGAAAAAGTTCTGTGATCTCAACAATTCCTCAGCTTTCTCGGTGCGAGTTGTAATGAGCTCCCGCTCCGAGTTCCAGAGGCAGCATTGCCGCCTTCTGAAGTCCTTCCCAGTCGGCCCGCAAGTGTGGGATGTGTGGAAGTCCCTTCTGGACGTATTGGCAAATCCGTTGGTTATCGTCAGTTCTCTCGATGTCATCTGCTTCCACGATGGATACATCCCTGCATGGAGTCAGTTCATGATGGAACAGACTCAGATAAATTGGTTAGAACAACATTTTGCCCAGGCAATTCACACACAACGCCACGCTTGGTATAGTTGTTGTATGACATCACAATGTAGTAATTGACCATGTACTGAGCACTATTAAACACAGTCTGGTTGTTTACTTCGACCGCTGCAATACAGTTCTCATATGTGGTGTACCCGCAGTATTCTTCCATACTGATAGCTTTCTCTGGGCACAACCAATTATTTCCCCCTTCTTTGCACACCCGGAGGTCGATAGAGTACATCCTATCTGCCCTTTGAATTGTATGTTCCGGGGAATCCTTTAGTTTAATTAACACGCCATTCTCATAATGTCCCAAGTTGTTCACCTGAAGAAGTTCATGAGTACTGTTATCCCCTGCCCTGGGAATATTCAAAATAATTCCCACTAGGAGAGTGTGGCTATCATTGGCAAAGGGAACGTGACTCGCCAATGTCAACTCCCTGAGGTGTTCAGGAGTCTGGTACTCGTTTTTACCCAAGCCTTCAATTGATCATTGCTCACCCAATTAGATACTCCGGTGCTCCGGTTTCCTCCCACGGTCCAAAGATGTGCGGGTTAGGTGGATTGGCCATGCTAAATTGCCCGTAGTGTCCTAATAAAAGTAGGGTTAAGGGGGAGGTTGTTGGGTTACGGGTATAGGGTGGATACGTGGGTTTGAGTAGGGTGATCATTGCTCGGCACAACATTGAGGGCCGAAGGGCCTGTTCTGTGCTGTACTGTTCTATGTCTATGTTCTAATGTGCATCCAGCTGGAGTAGTTGGCCTGAAGGCTTTGCAATAAGTGTGCTGTATACATATTACATGCCTCCACTCGGTATACTTCCTTTGAGATAGCACTCTGTCTTTAATTAACTCATTAATTGTTGTCTGATATGGTTGCAACTGTTTAAGTTCTTTCCACACTAAAAGATTGACTTGCTGACTAAGGTCTGTAGCCGTTTTGGCATCAACGTATATGTCCTTAACTGCAGCTGTCATTTGCCCTTTCATAATCTCAATCTCTTCACTCATCTGTGCAATGTTAAGGATGTTGACAGTCGAAACTCATGCCCCATATCCTCCAACCGCTTGTTCCACTATGTCTCTCTGTTGTCGCTTATGTGTTTTCAATCCGCTCCCATCCAAAATCTCCCTCTCCAAGGCTACAAACAATCCTTGACCATAGAAATAGGCTGGCAAGTGTAGGCTGGCAAGATTAATCATAACTTTTACATGTTCAGATCCTGGTACTATCGTCACTGATTCATCAGTGGGGGTTAGAACTAACCTGTGTCCCATAGTGTGGCTAGTGATATGCTCATCACATTCCGGCTTGGGGTTTGTCCTTGGACTTGTGGTTGTAACCGAGCCAGAGCTCGCTGGTGCCACATTGGTGGTGGTAAGCTTCTGCCTGGTCCCCACCCTTATCCGGTGGGATCCATGAGACCATAAGACATAAGAACAGAATTGGCCACTCGGCCCTTCGAGTCTGATCCGTCATTCAATCATGTCTGATATTTTTCTCATACCCATCCTCCCGCCTTCTCCCCATAACCCCATATCTTCTTGTTGATCAAAAATCTATCTATCTCTGTCTTAGGGACACTCAGTGATTTGGTCTCCACAGCCTTCTGTGGCAAAGATTTCCAAAGATTCACCACCCTTTCGCTGAAGAAATTCCTCCTCACCTCTGTTTTAAAGGATTGTCCCTTTCAGTTGAGATTGTGTCCTCTGCTTTTACTTTTTCCCACAAGTGGAAACATCCTCTCCATGTCCACTCCTATCCAGGCCTCGCAGTATCCTGTAAGTTTCAATAAGATCCCCTCTCATCCTTCTAAACTCCAACGAGTACTGACCCAGAGTCCTCAACCATTCCTCATATGACAAGCTCTTCATTCCAGGGATCATTCTTGTGAACCTCCTCTGGACTCCTTCCAAGGCCAGCACATTCTGTCTTAGATACGGGGCCCAAAACTGCTCACAATACTCCAAATGGAGTCTGACCAGAGCCTTATATCGCCTCAGGAGTACATCCCTGGTCTTGTATTCTAGCCCTCTCGACATGAATGTAACATTGCATTTGCCTTCCTAACTGCCGACTGAACTTGTGCATTAATCTTAAAAGAATTGTGAACAAGGACTCCCAAGTCCATTTGTGCTTCTGATTTCCTAAGCATCTCCCCATTTAGAAAATAGTCTATGCCTCCATTTCTCCTTCCAAAGTTCATAACCTCACACTTTTCCACATTGTATTCCATTTGCCACTTCTTTGCCCACTCTCCTAGCCTGTCCAAATCCTTCTGCAGCCCCCTCTTCCTTAATACTGCCTGTCCCTCTACAGATTTTTGTATCATCTGCAAACTTAGCAAAAGTTCCTTCAGTCCCTTCCTCCAGATCATTAATGTATATTGTGAAAGGTTGTGGTCCCAGCACCGACCCCTGAGTTACACCACTAGTCACCGGCTGCCTCCTGAAAAAGACCCCTTTATTCCCACTTTCTGCCTTCTGCCAGTCAGCCAATCCTCTATCCATGCCAGGATCTTACCCTTAACACCATGGACTCTTAACTTATATAACAGTCTCATATGCGGCACCTTGCCAAAGGCCTTCTGGAAATCTAAATAAATCACGTCAACTGGTTCTCCTTTGTCTAACTTCCTTGTTACTTCCTCAAAGAACAGATTTGTCAGACATGACTTCCCCTTGACGAAGCCATGCTGACTCAGTCCTATTTTATCATGAACGTCCAAGTACTCTTCGATTTTATCTTTAATAATGGACTCTAAAATCTTACCAAAACTGAAGTCAGGCTAACCGGCCTATAATTTCCCGCTCTGACTCCCTCCCTTCTTAAACAGCGGTGTTACATTAGCCACTTTCCAGTCCTCTAGGACCCTTTCTGCATCCAGTGATTCCTGAAAGATCACCACCAATGCCTCCACAATCTCCTCAGCTATCTCTTTTAGAACCCTGGGGTGTAGTCCAGGTGATTTATCCACCTTCAGACCTTTCAGTTTCCCCAGAAACGTCTCCTCAGGAATAGTCACTGCACTCACCTCTGCCCGTTGGTTCTCCTGGAGCTCTGGCATCCCATTGGTGTCTTCCACCGTGAAGACTGATGCAAAGTAACTATTCAGTTCGTCTGCCATTTCTTTGTTTCCTATTATTACTTCTCCAGCCACATTTTCTGGTAGTCCAATGTCTATTTTTTCGTCTCTCTTACCTTTTATATATTGAAAAAACTCTTCCTATCTTCCTTTAAATTACTAGCTAGCTTGCACTTATACTTCAGCTCTCCCCCACTATTGTGTTTTTAATTGTCCTCTGCTCGCTTTTTAAGGCTTCCCAATCCTCTGGCTTCCCACTAATCTTCGCCACTTTGGATGCTTTTTCTTTATATTTTATGCTGTCCTTGACTTCCCTCGTCAGCCATGAATGCCTTGTCCTCCCCTGAGCATGTTTCCTCCTCCTTGGGATAAATTTCCGTTGTGCCTTCCGAATAACTCCCAAAAACTCCTACCATTGCTGTTCCACTGTCTTCCCTGCTCGGCTCCTTTTCCAATCAACTCTGGCCAGCTCCTCCCTCATGTCTTTGTAGTTACCCTTATTTAATTGTAATACCGTTACATCTGGTTGAAGTTTCTCCCTCTCAAACTGCAGGGTAAATTCCATCATATTGTGGTCACTGGTCCCCAAGGGTTCCTTCACCTTAAGTTCCCTAATCAAGTCTGCCTCATTACACATCACCAAATTCAGAATTGCCTATTTCCTAGTCGGCTCTTGCACAAGCTGCTCCAAAAAACTATCTCTTTGACATTCCACAAATTACTTTTCTTGAGATCCACTACTAATTTGATTTTCCCAGTCCACCTGCATATTGAATTCCCGCATGATTATTGTAATATTGCCTTTTTTACGTGCCTTTACTATCTCCCGATTTATTTTCGGCCCCACATCCTGACTACTGCTCGGGGGCCTGTACCTAACTCCCATCAGGGACTTTTTACCTTTGCGGTTCCTCATCTCTACCCACAGAGATCCTATGCCTTCTGATCCTATATTGCTCCTTGCTATCGATTTAACTTCATTCCTTACTAACAATGCAATCTCGTCCCCTTTGCCCATCTGCCTATCGTTTCGATAGGACACATATCCTTGGATATTTAGATCCCTGCCCTGATCCCCTTGCAGCCATATCTCTGAGATGCCCACAACATCGTACCGGCAAATTTCATAGTTTGCCACAAGCTCATTTACCTTGTTCCGTATACTGCGAGCAATTAAGTACAATACCGTCAATCCTGCATTGACCACTTCGCTTTTCACACGTGTCATCTTTTTTGCTCTGCCTGAGGGTGATTTTGTCCTTTTATTTTGGTTCTCTATTTCTCCTTCAGTAATTACCTTCTAATCTCACATTCTGGTTCCCACCCCCCTGCCATACTAGTTTAAATCCTCCCGAGTGACTCTGGCAAACCTCCTAGCCAGGATATCGGTGCGCCTCCAGTTCAGATGCAATTTGTCCTTCTTGTACAGAGCCCACCTGCCCCGGAAGTGATCCCAATGTTCCAAAACTCTGAAACCATCCCTCCTACAACACCAGTTTAGCCATGTGTTCAGCTGCACTGTCCTCCTATTTCCTTGCTTCCGACAATATCCCACCTTATTCTCGGGGTCCTGTGCTGCCTGGCTGCCGTCCGCACTTCCCTGAAAGCTGTTAGTCTATCACATATCATCTCATGATCTTTAGTAAGGTTAGGTGCCAGGCAGGGATCGACAGTGAATCTCCAGATTGTCCCCTATAACTTTATATTTCACAATTGGGCGATTTGGGCCATCGAGGGCATTTAACGTTTTCTGATCGGTCATTTTAAAAAGGTCATCTTGTCTGGTGGCAAAGGTCCTGCATCCCAGCTTTCCATATCACCTGTAATTCCCTTGATCCTGGGTTCCCAATGGATATAGGGCCTAGGTATTTTGGAATTGCAAGTAATTCGTCTCAGCTGCTCTTGGGGACATATAGAGTCCCGTTTGTGCAGAAATCCCAAGTCCTGTCAGAATTAAAACCTATACCACTCCTTCCCTTTGTATCTCTTATAAAAATTGCAGCATCCCAATGCACCCGCGTGACATTAGTATACATGAGATCATTGGTTTTTGCTTCAGCAATGTCCAGCTCCTTCCGGTCGATGTTGATGGCTGTAACCAGAGATGAAGTGGGGCCCCAAAGTGTGCTAGCAAACGAATCCTGTGGGTATAAACAAATACCTTCTGGCGCTCAATTAGTATTATATCATTCTCATCATCTCCACTCCTTCCTTGTATACATCCTCTCCGTGCCTTTGTCCCATAACCTAAGCCACTCTGGTAGCTACAAATCCAGATAATTCTAATTACAAGTGCAGCAGCTGCCAATGCCATGGCTACCCCCTGCTCCTTGGGTTCGCTGACCCACCGAAGGGTTCTCTCAATCCTAGTGACTATGGGACTTATCATGAGGGTATGGTTTCAACTGTGTCCAGTGCTGCCACCGTGACTGGGTTTCTCCTCTATCAAGGCACATGTTTGTCCAGCGATGATTACTGCAAAGGGTCCCTCCCATTGAACCCCTAGTCCCATTTTACATGTCATGAGTTTAACCATTATCCTATCCCCTGGTGTTGGTAGTTTTGGGGTATCCTTTCTCGTCAGTTTGGTCCAATCTCTATGCTGTTGCTGTGCAATTACCTGACCCTTAAGGACATGAAGACGGTTCACCACATCTCTCCTGCATTGGAGTACAGTGCCTTTGCTTATCTCATGTTCCGCCTCTCCAGTTATCACCTCCTCCAGGAGGTGCATTGCTCTTCCTGTCATTAACTCAAAAGGGGCTAGACCCGTTCCCCAGATGGGGGTGGCTCTTTGGCGCAACAGAATTGCAGGCAGGGCTCATACCCAATTATTCCCTTCCTGCAATATAGCTTTGGCTAGGCTGTTTTACCCAATTCATTTTTCCAATTAAGGGGCAATTTAGCGTGTTCAATCCACCTACCTTGCACATCTTTGGGTTGTGGGGGAGAAACCCACGCAAACACGGGGAGAATGTGCAAACTCTACATGAACAGTGACCTAGAGCCGGGCTAGGCTGTTTTTTTTAAGGTTCGACTCATACGCTCTACCATTCCCAAACTTTGAGGATGGCTCCAATGACCTGCTCCAATAGGTCTTTCGCTGCCTCATCGGCCCAACTACTACCTTGCTGTGCATAATTCTCAATTTTCCGTTGGGATTGGACCTGAATCACGGCTGCTTCTTCGGGCTGTTGTCCGGCCAGGATCAAGTGCTTGATTAAATTCTCATGCTGTATGTGACCTCTATTAGAGTTCACAAACACTCGCCTACTCCAAGCTGTCATATAGTCATGAACTATGTCGGTCGGAGCTCCCGACCCGACCCCCGACGATGAGACCTGGCCCAACTCGACCCCAAGAGGCCCAACCAGCGACCCAACCCAGAGAGCAACCCAACCTACCTGGAGATGGAAGAAAGAAAAATCCAGGTGGAGGCCCGACCGGCCTACTTCAGGACCCGATGCTAGGAGTGCCGAAGGAGGGAACAGACCACAGGTTCTAGCCCAACCTGCCTCAGGAAGACCCAGCCCATGACCCAGGACCCCCAAAATGGCAGAGACCCTGCATGAGGACCTGAATGCGCTGCAAGGTATTTCCGTGTCAGAACGCCAGGACACATCCGGATCGCAAACATGCCCACCCAGCAATCCCTTGACCTCAACCAGCGCCCGGGACCCTGCCAGACGCGACCCCGGAAATGTAAGCAGCGCCCTGGTCTCCGCCAGCGTCCTGGACCCCGCCAGACGCAACCATCTACCTTCCACAAGGTCATACTTCTCCCTTCGGATCGCAGGACCATCCAGCCACAGCCGGCGACCGAGAAAGCAAGGGAAACGTGGCGGTCTGCAGGTTAGACTGAAGCAACACGGTTTCAAGACCCCTCTCCCCAGCATACTCCTGGCAAACGTCCAAGCAATCGAAAACAAGTGGGATGAACTTAATCCTGGACTTACGTCTCAGAGGGAGGTAAGAGACTGCTGTGTGCTCTGTTTCACAGAGACATGGCTCACCCCTGCCTCACCAGACTGTGCCATACAATCTGAAGGCTTCTCAATTCAATGGGCGGACCGCGTCATCAGGCAAAGCAAAGGGTGGAGGCGTTTGCCTACTCATCAACTCCTCCTGGTGTTTTGACGTGGCAACTTACTGCTCCCCGGACCTGGAATACCTGACCATGAAGTGTTGCCCATACTATCTTCCACGTGAGTTCACTTCAGCCATTATCACAGCGGTCTACATCCCATCCCAGGCAGAAGTGAGGAAGGCGCTGGATGAACTGGAGACAGTTATGAACAACTACGGAACAGAACACCCGGAGGCCTTGTTCATCGTGGCCGGAGACTTCAACAAGGCCAACCTCAAGAGGCACTGCCAAAATTCCACCAGCACATCTCCTGTCCCACCAGGGGCGACAACACTCCTGACCACTGTTCGTCAAAAATCAAGGGCGCCTACCGTTCCATCCCCCGACCGCACTTTGGGAAATCAGACCATAAGATGGTGCTCCTTCTCCCGGCTTACAAGCAGAAACTCAAGCGGGAGAATCCAGCTAAGAAGATCATGCAGTGCTGGTCCGAGGAAACAGAAGAGCTCTTATGTGACTGCTGAGAGACTGTGGACCGGTCCATATTTAAGAACTCAGTGACCAACTTAAATGAGTGTGCCACCACCGTCACAGGCTCCATCTGCAAATGTGTGGCGACTGCGTGCCAAAGAAAGCAGTACGTACATTCCCCAACCAGAAACCATGGCTCAATCATGAGATTGACTCCCTACTGAAGGACCGGTCTGAGGCGTTCAAGTCAGACGATCCTGACCTGTACAAGAAATCCAGGTACGACCTCCGCAAAGCCATCCGAGATGCCAAGAGAAAATATCAAACCAAGCTAGAGTCACAGCCAGACTCTCGGCAGTTGTGGGAAGGACTAAACAACATAACGGGCGCCAAAGCCAAGCTGAAGAGGATCTCCAGCAGCAGCGCACCCCTCCCAGATGAACTCAATGCATTCTATGCTCGGTTTGAGCAGGAAACCAACAATCCGCTGTTGAGTGCCCCAGTAGCCCATAACTCATGCAAACCCACCATCACAGCTTCCGAAGTCAGATCGGCCTTCCTGAAAGTGAACCCTCGGAATGCAACGAGTCCGGTCGGGATCCTTGGTCGTGAACTCAGAGCCTGCACAAACCAGCTGGCAGAGGGGTTCGCAGACATCTTTAACCTGTCCCTACTCCACTCCGAGGTCCCCACCTGCTTCAAGAAGACCACCATCATACCGGTGCCAAAGAAGGACAAGGCAACGTGCCTCAATGACTACCATCCGGTGGCCCTGACTTCAGTCATAATGAAGTGCTTTGAGAGGTTGGTCATGAAGCGCATCACCTCCATACTCCCAGAATGCCTTGATCCACTGCAATTTGCATACCGCCGCAACCGGTCCACAGCAGACGCCATTTCCCTGGCCTTACACTCATCCCTAGAGCATCTCGACAACAAGGACTCCTACATCAGACTCCTAATTATCGACTGCAGCTCCGCCTTCAACACCATAATCCGAGCCAAGCTCATATCAAAGCTTCAAAGCCTAGGACTTGGCTCCCTACTCTGCAACTGGATCCTCGATTTTCTGACCCACAGACCACAATCAGTAAGAATGAACAACAAAACCTCCTCCACAATAGTCCTCAATACCGGGGCCCCGCAAGGCTGCGTACTTAGCCTACTACTCTAATCCCTGTACACACACGACTGCGTGGCAAAATGTGGTTCCAACTCCATCTGCAAGTTTGCTGATGATACGACCATTGTGCGCCAGATCTTGAATAACGACGAGTCGGAATACAGGAGGGGAATAGAGAACCTAGTGGAGTGGTGCAGCGACAACAATCTCTCCCTCAATGCCAGCAAAACTAAAGAGCTGGTCATTGACTTCAGGAAGCAAAGCACTGTGTACACCCCTGTCAGCATCAACGGGGCCGAGCTAGAGATGGTTAGCAGTTTCAAATTCCTAGGGGTGCACATCTCCAAAAATCTGTCCTGGTCCACCCACGTCCACGTTACCACCAAGAAAGCACAACAGCGCCAGTACTTCCTCAGGAAATTAAGGAAATTCGGCATGTCCACATTAACTCTTATCAACCTTTACAGATGCACCATAGAAAGCATCCTATCTGGTTGCATCACAGCCTGGTATGCAACTGCTCGGCCCAGGACCGCAAGAAACTTCAGAGAGTCATGAACACAACCCAGTCCATCACACAAACCTGCCTCCCATCCATTGACTCCATCTACACCTCCCGCTGCCTGGGGAAAGCGGGCAGCATAATCAAAGACCCCTCCCACCCGGCTTACTCACTCTTCCAACTTCTTCCATCGGGCAGGAGATACAGAAGTCTGAAAACAAGCACGAACAGACTCAAAAACAGCTTCTTTCCTACTGTTACCAGACTCCTAAATGACCCTCTTATGGACTGACCTCATTAACACTACACCCCTGTATGCTTCATCCAATGCCAGCGCATATGTTGTTTCATTGTATACCTTGTGTTGCCCTATTATGTATTTTCCTTTTATTCTCTTTTCTTTCCATGTACTTAATGATCTGTCGAGCTGCTCACAGAAAAATAATTTTCACTGTACCTCGGTACACGTGACAATAAACAAATCCAAATCCAACTACGCCAAAAGCGTACCTACTGTCAGTGTACACATTGATTCGCTTTCCCTTGCCCCATTTCAGGGCCTTCATTAAAGGTTTAATTCTGCTATTTGTGCTGAGTGGTTCCCGGGGATCTGTTCTGCAATCTATTCACCTTCAGTACCCACTCCAGCCCATGCCGTGCGGGGCTCTCCTCCTATATACTTCCTTGCTCCATCCAAATATAAGTCGCTGATCCTCTTTCACACAAGTTGCTCTTCTGCCAAGCCTCCACTAGTGTCCACCCTAACTTCCACAACGCATTCATGCTCCGTTCCTTGTATCGTTAACCCTATCGCGGGATTTTCCCTTATATCTTTACAAATTTCCACATGTTTGGCCCCAGGTGAAATATTAACTTCCCATTTTGAGCATCTATTATCCGAGACACCCTTCAGTCTTCCAGCCTCTAAGAGTTGAACAATAGTATGAGGGCTATGGAGGATTATCTTACCTATTGCGGGCCAGGGTTTAGAGAACCCCAAAGTGTATCATTGAGTTCACCTGACCCACAAATTTTAATAGATTGTGATTATGGGGAGCACACGGGCCTACCTTATAGGTGTGAGGCAGCAGAGATTTAGAGTACTTTAAAATTAAAACAATGTTTATTTATGAAACCAGTTAACACTTTATAAACCCACAGTAAACATCTTAACAACTATCAACACCAATAAATACCCCAAGAATACAGTACCCTATAAGTAACTCTTAATATTTTCTTGCAGCATCCACAAGACAAAAAAAAACCTTTTACAGAAAGATATCAGGTTTATCTTCTCTCCTGAGACAATGTACCACTTTGAAATCCCCAAATGAACTGAAGTCATTCTGCAGCCTGAAGAGAGAGATCCTTACAGCTGCTTGCTTTGCCTGCAGCTAGCCAGCTCTCAAAACAAAACTAAACACACCCTGTAGCTGCAAGCCCAAAGCGAAAGTAAAAGCAGACAGACAGCCCAGCTCCACCCCCCACTCTGACATCACTGCAGTAATAAACACCCATTTTTAGAACAGTACAGCACAGAACAGGCCCTCCGGCCCTCGATGTTGTGCCGAGCAATGATCACCCCACTCAAGCCCACGTATCTACCCTATACCAGTAACCCAACAACCCCCATTAACCTTATTTTTTAGGACACTAAGGGCAATTTGGCCTGGCCAATCCACCTAACCCGCACATCTTTGGACTGTGGGAGGAAACCGGAGCACCCGGAGGAAACCCACGCACACACGGGGAGGACGTGCAGACTCCACACAGACAGTGACCCAGCCGGGAATCGAACCTGGGACCCTGGAGCTGTGAAGCATTGATGCTAACCACCATGCTACCGTGCTGCCCACTTCTTAAAGGTACACCCACTACAGCTATTCTATAAAAAACACCCATTTCTTAAAGGTACTCTCACATGACATACCCGTCAATGTGATGGGTTCTGATGCATTTATTGCCCAGGAAGCACACACTAAGGTCCGCACACATCGGTGCATGCCTGCGGCTGCCACATCCATTTGGGCGGAGTAATATCCGACTGTTCTTAATTTATCCCCATTCCTCTTGGCTACTACAACATCCTGCATTCCACTATCCTCCTGGCAGAAGATGTGGAATGGCTTACTGAGGCGGGCACCTTCACCATTGCTTGTTTTAGATTGGAAAATGCCTGCAACTCCTCCTTCCCCCCCACTCTATTTTGTCTTTGCTAGCCTTTCCCCCCACCTTTGTTAAATGTTGCAGGGGTTTTGCAAGGGTTGCTTACCCTTCCACTAGATTTTAAATCATGCCTGTCATGATATGCAAACATGCAACCAATGAACACTCTGAATAGGACACAACGAATGGGCAGTCAGGACACTCAGAGGTGGCATCACCACAAGAGGGCATGAAATAAACACTATAAAAGGAATGAGGCACTCATACCCTGCCTCTTTCCACAGACAGACATCTGGAGAGTTAGATAGGGATGATCAGCAGCATCACACCCCAGCATGTGGCTTAGAGCAAGCTGGTACAGTTAGACTGAGTTACTACAGTTAGATTAGCAGAGAGTCGAACTCATTTGAGAACTGTGTTAATAAACTGTATCCATAATGAGTTCAATAAACACGTTGAACTCATTTCAGAGTCTGGAGCATCCTTTAGTTAAGACTGCATCAAGTAGCAGCCTGTGTTATCCGAAGTACCATAACACAACAATGCCGATTATTGCTGCACTATTACAAGTCACTTATGACTCTGCTGTATGAAAAGAGGCGGAGTAAAAGTTTTCAACTGGATGTCATTACGTCACCACCCTCCTTTGTTTGACTTCACTAGAAACATGATGAGGGATGTCATTAATTGCTACTTTACACCCAATTTTTTCCACCTCAAAATGTGTTTCCTTTTTTCCCAGTTGTATCTGTTGTGTCAGGAATCGTTATTTTTCAATCTGACCCAATGTTTTAACACAAAATCAATCCAACACCGAATCAGCCATAATCATTTTAGATATCCCAAACTCCAATCAATCCTATTAAATTAAAATGGTCTCATTCTTACATGTGTGAATTTGTATCCAGATTAAAATTCCCACATGTTGTTGAAAAATCTCCTGGAATCATGCCTCTGACCAGAAAACACGCCTGCAGGTTATTGTCAACTGTTTGGACTTAAATCACTTAAATGATTTAGAATTTAGAACAGTACAGCACAGAACAGGCCCTTCGGCCCTCGATGTTGTGCCGAGCAATGATCACCCTACTTAAACCCACGTAACCCGTATACCCGTAACCCAACAATCCCCCCATTAACCTTACACTACGGGCAATTTAGCATGGCCAATCCACCTAACCCGCACATCTTTGGACTGTGGGAGGAAACCGGAGCACCCGGAGGAAACCCACGCACACACAGGGAGGACGTGCAGACTCCACACAGACAGTGACCCAGCCGGGAATTGAACCTGGGACCCTGGAGCTGTGAAGCATTGATGCTAACCACCATGCTACCGTGAGGCCCCTGATTAAATTTCAAAAATCGCAACTTCAGACAGCAATGTTTTGAAATGAAAATAACCAACATGAATTGCATAAATGTCTTTGCATTTTCTTCTCTACACTTCTGGCATCTGTAATTTAAAAAAGCTCAAGGTTAATTCCTCAGAAAGATCAACCTTAATGATAACATTACTCTACGAAACTCCCCAAAACAAACGAAGCACAATACTTTTGCTCCTAAAGTTCACAGTCATCAGCCTTCTCTTGCTGCACTGCAAGCTGACACTCTCCCCTTTTTCATTATAAGACTTAAATTATTTATTTGATTCATCTATCTTTTTCTTTTCATTTAAGCCAATCCTCAACACCTGATTTCATAGGCATAACCTATCCTTTAGTAAATTTAAATCTCAAAGGCATTTCACTCAAATACATTATGATCTACCAAACCTTTGTTCCCTCACAGGGGTTATGTGCACAATAACATTCTCACATTTGTTCCAAATTCCTAGACAGCATGCTTAAAATTTCTACTTTTAACTGGTGTTATTGAATTTCCACAAATCCACAATTTCATCTTGTATCAAGCAATTTACACACGTGTTTTGAGGCAATTTAAAACCAATCAATAGCAGCTGAAATAGTAAACTTTCGTGCTCCAATTTATTTTCCTCGTCTTTTTTCCCCTCCAAACCAATTAAAATTCTGTTACTTCACGAAGTTTGAAAGAAATCTAATCAGTTCACTTTTCTCCACAGCTGCCCCGAGCTCTGGTGCTCCACATCGTATGACAACATCTGACTCATGACTGTTATATTACCTTGTGTAATATCTTGTTACTCATTTGTTTTCTGCCAAGCTGGTCATATACTCGATGTTCATAAAGACTCAAAGTCTTCAAATAAAGCAAAGACTGTTTATTGAGTAACGATAACAATTTAACTATGAGTTTGTTCTCTCTTCAACGAGTAAACTATAGGGGTGGCAGAGTCCGCAACCAACACGGCTGGAATAAATGTGAATTACTTGTTTTTTTTAAAATGCGAGTATATTGTGCTGCGTGCCTATCTGAGAGAGAGAGAGAAAAAAATTTGCTGCATTCTTGGTGATCCTCATTATTTATTACTCCAAATGTTTGAACTTAATTATGCCATCTTGCAGAACCTTGAGTTCCCCCCCCACCCCCCACCCCTACCCCCAACCCCAACCACCCCTACCCCCCACCCCAACCACCCCTACCCCTACCCTGACCACCCACCCCTACCCCGACCATCCACCCTTCCCCCGACTCCGACCACCCACCCCTACCCCTACCCCAACCACCCAGCCCTACCCCGACCCCCCGGCACGCGATGTAAGTGATTTCACTCTCTCTTCACAAACCCTCCCCCCCAACCCACCGGCACTCGAGGTAAGTGATTTATCTCTCTCTCTCTTCCCAACACCCCCCGTACCCCCAACAAACCCCTACCCCCTACCCCTACCCCCCAGCCTCCCCTACCCCCCACCCCCAACAACCCCCCACCACCAACAACCCCCCCACCCCCCACCACCAACAATCCCCCCCACCCCCCACCCCCAACAACCCCCCACCCCTACCCCCTACCCCCCACACCCCCCACCCCCCCACAACCTCCCCTACCCCTACCCCCTAACCCCCCCACCCCAACCCCCACACCCCCCCTACCCCTAACCCCCTACCCCTACCCCCCTACACCTACCCCCCTACCCATACCCCCCTACCCCTACCCCCCCACCCCTTCCCCCCCCTACCCCTTCCGCTACCCCCCGGCATGCGATGTAAGTGATTTCACTCTCTCTTCACAACCCCCCCCCCCCCCCCCCCCCCGGACACTCGATGTAGATAACTGAACGGCGTCAACCATCATCAATGGTTGACGCCGTTATAAACCAACTTTGATTTTCGCCGACGTGACCAGTGGCCACGTCGGCGGGACTTCGGCCCATCAGGGCCGGAGAATAATTAAGCCTAAAAAAACAATGGCATCCCGCTGGCGCCAGCCGTTCTCCGAGGCGGGCGGCGGGATTTGAAGAACGCCGTTTTATGGCGGGCGGGAGAATTTTGAACATGGCGGGAGCGGGAATATCGGCGCCCCCGGGCGATTCTCCGACCCTGCGTGGGGTTGGAGAATTTCACCCCAGATCACTACAATGCCCACAGTAGCACCTTCCACCTAGGTGATCCCTGCATGCGAGCTGGCCATCACACAGGCCTGTTGAATCCCTGGGCTGGGGGTGCTGGGGAAAGTCAGAGCATGGGGGGGGGGGGGGGGGGGGGGGGCGGGGGGCGATTGGGGGAGGGGAGGCGAAGGGGGGGGGGGGACCAGTCGACACCTACACCCATCAGACAGAGCACCGAGGCAGGTTTAACGGTGTTAACAGGTGTTTATTGTGCGGAAATATATAGTCTGAGCCCCAGCCCCTATAACTAAACTGTGCCCTGCACCTATGCCAATCTAACTGGTGTTTAACTTTCTGCCTTACACCACGCCAAGGTGGTTCCCCAGATGGCGCAGCAGGAGTGGAGGTGGCCTGCTGTGACCCCTGCCCTGCGACAAGGGTCCCTGTTGGCGCGCGTCTCCTGGGGCAACCCGGCCTTGATAGGCCCGGCCGCTGCTTGGGTGTCCCGAGTGGCATGGTGCCACCCTGTTCTGCCCTACCAGAAGTACCAGGGGCAGGAGGGGAGGAATCTGATGTGCTGCGGGAGTCACCGGCACGGCCCCATCACCTCCTCCTCCCTCGGGTTGCCCGATGGCCCCCGTGCTACTCCATTGAATGGGGAAGCAAGCGGATCCATCCCCTGAGGCCCCCCCACCACCTAGCTCTGCAAATCCTGGAGATCCGCTCTTGTCTCAACCAGGTCTGCATGCTTGAGGCCATGGAGCACAGGGAGTGGACCAACTCCGTCTGGGACTGCACCACATCACTCTACAACTGTGCCACCACCCTGTGGGTCTGTGTCACATCAGCCAGTGACTAGGCCACCTCCCTCTGGGACTGGGCCACCACCCTCTGGGACTGGGCCACCCCGCCCAGTGCCTGGGCAATGCCGCCCAATGCCTGGGCAATGCCGCTGACTTTCCCAGCTATGGCCTGCTGTGAATTGGCCATGCTGAGGAGTGCTGCTTCAATGTCCCGGTGGCTCTGGCACATGGCTGCCTGGGAGACGGCAGCCTCGGCCACCACCTGAACAGAATACCCCAGGCCTTGGACACACGGTTCCATAGCTGAACTCTTCGCGCCCAATGCCTCCACTGTGGGTGCAATCCCTGAGGTGTCAGCCTGCGTGGCATGCATGACCGGTACCACCCCCTGGATGGACCCCTCCACTGCGCCTGCAGGTGCTGGATGCCCGCCGTCATCCCCTCTTGTGGTCCCTGGGTCTCTGACTGCATCTGCACTGTGGCTGTGACTGGATGTTCCAGAAGCCCGGGACCTGTCTGGACGGCAGCTGGTTCCCGGGGCCGGCCTGTGCTCTGACCGGCCTCTCAGCTGCTCCTACCTCCACCTGCTATACCAGATGTGATGTGTGTTGCGCACCAGATAGGTGGGGTTGAGGGGGGGTGTGGGGTGCTGGTTGAGCGGCGTTAGGGGGTGAAGTGGGTAAAGAGCGTGTGGTTTGAGGGGGTGAGCAGAGTGTGGGGGGGGGGGGTGCCGCCACACGTGTCATGGGGATCCGCAACTAAGCGGGGTTTCAATTCCTCGCCCACCGCCAAACTCCACCTCGGTGACCTCCCTTTCCTTCGGGCCGCCGACCACGTCCAGTGCCCTCTGCTCGGACATGGTGAAGGGTCGCAGGTCTCATGGTCTCTCCTCCGGTCTTCTCTCACTCGCGCGGTAGTGTGCGGCCTTCTCCTGGGGGGTGGAGGGGAGGGAATCACATACAACGACACCGTTAGACGGTCCGATGCATGCAGCCCAGGGGTTGAGTGGATGGTGGCCTCAGTGGCCAGGGACCCGGCCATGGTGGATGGTATGGATGCTGGCATGTGGGGCAGGGTGGGGCTTTGGCTGACCCCCGGGGTAGGGGGGGGGAGGGGCCGGGTTACGGGTGTGTGTGTGGGTGGCGTGGTTAGTGCCAGGTGCACAGAGCAGCCGACTCACCCTGGTCGCCCTGAGGAGGTCGTGGAGTTTCTTCTGGCACTCCAAAACAGTCCGGGCAATGTTGTACCCACGGCACTTGCCGCCTGTACCCAGCCTTCCTCCTGGGCTGGGGTATCGGGTCACCTTTCTCCCCACCACGGCGTTGATGGGGATGTCCAGCTCAGTGTCCCTGAACCGTAGCGCCGCTCTCCTTCCAGCCATTTTATTGGCTGGGACAGTGTGCGTGTGGGGAGGTACGGCTGCGGTGTGTGAGCCTCATGAGCAATCACGGGCCCGGCGAATCCGGCAACGTTTTCCATGGAATTCTTTGCATTTCACGTGGTGAAGGTGCTAGCCCATTTAAAGTAGCTGAATTGGTGCAGCTGTTGCACCATTTTTCTGTTGTGAAACGCCACGGTTCACATGCCGACGACGGCACTTAACTGCAAAATCAGAATCCAGCCCATAGTCCTTCGTAGTTTTGTGTGCACCATTTCTACTCAACCATGTGTTCCTGCCGTCTCTCCCTTATGGATTCTGCAAAATCATTGCTGCAAAAGACATCTGATTCATGATGTTGTAGAGAGAAGGAAATCTGCTGTTCTTAACTGGTCTGGCCCACATGTGATTGCAGACCCAGTGTAGTTGACTGTTAATAGTTCTCTGGAATGTCCCCGTAAAGCATTTTGTTGTATAAAGAGGAATGAAACCTCAACACTGTCACTGAGTCAGAATCCTAGAACGTCTCCCTAACAGCACCGTGTGTGTACCTATACCAAATAGACTACAGTAGATGAAGAAGGCAGCTTACCTTATCAAGGGCAATTAGGGATGGGCTTCAAATCTGACCTCTGCTCCCTTTTTCCTTTTTTTCCCCGTCAACAATCAAACAGGTGATGAACAATTAAATTGAATCAAATTTTGCTTGCCTGCTGATATAACCCTCAAGAAGGTCACAATATAAGGACAATTAGATTCTAGATGACCTCCTCTGGATATGAGTTCCACCCCCCCCCCCCCCCCCCCACCCCCACCCCCGCAATCAGGGGAAGGTGTTTACTCCTTAATTGCAAGCTCAACTCTCTGATATAAAAACCCCAGCATGGAAACAGTTCAGGAATGAGACCCTTCGGGAAGTGAAGGGTGTAACACTGTGAATAAATAGAATTTTTGTTTTCTACCTGGCTGATTCATATGTGCTGTCTCGTGGATTCTGCATTGGTCACGAGTATAAAGTGGAGCTGCCACCAACACCAAATGCTATGCGCCGGAGCCACTTCATCTAGGCTTAGAGAGGCCTCTCATCCATTCGCTGAGATGCCTCATATTTGCAAGCACGAGCCTTTTCAGGCAGAAGCCAATGATTGAGGACAGTCGAAAGAACGCAGGACTTCTTTTGTAATAATAGGATCGGCAGGATGAGCGGCAGACAATGGTCCACATACAGCATCATTAAGGGCCTCACCACTCACAGCTGCCGAACACCTGGTCATTCACCACGTTGATGGTCTAAGTGAAGGGCATCTATACTCACAACTGCCATTAATCATCCAAAAGTTCTGAATTCACACGGCCACTCAGACCCAGACGGAATCGAACTCTAGCTTGTGACTTGCCTCAGAAAATTATCAGAATTTTGCACCAAGCTTAACAAATCATCTCAGCTCCAGGACATCACTGCAGAAGTTCCTCAGGGTAGAGTCCTCGGCCCAACCATCTTCAGCTGCTTCATCAATGACCTGCCTTTCATCATAAGGTCAGAAGTGGGGATGTTTGTGGATCACAATGTTGATCACCATTCAGACTCCTCAGATAATGAAGCAGTCCATATCCAAATGCAGCAAGACCTGGACAATGTCCAGGTTTGGGCTGACAAGTGGCATGTTACATTCACGCCACACAAGTGTCAGGCAATGACCATCACCTACAAGAGAGGACCTAACCATTGCCCCTTGACATTCAATGGCATTACCATCGCTGAATCCCCCACAATCAATATCCTGGGGGTTACCATTAATCAGAAACTGAATTGGACTAGCCACAATAATACTGTGGCTACCAGGGCAGGTCAAAGGCTAGGAATCTTACAGCGAGCAACTCACCTCCTGACTCCCCAAAGCTTGTCAGCTGTCTACAAGGCACAAGACTGGAGCGTAATGGAATACTCTCCACCTGCATGGATGAGTGCAGCTTTAACAACACTCAAGAAGCTCGATGCCATCTAGGACAAAGCAGCCCACTTGATTGCTCCTCCATGCACAAACCCTCCACCACCAACGAACAGTGGCAGCCTAGTGTACCATCTACAAAATGCACTGCAGTCACTCACCAAGGTTCTTGAGACAAAACCTTTCAAACTCACAACCACTACCATCTAGAAGGACAAGAACAGCAGATACCTGGGAACCCCAACACCTGGAGGTTCTCCTCCAAGTCACTCACCATCCTGACTTGAAAATATATTGCCATTCCTTTGCTGTCGCTGGGACAAAATCCTGGAACTCCCTCCCTAACAGCACAGTGGGTGTACCGACACCTGAAGGACTGCAGCGGTTCAAGAAGCAAACTCATCACCACCTTCTGAAGGGCAACTAGGGATGGGCAATAAATGATGGCCTAACCAGCGACGTCCACATCCCGTAAATTAATTTAAAGAAATCACTGCGAGACAGATTCCTATATGGAGTTCGTCATGACGACACATAAATAAAACGTCTGGGGGTAACTGACCTGGTATTGCAACGTACCATGGAGATAGTCATCTCCCATGAAAACATGGAGAAAGGGGTCAAGGAGATCAGAGGAAATTGCCGGCGCCTTAATTGAGATATTTGAATCATCAACAGCAACATTGCCTGAAGATCGGAGGGAAGCAAATGTTGTGCCCTTGTTTAAGAAGGGCAGTAGCGATAAGCCTGGGAACAAGCCAGTTAGCGTTACTTCTATGCCAGGTAAATTGTTGGAACTTATTCTGAGGGACAGGATCTACAGGTATTTAGACAGGCAAGGGCTAATTAGGGAGTCAGCAGGCTTTGTAAGGGGAAAGTCATGTCTCACGATTTTGATTAAGTTTTTTGAAGGGGGAACCAAGAAAGTAGATGAGGGCAGTGCAGTCGACATCTACATGGACTTTAGCAAGGCATTTGACAAGGTACAGCACGGTAGGTTGTTGCAAAAGTTTAAATCTCACAGAATCCAGGGTGAGGTAGCCAATTAGATACCAAATTGGCTTGCTGCCGAAGCCAAAGGGTGGTTGTGGAGGGTTGTTTTTCAAACTGGAGGCCGGTGACCAGTGGTGTGCCTCCGGAATTGATGATGGGTCCACTGTTATTTGTGATATATATTAATGTTTTGGATGAGAATGTAGGAGGCATGGTTAGTAAATTTGCAGATGACACCCAGATTGGTGGCACAGTGGATAATGAAGAAGGTTATGTAAGATTGCAACAGGATCTTGACCATTTGGGCCAATGGGCCGATGAATGGCAGATGGAGTTTAATTTGGATAAATGTGAGGTGATTCATTTTGGTAGATCAGATCAGGAGGATCTACTCAATTAATGGTAGGGAGTTAGGGAGAGTTACAGAACAAAGAGGTCTAGGGGTACAGGTTCATAGCTCCTTGAAGGTGGAGTCGTAGGTGGGCAGGGTGGTGAAGAAGGCATTCAGCATGTTAGGTTTTATTGGTCAGAGTATTGAATACAGGAGTTGAGACGTCTTGTTGAAGTTGTGCAAGACATTGGTAAGACCACACATGGAATACTGTGTTCAGTTCTGGTCGCCCTATTATAAGAAGGATATTATCAACTAAAAAGAGTGCAGAAGAGATTTACAAGCATGCTACAAGAACATGATGGTCTGAGTTATAAGGAGAGGCTGAATAGGCTTGGCCTTTTTTTCTGGAGATTAGGAGGCTGAGGGGTGAACTTATGGAGGTCTATAAAATAATGAGGAGCATAGATAAGGTAGATAGTCAACATCTTTTCCCAAAGGTAGAGAAGTCTTGAACTAGAGGGCATAGGTTTAAGATGAGAAGTGAGAGATACAAAAGAGACCAGAGGGGAAATGTTTTCACACAGAGAGTGATGAGCATCTGGAACGAGCTGCCAGAGGAGGGTACAATTTTTTCCTTTAAAAAACAGTTAGACAGTTACATGGGCAGGGTGGGTATAGAGGGATATGTGCCAAATGCGGGCAAGTGGGACTAGCTTAATGATAGAAACTGGGCAGCATGGACAAGCTGCGCCGAAGGGCCTGTTTCCATGCTGTAAACATCTATGACTTTATCACTCTATAACTCTATGACACCCACATGGACCTGAGGATGTTCTGACCAGATTCCCCACCGTATTCTGAAAAGGATTTGGCAGCATCAGAGGGCGGTAGCCCACACGAGCATTAACCAAAATACCCAGCCGAGATATTTCCGGGTCCAACGAGTTCCAACATGTTACATTCCAAGGTGGTTGCGGGGCGAGACAGACAGGAAGGGTTGAAAATAATAATAAGCCCTGTCCAGTTCTCTGACTGTGTGGCACCAGTCGAGCCGATGCTGAAGCCCAATGGCTCCACCCAACTCTGCTGAGATTACAAAACGGCGGTCAACCATGTCTCTCGCCTGGAATGCTACCCTGTCCCTCGCATTTTGGACCTGTATGCCAAGCTCAGCAGTGGTCACACATTTACCAAATTGGATATGAGCCATGTATAACTGCAGCTGCATCCGACCCCGGATTAAAGGAGGTTTGTTACCAACAATACACACCAAGGACTTTATGAGCATACCAGGCTTCCCTTTGAGATTTCCTCTGCTTGCATAATCTTCCAGAGGGTAATAGAAAACTTCCTGCAAGGACTCCTGAGAGTGGCAGTGCACCTCGATCCTTGACGGCATCTTGATCAAGGTTCATTGGATTGGGAGCATCTGGAAAATTTGGACGAGGTCCTCCAGCATTTTGAGGAAGCAAGGGTCCGCATCCGCAGAGAAAAATGCATATTCAATGCAACCTAAGTTACGTACCTTGGTTATCGTGTAGACAGTCGTGTCATCCGATGGAGGACAAAGCACAGGCCATTCATCAGGCTCCAGTGCCACACGGACCGACCAAATTCCACTTGCTTTTGGGCCGAGTGAATTACTACAGAAAATTTATTCCAAACCTCGCAAGATTTTTGGCTTCCCTTCTCCGCCTGCTGAAGAAAGGTCACCATAAATTGGTGGTAGCTCCAGATCAGATTAATAAGCTTGTACCGCTGATGGTGGGGATGTTTGAGGAGGCGATAGGGAAGGGGTTGTTACCACAAACTTTGGGGCAGGCATCGATTTTCCTGTTACTTAAGAAAGATAAGGATCCGACTAAGTGTGGGGTCGCATAGGCCCATATCACTTTTAAACGTGGGTGCAAAGATATTGGCAAAGGAACGGGCAGGTAGGCTAGAGGAGTGCCTCCTGAAGGTGATAGGTGAAGATCAGGCGGGGTTTGTGAGAGGGAAGCAGCTCTTTTCGAACATTAGGAGGGTATTGAACGTGGTTATGGTACCGGCGGAGGGGAAGGAAACAGATATGGTTGGGGCATTGGACACTGAGAAAACGTTTGACGAGGTAGAATGGGGGTACTTGATGGTAGTTCTAGAGCGGTTTGAAATTGGACCCAGATTTGTGGACTGGGTGAAGTTATTATATAAAGAGCCGAGGGCCAGTGTCCACACAAATAACATCAGCTCAGAATACTTTCCTCTCTACCGTGGGATGAGGCAGGGATGTCCCCCCTGCTGTTTGCACTCACGATTGAGCCATTGGCCATCGCATTGAGAAGTTGGGGGGTATGGAAAGGGATAGTGCGGAGGGGGATAGAGCATAGGGTGTCCTTATATGCCGATGACTTGTTATTATACGTGTCAGAACCAAGTGTGTCAACAGCTGGAACACTGGAGCTGCTTTGGGTGTTTGGTTCTTTCTCAGGGTACAAATTAAATCTCAACAAGAGTGAATATTTAGTGGTGTCTCGACAGGAGTAGGGGCATGGGTGGTGGGGGGCTGCCATTCCATAAGGCAGGGACTCACTTTAGATTCCTGGGGGGGTGCAGGTTGCTCAAGATTGGGGGGGGGCTCCGTAGTTACAACATTTCTAGTTTGGTGGGGAAGGTGAAAGCTGATTTGGCAATGGTCTCCCTCTCTCAGTGGTGGGTCGGGTCCAGGCGGTTAAAATGAATGTGCTGCCGCGGTTCCTGTTTCTTTTTCAATGCCTGCCGATTTTCCTGCCAAAGGCATTTATTAGAGAGATTGAAGGGATAATTACCTCGTTCATATGGGGAGGAAAGGTGGCCAGAATTAAAAAGGTGCTTCTACAGAGAGGAAGGCAGGCAGGGGGTTTGGGCCTTCTGAATCTGATGTGTTATTTACTGGGCGCGAATGTGGAGAAGGTACGGAGCTGGGTCAGAGGGGTTGACTCCCAATGGATCAGAATAGAGAACAATTTGGGTAGGGGGACGGGATTGAAGGCGCTAGCGACAGCGCCGCTCCCGACGGCCCCAGGGAAATACTCAGGGAGTCCAGTAGTAATAGCTTCGTTGAGAATTTGGAGGCAGTTTCGACAGCACTTCGGGTTGGGGGTAGGGTCAAGGGAAATGCCGATTCGGCGGAATCATAGATTTGAGCCAGGGAAGTGGGATGGAAATCTTCGGAGATGGAAGGAGAAAGGAATTAGGACACTAACAGATTTATTTCCTGGGGGTCATTTTGCGGGATTGAAGGAGCTGGGAGCGAAGTATGGGCTGGAGCAGGGGGAAGTATTTAGATACATGCAGGTTCACGACTTTGCCAAAAAGGAGATACTGAGCTTCCCAGTAGAGCCGGCTTCCACATTGCTGGAGGAGGTGCTGACGACAGGGGGACTGGAGAAGGGAGTAGTATCAACAGTTTACAGGGCTATTTTGGAGGAGGAGAAGGTGCCGCTAAAAAGAATCAAGGCAAAGTGGGAAGAAGAGTTGGGAGAGGATATGGAGGAGAAGTTCTGATGTGAGGTGCTCCGGAGGATGAACGCCTCCACCTCATGCACGAGGTTGGGGCTGATGCAGCTGAAGGTGGTGTATAGAGCGCACCTTACAAGGGCGAGGATGAGCCAGCACTTTGGGGGGTAGAAGATGTGTGTGAACATTGCTGGGAGGGTCCCGCAAACCACGTTCATATGTTTTGGTCCTGTCCAAAACTGGAGGATGACTGGAAGGAGGTGTTGAGGGCAATCTCTAAAGTGGTGCATGTGAACCTGGACCCGGGCCCTCGGAAGGTCATACGCGGGGTGTCGGACCAGCCGGGGTTGGAAACGGGCGTGGTGCAGATGTTGTAGCCTTCGCCTCGTTGATTGCCCGAAAGCGGATCCTGTTAGGGTGGAGATCAACCTCTCCACCCTGTGCCCTGGCGTGGCGGGGGGACCTGTTGGAATTCTTAACGCTTGAAAAGGTCAAATTTGAACTGAGGGGAAGGATGGAGGGTTCTACAAATCATGGGCGTTATTCATTGTGCACTTTCGAGAATTGGATCACATCGAACATTAGGGGGGTTGGGAGCTGGGAGAATTGGGGTGAGGGGGACTGTTTGTGTTAATGGTGATTATGGGTGATTCCTGATTCCTTTTTGTAATTTGCTTATGTTAACATTTTGGCCAATGTTTGGGGTTTGGCGGGAGGATGTGATCGTTGTTATTGATATGGGGATTGACCACATTTGTTACTAATTATTGTTCATTGTTGGGTGTAAATTTGGGATCAGTATCTTTTGGAACACTGTTCCAGATCCAGAATATCTCACACCAATGCTTTCAGCCGCCTCCCCCTTCCCACCACAACGCCTACACCGACATCGGCTGATGAAGAGATAGATTCTTTGCTCGTTACAGCCTCCCAAATCCACAGCTGGACTCAAACAGACCTGCAGTTGTTGCGGGTGTGGCATTTAATCCAATATGGGGCCAACACTGCTGTTAGGGACCCGAAGGTGTTCACTAATAAAATTCCCAAACTGAGTATCAAGGACAGTGTCATATTATGGGGAATTCGTGTCGTGATTCCCGAGTGCAGAAGAGCGGCACTCTTCCAAGACGAAAACAATGGACAATGAACATAAAACATAGAAAATACAGCACAGAACAGGCCCTTCGGCCCACGATGTTGTGCCGAACTTTTTTCTGTGATTAAGAACAAATTAATCTACACCCCATCATTCTACGTAATCCATGTACCTATCCAATAGCCGCTTGAAGGTCCCTAATGTTTCCGACTCAACTACTTCCACAGGCAGTGCATTCCATGCCCCCACTACTCTATGGGTAAAGAACCTACCTCTGACATCCCCCCTATATCTTCCACCATTCAACTTACATTTATGACCCCTTGTAATGGTTTGTTCTACCCGGGGAAAAAGTCTCTGACTATCTACTCTATCCCGCTGATCAATTTATAAACCTCTATCAAGTCTCCCCTCATCCTTCTCCGTTCTAATGAGACAAAGGCTTAGCACCCTCACCTTTCCTCGTAAGACCTACTCTCCACTCCAGGCAACATCCTGGTAAATCTCCTTTGCACCTTTTCCAAAGCTTCCACATCCTTCCTAAAATGAGGCGACCAGAACTGCACACAGTGCCCCAAATATGGCATTACCAAGGTTTTGTGCAGCTGCATCATCACCTCATGGCTCTTAAATTCAATCCCTCTGCTAATGAACGCTAGCACACCATAGGCCTTCTTCACAGCTCTATCCACTTGAGTGGCAACTTTCAAAGATCTATGAAGATAGACCCCAAGATCTCTCTGCTCCTCCACATTGCCAAGAACCCTACGTTTAACTCTGTATTCCGCATTAATATTTGTTCTTCCAAAATGGACAACCTCACACTTTTCAGGGTTAAACTCCATCTGCCACTTCTCAGCCCAGCTCTGCATCCTATCTATGTCTCTTTGCAGCCGACAACAGCCCTCCTCACTATCCACAACTCGACCAATCTTTGTATCGTCTGCAAATTTACTGACCCACTCTTCAACTCCCTCATCCAAGTCATTAATGAAAATCACAAACAGCAGAGGACCCAGAACTGATCCCTGCGGTACGCCACTGGTAACTGGGCTCCAGGCTGAATATTTGCCATCCACCACCACATCCACTCACCGTCTTCTATCGGTTAGCAAGTTCGTTATCCAACTGGCCAAATTTCCCACTATCCCATGCCTCCTTACTTTCTGCATAAGCCTACCATGGGGAACCTTAACAAATGCCTTTCTAAAATCAATGTACACTACATCCACTGCTTTACCTTCATCCACGTGCTTGGTCACCTCCTCAAAGAATTCAATAAGACTTGTGAGGCAAGACCTACACCTCCCAAATCCGTGCTGACTATCCCTAATCAAGTAGTCTTTCCAGATGCTCAGAAATCCTATCCACAACTCGACCAATCTTTGTATCGTCTACAAATTTACTGACCCACCCTTCAACTCCCTCATCCAAGTCATTAATAAAAATCACAAACAGTAGAGGACCCAGAACTGGTCCCTCAGTACCCTTTCCATTACTTTGCCTACCACCGTAGTAAGGCTAACTGGCCTGTAATTCCCAGGGTTATCCCTATTCCCTTTTTTGAACAGGGGCACGACATTCACTACTCTCCAATCCCCTGGTACCACCCCTATTGACAGTGAGGACAAAAAAGATCATTGTCAACGGCTCTGCTTAGGATCCTTGGATATGGTCAAAAATGAAGATGCTCGACCGCAGCTACCTATGGTGACCAGGAAATGACATTGATAATGTGGCCCAGCAGAGCACTAGAATCTTCTGCCAGCGGCACCACTTCGCCCATGGGAATAATCGGGCTGCCCTTGGTCCCATCTCCCCATCGATTTTGCAGGACCATTCCAGAATGATCCTGATGTTCCTCATCATCGTAGAGGCCCACTTCAGTGGACGGAGGTCTACAAAATGCAGGGCACTACAACTCGAGCCACCATCGTCAGGCTGTGGCAATCGTTCAACATGCACAGGGTAGCGGAGGTGCTGGTCTCAGGTATGAGACAGCATTTACCAGTGCAGAATTTGGGTCGTTCATGGCTGCCAATGGGATACAACATGTACACACTGCGCAGTACCACCCCGCATCAAATGGATTGGCAAAACGTGCCACACAATCTTTTAAAAATGAGATGAATAAACAAACCTTGGGGTCTTGGGAGATGCGACTTGGCAGTTTCTTTTTTGTGACCGCCACATACGACAGGAGTCGCTCCAGCCGAATTGTTGACATTGGCTCGAAAATCTGCCAGTGTCAGAATAGAGCTGAAGCTAATGCTGGACGGTGTTCACCCTGAAGCACCTTCGTGGTGGGAGCCTCAGTGTACATCTGGAATTTTGGAGACATAGCCACGTCGTGTTGGCCCAAACAGAACCAGTCTCGGAATACAGGCACAAGGACACAAATAGAACCGGCATGTGGATCACTCCCCAGGATGCATCCAAGAGATACAGGATCTGATTCCGGGGATTTTGTCAATACCTCCCCCAGCTTGAACTGACACCTCCAACGTAGTCGCCTACATTGCTCCTGGGTGCACCTGTCATAGAGGAACCAGTCTCGGACATAGAGGACACTGAAATGCGGGACGAGGATCCACTGAACACTGATTCTGAGATCAACATGAATATATTACCACCGTCTGAGCCAGCAGTGTCAATGATGGAGGCTGCCGCTGCGCCCACAAACCCGCCAAGATGCTCCATATGAAGACGACACTCCGCAGTCTGTTACACCGGCTGCTATATATTCGGCTTTCGAGGGCTGTTCCCAGGCTAGGACATCTAAAGAGTCAGTAGTCCCGGCCGCAGTCATGGACATGGACGTATCTCCGGGTTTGGGATCATCCATGGGTGTGATAAAACTGAACAACTACACTACATTGGCTGTGTGTGTTGATAGAAGCACAGATGAGAGTTTGCTGCAATTTTCCTGCTGCAAAATCATACTTGTTCCTGTGGTTTCTTCAGAAATAATTGCTTTGTTGATTTTGTTTTGTCGACTCCCTTGGAGTGAATACCACTGCAATGCCAGGAACGCCATTTGGCACAGGTGGCACACGGTCTCCCTGGTGAACCACAGTCATCAACGGCACATGTGGTCTGACAACTCCTCGAAGGACAAGTGGCGATGGTACACACGTGTCCTGATGTAGTGCAGCCTTCACATCTCCTCCTCAGCCTGGTGGACAGTCAGCACTTCAGCCCCAGTGGATGGCCCTGCTGTTCTGGTCCAGGCTCATCTCGTGCAGTGTCTTCGCTGGACTGGCATGGCCCTCTCCCCACCGTGAATCTGCAACCGCAATAGTTGCCAAGTAGATGGCTAGCATTGCTGGCTGACATCCAAAATCCAAAATCCTTCGGGCGAAATTCTCCCAAAGGGAGACAAAGTGCCGACGCCGGAGTGAAAATCGGAGTGTTTCACTCCGGCGTCAGAGGCCGCTCCGCGCCCCCTATTCTCCCCCCCCCCCCCCTCCCCCGGGGGGCTAGGAGCAGCGGCACATCAATCTTGTGCGCCGGGCCTTGACCCTTGCATCAAAGCGGCGCCGCCTGAATGAAATGAAAATGAAAATCGCTTATTGTCACGAGTAGGCTTCAATGAAGTTACTGTGAAAAGCCCCTCGTCGCCACATTCCGGCGCCTGTCCGGGGAGGCTGGTACGGGAATGACGCCGGCTGCGCCTGAATTACGTCACCCGCGCATGCGCAGGTTGGCCGGTGCCAACTCACGCATGCGTGGTTGCCACCTTCCCCTCCGCTACCCCGCAAGACATGGAGGAATGATCTTGCGCGGTGGCGGAGGGAAAAGAGTGCGTCTTTCAGAGACGCCGGACTGATGATCGGTGGGCACCGATCGTGGGCCAGTCCCCTCCTGAGCACCCCCCGGTGCTCGATTCTCCCTCCGCCCCCCACAGGCCCCACACGCAGCGGTCGCACGCTGTTCACGCCGGCAGCGACCAGGTGTGGTTGGCGCTGGCGTGAACCAGTTAGATTCAGCAGGCTGCTCGGCCCATCCGGGCCGGAGAATCGGCGCTCGCCCGGAAAACGCGACACGCCGTTTTGGGGGGTGGGAGAATCTCGTGCGGGTGCAAGGGGGGCGTCGCGTGATTCGCCCAGAACTCCCACGATTCTCCCACGCGGTGTGGGGTTGGAGAATCGCACCCTAAGTGTTGTCGCCAGGGCAGGATTCGTGGACTCCCACAACAGCCAAACTGGCGACACGCTTTGACCGATTCAGAACTGTTTAGGGGCTAGCATCGGCGCCGCATGGAACACAATCGATTCCAATGAGATTGATGTGGGATTCACCGGTTTCGTGGTTTACACTCAGGAGACTGACAAGCTGCAGCCACATATACACACTTCACTCCCCACACACACCACCCCAACCAACAAGATGACAAAAGACACACGGCACCATAGTTCACAAACTCTGAGCTCAAGACCCTCCTGGACGCAGTGGAGAAGAGGGAGGCCACCCTGTACCCGGCCCAGCAAGGAAGCTGCCAACTGCTGCCATTCCCCGTGCCTGTGCATAGATGGCAGAAGTGGTCAATGCTGTGAGCAACACCTTCCGGACTGCAGTGCAAGAAGTAACTACAAAACCTCCTGAGGTCGGCCAGGATGAATAGGCAGCACTGTGCCCCTGGCACCAACCCCTGTACCACACACCCCTAACCCTCCCCCCCATCCCCACCAGGAGAGCGGCCGAACCCCCACCCTGTACCACATGCTAGCACCCATACCTACCGCCATGGCCGGGGCCACTGGCCACAGGCCATCAGCTACCCACCCTCTGGGTTGCATGCGTCAGATGGTCTAACAGCGTGTCCCCTCAGGAGATGGCCTTCCACAACCTCCGGAAGCAGGAGAAAACTGACCGGGCCTGTGGCCCCTCACTATCGCTGGGCAAAGGGCCCTGGATGTGGTCGCCGGCCCAGAAGAAAAGAGGTCGGCAGGGTGGAGGTCGGCCACGGGCGAGGAAGTAAGACCCTGCTTAGTTGCGGTCCCCCGTGACAAGCGACACGCTTTGACCGATTCAGAACTGTTTAGGGGCTAGCATCGGCGCCGCATGGAACACAATCGATTCCAATGAGATTGATGTGGGATTCACCGGTTTCGTGATTTACACTCAGGAGACTGACAAGCTGCAGCCGCATATACACACTTCACTCCCCACACACACCAATCCAACCAACAAGATGACAATAGAGATGAACCTCGGCGTCCTCAAAACCTAACCCACACCACCCTCAGCCCACACATCCCGGCCCGAGGTCTGATCCTGCGCCATGTCTAGTGTGTTGCAGGATCTGCTGGTGATGGGATTGGTGCATCTGGTTCCCAGCCAGTGCCACGGCCTGACCCCCCTCCTGTGCCAACCAGTGACAATGACAGCAGTACGGACGGCAGCATCCGAAACCCAGCACATCCCGGATCTCAAGATGACACTGATTCACCTTCACAGCTCTCTCCAACACCTTCCACCATCCCAGAGAAGCTCCTGGACATCCTCTGGTGTCCTAACACTAGGTCTAGGTGGATCCCCAGATGGTACATCAGGATTAGAGGTGGCTTGCTGTGATTCCTGCCCTGCAACCTTGGTCCCCGTTGGTGGCCTGGATGGACCCGGAAGATGCTCAGGCTGATGCTCAGGTCTCATAGTGCCACCTTGTTCTGCCAGCTACCCACCAGATGAGTCAGGGACAGAAGCGGGAGGGGGGCAGGGGTCCAAGGTGCTACAGTGTTCAGGTATCTCCCCTGCGGGAGTCATCGGCACGGGCCCCATCAGCTCCTCCTCTCTCGGGGTTTCTGATTGCCCTGAGGTTACGAGCAGAGCTATCCCCTGAGGTACCCCCACCACCTGGCGCTGCCAGTCCTGGAGGCCAACTCTCGGCCCATCAGAGTCTGCATGCCCGTGGTCATGGAGCACAAGGCATGGACCACCTCCATCAGGGACTGCGCCACATCATGCTGCGACTGTGCCACCACCTTCTGGGTCTGTGCCAAATAGGCCAGTGACTACGCCATCTCCCTCTGTCGATCAGTGCCTAGGCAATGCCACCGACACTCTCAGCCATGGCCCGCTGTGACTGGGCCATGCTCATGAGCCTCTTTGCAATATCCAGGTGACTCTGGCAGAGGGCAGCCCTGTCCTGGGCTCGGGCACCACCTGCACAGATTACCCCAGGCCTTGGACATCCTGATCCATAGCAAAAACGCTTGCCCCCAAGGCTTCCACCGTGGACACAATCTATGCGGTGTTGGCCTGGGTGCTTCTGCATGTGGTTGGACTCCTCCATCTGCACCTGCAGGTACTGGATGCTCGCCAACAACCCTTCATGTAGTCCCTGGCTCTGTGCTTGCTTCACCACGATCTCTTGGGCTGCCCATTCCAGAAGCCCAAAACCTGTCTGGAAGGCAACCAGTCTCTGTGGTCAGCCCACCCTCAGCCCATCCACCCCCTTGGGAGTTCCTACCTCCACCTACTGTACTGAGTATTTGTCTGGTGCACACCAGACAGAGTCCCAGGAACCTCTTCACCACAGTGCCCAACCGAGGTGAGGTATCTGGGATGGTGGAGGGTGTTGGAGACAGCTGTGACTGGAAGTCAGTGTCATCCGGGGTGGCCTGGGACTCGGGTTGATGGTTCTTGTCCATATTGCTACCCTCTGTCGCTGCTCTGGTTGTGGCTGGGAGCGGGGGACACCAGATGGATGCGCCCCATTACCATCAGGTCCTGCAAGAGTCAAGAGAGGACACAATGATTAGACCACAGCCTGGGCGGCATGCTGGCACAGTGGGTAGCACTGTTGCCTCATGGTGCTGAGGACCTGGTTCGATGCCGGCCCCAGGTCACTGTCCGCATGGAGTCTGCACATTCTTCCCATGTCTGCGTGGGTGTCATCTCTACAAGCCAAAAAGATGTGTCGGGTAGGTGAATTGGCCATGCTAAATTGCCCCTTAATTGGAAAAAAAAATTGGATACTTTAAATTTCTTTTTTAAGAAAAGAAAAAATTATTAGACCACAGTGGGTGGTGGGTGTTATATTACTTGGAATAATATATGTTGCTCATTTGTTTATGATGATGAATACTCGGTGGTCCAGTAATAACAAATAATTTATTGAGTAACTCATCAATTAACTTGTGAGTTTGATTCTTCAATACTTTTACAAGTAGTTAAATTAAACAAGATAGAATTGGATGAATTATGAATATTATACTTGCACTCTGAGCTAACTATACGCTTCTGTTCTCCAGCCACAACACACACCAAGAGAGCAGGGAAACAGATTGAGCTTATATTTATACTCCCTGTTGGTGTTGCCCTCAAGTGATCTTCTGACTGTGCTGACTACACATTAACCCTTCATGTATATACATATATAGAGATTACCACATCTCCCTTTTTTGTGTTACATATTTTCTATATGCTGTAAAGAAAATTTTACAGAAAGAAATGATGCAGTTTGCAATGCATTATATAGAGCCAATGAATCAATCAATTCAAAGTTCACAAATTTAAACAATTGGGTTTACATCTTCTTCTGCTTGATCTTCTCGGTAAACTTTGAGTAGTTGAGGTTTTAATGTCCTGATCAATGTCAGCAGGTTTTTTGACATTCAAGTGCTGCTGTGTAAGTGAGTCATGTAAATTCAATGTGATAAATACAGTTTCAGGAATTTGTATTTTTTAAAATAAATGTAGAGTACCCAATTCTTTTTTCCAATTAAAGGGCAATTTAGCATGGCCAATCCACCTACCCTGCACATCTTTGGGTTGTGGGGGGTGAAACCCACGCAAACACGGGGAGAATGTTCAAACTCCGCATGGACGGTGACCCAGAGTCGGGATCGAACCTGGGACCTCGGTGCCGTGAGGCTGCAGTGCTACCCACTGCGCCACCGTGCTGCCATTGGAATTTGTATTTTTAATTGGTCTAGCCGATTTCGTCAAAGTAGTACACACTCTGCAGACTTGACAATATATGAACGTGGCGCTTGTCTGATTACTGTGGCAGTCTTAGGCCATCCTCCTTCTGGGTGTCAAAGTCGAACAATATCAGTTTCAGTGGAATTGCAGATAGATCATAATACTGTCGTTGTTTGTTGTGTTGTTGTTTTATCTTACTCAGTACATACGATTGATCTGTATTGCAGATTTGTAGTGTGCGTAATCACACGTTCACATCACGATTGAAAAGCATTTGAGCCGGAGACAGTCCCGAACTTAATAGTGAGGCTCTATAGTGTAATGGGCCAGGGTTTAGAGAACCCCAAAGTGTATCATGGAGTTCACCTGACCCACAACTTTTAATAGATTGTGGTTGTGGGGAGCACACGGGCCTACTTTACAGGTGTGGTGCAACAGAGAGCTAATGGGCGCGATTCTCCGCTCCGAACGCCGGGTGGGAGAATCACGGGAGGGCCGGGAGACTCACGACACTCCCCCCCGGCGCCCCCCGCGATTCTCCCACCCTCCGCTCGGAAGAATCGCCGCTCGCCGTTTTTCACGGCGACCGCCGATACTCCGACCCGAATGGGCCGAGCGGCCTGCCGTTTGCACTGTTAAATTAGCAAGTGATCTGAAGACAATCTTTTCATACAGAAAGAAATCAGAATCACACCTTGTCTTGCTGGATGCAAAACAAAACAAAACACACCCTGTAGCAGACAGCCCAAAGCGAAAGTAAAGCAGACAGACAGCCCAGCTTCACCCACACTCTGACCTGACTGCAACTATTGATAAACACTCATTTCTTAAAGGTACTCACACATGAGAATAGGAAAGCAAAGCCAAGTAAAATGTCGAATCCTTCGCCTTGCTTATCAGTTGTTTTACAATGTGCACACCCTTCTCAACCTTGCAATTTGACTGAGGAAAGTGTGGACTCGAGGTGATATGGTTAAAATTGTATTGTTTGGAGAATTCTGTCCACTCCCAGCTCGCAAAGCGAGGACCATTATCGGACATCACCGTTCGTGGAATCCCATGTCTCGAAAAGGTCTTCCTACAAGCCTTAATTATTGATGAGGAAGTGAGATCCGGAAGTTTCATCACTTCAGGAAAATTGGAGTAGTAGTCTATGATGAGAACATAGTCTCTACCTGCTGCATGGAACAAATCAAGTCCTATTTTCGGCCATGGTGACGTAGTTAACTCATGCTGCTGGAGTGTCTCCTTATATTGTGCCGGTTGATGTTTTTGACACGTGGCACACATCATTACCATATCAGTCATCTCTTTATTTATCCAAAGCCAATATACAGCCTGCCGTACTCTTCTCTTGCATTTCTCGATCCCGAGATGTCCCTCGTGAATCTTGCTGAGCATCTCTGACCTGAGAGTTAGCGGAATGACAATCTGGTCATTTCTGAGTAGCAGTCCATCCACTACAATCAGTTCTGTCTGTATGTTTTGGAACTGTGGACAGTGTCCCTTTGGCCAACCATGCTGGAGATCATGTATTACTCGGAGCAAGGTCGCATCTTTTTACGTCTCTTGACATATTTGCTGCAACTTCTCGTCAGATGCCGGAAGATTCTCCTTGTACAACTGCAGTTGAGCTTCAATATCGTCAATGGACTCAGGAGGTGAGCTTTCAGTATTGGTGGATCTAGTGTGTCCGTTATGATGAGGTCCTTTCCTGGAGTGTAGACAAGTGTGAAGTTATACCTCCTCAACTTCATCATTATCCGTTGCAGACGAGGAGTCCTATCATTTAGGTTTTTCTCAATTATATTGACTAGTGGTCTGTGATCCATTTCTACGATGAACATAGGAAGCCCATACATATAGTGGTGAAATTTTGTGATGCCTGTGATCAATCCAAGACACTCTTTTAAATTTGTGCATGCCTGCACTGCATGGCGCTCATCGCTCTGGACGTGCATGCTACTGGAACCCAATTTGCTAGGTTGTCTTGTTCCAGAAGCACTGCAACAATTCCATGTTGACTGGCATCGGTGGAGATCTTTGTCGGTCTGGTTGGGTCAAATAAGGTCAGAATTGGAGCTTTCATCAGTTGATGCTTGAGATCTCCCCATTCTTCTTGATGGGGTGAGCTCCAAGTTTCATAGAGCTGACATCCTCATTGACAAGTTGGATATGAACTTGCCGAAGAAGTTAATAAATCCTCGAAATCGAAGCACACCTTTTTTATCTTTTGGCTGCTGCATGTTCTGGATTGCAGAATTTTTTTTCGTTATCTGGCCTGATACCTTCAGCTGATATTGTATCACCCAAGAAATTTAAAGATGAACGTACAAAGGTACACTTTGTGATTGAGTTTCAATCCATATTGGTGGATCCTGTAAAACACTTTTCTTAACATGGCAATATGGTCTTCTTCCATAGTCGACCAAATGATAATGTCATCAACATTTACTCTGACACCTTCAATATCCTCCGTGATCTGCTCCATGATTCTGTGAAAGATTTTGGAAGCTGAGATTATCCCGAAAGGCATGTGATTAAAATAGTAGCATCCAAATGGAGCATTGAACGTACAGAGTAATTTACTTGAATCATCTAGCTGCATCTGGCAGAAACCTTGTGAAGAGTTGAGTTTGGTAAAATTGCGACCGTTTGCCATCTCACAAGTTATCTCCTCTCGCTTAGGGATATGGTAGTGTTCCCTACGGATATTCTTGTTTAGATCCTTGGGATCTATACAGATTCTGAGATCACCTGATGGTTTTCTGATACAGACCAATGAGCTGACCCAGTCAGTCAGTTGCGTGACTCTTGGGATGATTCCTTGAGATCGTAATCATTGTAATTCTTCTTTCAGCCTTCGTGCAGTGGAGCTGACACCCTCCTTGGCGGATGAATGACAGGTTTTGCATCCTTCTTGAGCAAAATTTTGTAATGGTACGGCAATGTGCCCATACCCCAAAATACTTCAGGGTATTCACTGAGGGGTTGCTGGATGTCACCGTCCAGTCTTGATGTGTCTTCAGTATTCATGAATATTATTTGGGCAAGCCGCAAGTCCTTGCAGGCTTGAGTACCTAACAGTGAAGGTTTCTGGTCATCCATGATCTCGAAACGTAATATTTTCTTGACCTTCTTGTTGACTACTTTCAAATGGCACGATCCTCTTGAAGCAATCTGGTTGCCATTTCAACTTACATGCAGCAGTTATCACCCTGGAATTGATGCAAGATCTTTGCTTGTCATTAAGTTCGCCGGAGCGCCAGTGTCAAATTTGAATTGGATGGGAAATTATTTACTTGCAATGTCGATGTCCATTCACTGTTGGAGTCAATGTAATTTATTTGTTGAGCCTTTTTCGTTCCTTGAGGTTCCTCTATTTTGTATATGATTCCTTGAAAGAAAGTGTTCTCCAAGGAAAAATTCTCCTCTTCGTCTGAAAAATCTTTTTTAGATTTGTGATTCCACATCTTATCAATGCTGCGAACATTAATTTGTTATTTCTATGTTTGAGGCTGCTATATCGCTGTTGACTTGCATTGGGAAGCAGAGTGATTATGCTTGGAGCACTTTAAACATCTTTATCCTTGTGCAAGGTTCCCATTTAAGTGGGCGTTACACATCAGTAGCACATCGTGATGTCATCTCTCTGATGCATGATGCATCGTTCGGGCATGCGCAGATTTTTTCTCCTGAGTCCCGCATCTTTGTATGAACTGCGCATGTCCCGAGCTGGAGTGTGCGCATGCAAGATAGCTGCCATTCCGAATGTGCTTATTTGCTGCCTGCGACACAATTTTTACACTCTCAACCTCGTGGTGGACTTTCGCGCCCTTTTCCCAGTGATAATACTCCAAATATTGATTCTTGCTTTACTCATGCAAAATACATTTATCGATCACGATTTTGAGCATTAGATCATTTTGTCTCAATAATGCTTCTCTCAAGCTTTCATCCTTAAGTTGGTAAACAATTTGATCCCTTATTAATGAATCATGCAAATCAGCGAAATTACATGTTTGTGCCAGCAGTTTTAATTCAGTGACAAAGCTTGTGATCGGTTCGCTGTTTTTTTGCAACCTGCTGTTATGGGCTAGGGGTAAGAGAACACCAAAGTGTATCATGGAGTTCACCTGACCCACAACTTTTATAGATTGTGGTTTTGGGGTGCACGCGGGCCTACTTTACAGGTGTGATGCAACCGAGATCTAAAGTACTTTTAAAACAAAAAACATGTTTATTTATGAATCCAGTTAACACTTTATAAACCCACAGTAAACATCTTAACAACTATCAACACCAAATATCCCCACAGATACAATATTCTATAAGTAACCCTTCATAAATTTCCGAACAACATCCATAAGTCCAAAAGACCCTTTTTACAGAAAGACAGCAGGTTTAAATTCTCAACAGAAACAGGTATTACTTTGAAATCCTCAAATGATCTGGAGACAGTCTTTAGATTGCAGAGAGAGATCCTTATATAGTTGCTTGCTTTGCCGGCAGCTATCCCGCTCTGAAAACAAAACAAAAACACACTGTAGCTGTCTGCTCAAATTGATTGGTTGTTGAGGATCCAATTGCTGCAAAGTCTTCCACAGTTGAATAGTCGGTACTGGATTGTTCCCTTTCCTTGCCTAATCTTACCAGTAATCTTTGTAAGATTCTCTTACAAAGATTCTCCGCAAATGCGGCGAATCGTAAAGGCTGCCGTGAAACTGGCCGTGTTTCACGGCAGCCTCCGCGTCCCCTCCCGGGACCCAATTCTCCCCCTCGGGCGGGGCTAGCAGCGGGGCCCCGTGAAGCACGGCATCGCGGCCTTGGCGACCGTCACTAAGTCCGCGTGCCAAGCGTCATGCTGGCTGACGCGCACGATGACGTCAGCCACGCATGCCGGGTTGGACGGATCCAACCCGCGCATGCGCGGGGCCGTCATCTCCCTCGGCCGCCCCGCCGATCACAGGCCCGATCACAGGTACCACGGCCGTGCCAATCGGGGCCCTGGAAGCCCAGAACAGGCATGTTGCGGCCGTTGTTACGACGGCAGCAAGCAGGTGTGTTTGCTGCCGTAAAAACGGCCGTAAAGGCCTGGGAACTTGGCCCATCGGGAACTTGGGGAGAATCGCTGTTCGCCGTAAAAACGGTGAGCAGTGATTCGTGTCGTGGGGCAGCCGTGGAGGGGGGAGGAGAATAGCGGGAGAGCGTGAAAAATGTCGGGGACGCCCTCCCGCTATTCTCCGACCCGTCGTGGGCAGCGGAGAATCGCACCCCTAGTTTCTGGTACCATGTTATATTACTTGGAGTAATACATGTTACTCGTTTGTTTATGTCGTGTTGTACCTAACTTTGGTGGTGATGAATACTCAAAGTCGTCCAGTGATAACAAATAATTTATTCAGTAACTAATCAATTAACTTGTGAGTTTGATTCTTCAGGCACTGGAATGTTGTGACTAGGGGCTTTTCACAGTAATTATTAAACAACTCCAGACTATCCAGTCTCACTTTGGGCAGTTAGATGCATTTGATGCCGGTGTTGAAGACTGGAACCAATACGCTGAACAAATACGTAATTTCTCCGGGCCAAAAATATCATGGAGAACGAGCACCAGACGGTCATACTATTGATGGCCTGCGTGTTTTCAGGGTGATCCGGAGTCTCACATACCCGGCACGCCGGTTGTGAAAACATTAGACCAGCTCATGACGGTTGTGGCACAACATTTTAACCCAATCCAGTCGATAATCATTCAAAGATATCAGTTTAATAGTGCAAAGATGTCCAACGCTGAGTCCGTCGCTGAGCTTGAAACTCAGCTATGGAAGAGAGCTGGGTTTTGTGAGTATGAAATAGTTTTGCCATTTCTTGGTCTGTAGTATCAATAATATGGAAACTCAGAAAGACATGTCTGTACGAAGTCCCCCTAACATTTGAGCAGGTGCTGCAGATCTCCCTGTTCCAAGAAAGCACGGAACGCAGCATCCAAGAAATACAAGGGATGAAGGTGAACGTTTTGGGGTGTCACCCCTCACATGGTATTCCCGCGGCCCGACCAAACACCGCTGTGACTTTGACCTCTGGGCGGGCAAACAGCCTACGCCAAGACGTGTAATTTCTCCAGACTCGATTAAAGACAATTCCGGCCTGTGTGCGATATGTGGACACCAGTCCAGGTTACCCTCAGGCAGCAGGAGGGCCAGTGCTCCGGGCGCTCTGGTTGAGGCAGTCATCAGCCCCCAGGCTGGGCCTTGCAATGGATGACCCAGAAGAGTAGAAGATGAGGTTGAGATACAGCTGAACTGTTTTGTCGTGCTGTGTGTGCCCCCTATTCGTGTTACAATACAAATGAATGGTCATATGCTTGAAACGAAACTGGATACTGGAGCAATATTTTCGGGCTTTCCCAGTTCCCTACGCTAAAGTCGGCATTTCAAAAGTTTGGCCATATTTCGGCCTGTACGCTTCACTGATTGGGTGGCGCTGATGGTCCACATAGTAAAGTCAGAGAAGGTAGTCTGCCTCTGCGACGACTATAAATTGACGGTGAACACAGCTTTGAGATTAGACCGTGACAGCGCATCGAGAATTTGTATGCAACATTGGCCAATGGCTGTACATTCACAAAATTGGACGTGAGCAAAGTTTATCTACAGCTGGATCTTGGTCAATATTCTCAGGAATACATCATAATTAATATGCACAAGGAACTCTATGAGTACATCCAGCTTCCATTCGGAGTAGTGCAAGCCTTGGCTTGGGTTAAGGCCCAGGATGCGGCATTTTAAAAAGGTGAAGTGCCGTTTGTCTTTTTTGGGTGTGTTGATATATTTTAATCTTCAGAACGTCACATGCGATGCTTTACCGTATGGTATTGAGACAGTTCTGTCTCATCAGTTGGGTGGCAGCCGTGACCGTCCAATCGCTTTTGCCTCCCAGACGCTGGTTGCGGCTAAAGAAAAATATGCCCAGATCAGAAAAGAAGGTCTAGCGATGATATTCGGTGTAAAGCGATTTCATCAATATGTCTATGGTCGCCATTTTGGTATCGTCACATATCACAAGCCATTGCTAGGTCTGTTCTGTGAAGACAAGGTGATTCTGCCAACGATGACTGCAAGGATTCAGCGCTAAGTTCTGTTCGTGGCTGCTTACGAAAATTATTTTGAGCACCGCCCAGCGACCCAGATTGCTCATGCTGATTCAGCCTTCTTCCCCTGCAGATCAAATCTGTTACCGTATTACCTCTCACATACATATTATATATAAACAGTGGTGACTACCACATTCTCCCCCTGTTAAAAAAGAGTCCAGCGGGGGTGGTGGAGAAACTATTTACATGGTATGTGAGCATTTTTAAAGTGTATGGTTTGGTGAAAGTTCACAAATTTAGCCGGTTGGGTGCCTTGATCCTCCGTTGTGAGCGCCGCAGTCCCAGTGGTGGTGCAGGCACTGGCTTGGTCGCCTGTGACTCCGGGAGCGTGTAGTCCTCATCTTCATCCCCTGGTGGAACCAATGGGAGGACGGATCGTCCTGGACCAGGGGCTGTGGTGAGGTCCGCTGGGGGGGAGGATGGGTGGCGCTAGGGCAGTTGGAGGGTGGTGGGGAACTAGCTGGTGCCAGGTCCCCGAGGAAGACTGTGCCTTGGTGGCCATCGTAGTACGCCACGTAGGCGTACTGCGGGTTCGCATGCAGCAGCTGTACCCTCTCAACCAACGGGTCCGCCTTGGGGAGCCGCACATGCTTGCGGAGGAGGACGGGTCCTGGAGCTGCCAGCCATGTTGGGAGCGAAACCCCAGAGGAGGACTTGCTAGGGAAGGCAAGGAGACGTTCATGGAGGGTTTCATTAGTCGCAGTGCAAAGTAGCAATCGGATTGAGTGGAGGGCCTCGGGGAGGACTTCCTGCCAGCGGCAGACCGGGAGATTTTTAGACCGTCGGGCCAGCAGGATGGCCTTCCAGACCGTCCCGTTCTCCCTCTCTACCTTCCCGTTTCCCCGGGGGTTGTAGCTGGTTGTCCTGCTCAAGGCAATGCCCTTGCTGAGCAGGATCTGATGCAGCTCATCACTCATAAAGGAGGACCCCCAGTGAGTGCTTTGATGACTGTGGCAGACGTCATGTCGGGGCATAGAATGGCAAAGGGGAATCTGGAGTATTCATCGACCACGTTCAGGAAGTACGTGTTTCGGTCGGAGGAGGGGAGGGGCCCTTTGAAATCCATGCTGAAGCATACAAAGGGACGGGAGGCCTTCACCAGGTGCGCTCGGTCTGGCCGGTAGAAGTGCGGTTTGCACTCCGCGCAGACCTGGCAGTCGTTGGTGACCGCCTTGATTTCTGCAATGGAGTAGGGTAGGTTGCGGGCCTTTATGAAGTGAAAGAACTGGGTGGCCCCTAGGTGACAGAGACCATCGTGTAGGGCCCGGAGGCGGTCCACTTGTGGGCTGGCACATGTACCTCGCGATAGGGCATCGGGGGACTCATTGAGCTTTACAGGGCGATACAAAATCTCGTAATTGTAGGTGGACAGCTCGATCCTCCACCTCAAGATTTTATAATTTTTGATCTTGCCCCTGTGTGTTCTTGAACATGAAGGCAACCGACCATTGGTCAGTGAGGAGAGTGAATCTCCTGCCGGCCAGGTAAGGCCTCCAATGCCGTACAGCTTCTACGATGGCTTGGGCCTCCTTTTCGACAGAGGAGTGCTGAATTTTGGAGGCATGGAGGGTGCGGGTCTGTCTGCCTGGTTGAGGGTGGCAGCCAGAGCGACGTCTAATGCATGGCTCTCGACTTGAAAGGGGAGGGTCTCGTCGACCGCATGCATCGCGGCCTTGGCAATGTCGGCCTTGATACGGTTGAAGGCCTGGTGGGCCTCAGCCGGCAGGGGGAAAACTGTGGAGTGAATGAGTAGGCGGGCCTTGTCCACATAGTTAGGTAACAAATGGTCATAGAAAGAGAAGAACCCCAGGCATCGTTTGAGGGCCTTGGGGCAGTAGAGGAAGGGGAGTTCCATGAGGGGGTGCATGCGGTCGGGTTCGGGCCCGAGAACTCCATTTTGCACCACATAGCCAAGGATGGCTAAGCGGTTGGTGCTGAACACGCACATCTCCTTGTTCTTCGTGAGGTTCAGGAGTTTGGCAGTGTGGAGAAATTTGAACAGGTTAGCGTTGTGGTCCTGCTGGTTGTGGCCGCAGATGGTGACATTATCTAGGTACGGGAAGGTGGCCCGCAATCCGTACTGGTCAACCATTCGGTCCATCTCCCGTTGGAAGACCGAGGCCCCATTAGTGATGCCGAAGGGAACCCTAAGGCAGTCTTAAAGGCGGCCGTCTGCTTTGAATTCAGTGTATTGATGTTCCGCCTAGCGGATGGGGTGCTAGTGGTAGGCAGATTTATGGTCCTCTGTAGACAAGACCCATACTGTGCAATCTGATTGACCATATCAGATGTGCGTGGGAGGGGGCACGCGTCAAGCTGCGTGTACCAATTGATGGTCTGACTGTAATCAATGACCATCCTGTGTTTCTCCCCAGTCTTTACAACTACTACTTGGGCTCTCGAGGGGCTGTTGCTGGCCTCAATGATGCCTTCCCGCAGTAGTCGCTGGGCCTCCGATGTGATGAAGGTCCTGTCCTGGGCACTGTACCGTCTCCTGGTGGTGACGGGTTTGCAATCCGGGGTGAGGTTTGCAAATAGGGAAGGTGGGTCGACCTTAAGGGTCGTGAGGCCGCATACATTGAGGGGTGGTAGGGGTCTGCCAAATTTCAGAGTTAGACTTTGGAGGTTGCACTGGAAGTCCAGGCCGAGTAGCAAGGCAACGCAGAGGTTGGGGAGGACGTTGAGCTGGAAGTTGCTGAACTCTAAGCCCTGGACGGTGAGGGTGGCGATGCAGTACCCCCGGATCTCCACGGAGTGGGATCCGGAGGCCAGGGAGATTCTTTAGGTAACAGGGTGTACCACGAGGGAGCAGTACCTTACCGTTGCGGGGTGGATGAAGCTCTCCGTACTCCTGGAGTCGAGAAGGCAAGGTGTCTTGTGGCCATTGACTTTCACCGTCATTGTCGCGGTTGCGAGGTTGTGTGGCCGGGACTGGTCGAGCGTGATGGAGGCGAGCTGCGGCTGGTGTTGGTGGGCCCCGGCTGGTCGGCGGCGGTTGCGGGCGATGAGCGGCCAGATGAGGTGCCCGACGAGCCGGGGTCCTGATGCGCCGTCCAAAATGGCCCCGAATATGGCGGCACCCACGGGGCGCACATGGTGGGTGGGGTTAAAGATGGCAGCGCCCATGGGCCGCACGAGGTCTGATGCGAGGAAGATGGCGGCGCCCACAGGCCGCACATGGGCTGCGGGGACAAAAATGTCCCGAAATGTCCCTTCTTCCCGCAGGTCTTGCAGCTTGCGCTCCGTGCCAGGGGTGCTTTGTCAGCCCGCAGAAATAGCACTTGGGCCCCCCAGGGTTGGATGGCTGCCGCATGGCGCAGGCTTGGGGTTGGCTGGGGGCAGCCGCTGGTGGGATCCCGACGTCCATGAGGGGGGTGCCGTGCGGTCGGGGGCGTACGCTTGTACATTACGGGAGGCCACCGTTAGTGAGGTCGCGAGTTACTTGGTCGCCACGAGGTCGCCGCGATCTGGCTTGATGCGTAGTTCCATCGCTGGAAAATCTCTGTGTAATAAATTGATGCACTATCAATTACGACAAGACTAGAGTACAGTGTAACCAAGGCTTTATTAAGCAGAGATGTGTTGCCTCCTGCAGCTGCTGGCGAAATGGCTGCAGCTCGGTGAGTACACACATTTATACTCCGCCTACTGGGCGGAGCCAGCAGGCAGGGATCTACCCCGTACCTGTAGTACACGAGCCTTACCGTATTAACTCTCATATACGTACTATATACAAACAGTGGTGACTACCACGCTATGTGCACCCCTTTCTCAACTTTTCTGTTTGACTGCGGATAGTGTGGGCTCGAAGTGACGTGTTTGAATTGAAACAACTGGGCAAACAGAGACCATTTATGGCTGCTGAAGCACGGGCCATTGTCACTCATGATAGTGAGTGGGATACCATGCCTGGAGAACGTCTCCTTACAGGCCATGATGACTGTCCGAGATGTGAAGTCTGAAAGCTTCACGGCTTCAGGGTAATTGAAAAAGTAATTAATGATTAACATGTAATCACAACCATTTGCATGAAAGATATCGATGCCAACCTTGGACCATGGAGAGGTTTCGATTTCATGCTGCTGAAGTGTCTCCTTACTCTGCACTGGCTGGAAGCGTTGACAGGTCGCGCAGTTAAGGACCATGTTCGCAATGTCCTGGCTCATCCCGGACCAGTAGACAGCCTGCCTGGCTCTGCGTCTGCACTTTTCCACACCCAGGTGGCCCTCATGGATTTGACGGAGCACCAAGCTCTGGAGACTGTGTGGAATTACAATAGAACAGTACAGCACAGAACAGGCCCTTCGGCCCTCAATGTTGTGCCGAGCCATGATCACCCTACTCAAACCCACGTATCCACCCTATACCCGTAACCCAACAACCTCCCCCTTAACCCTACTTTTATTAGGACACTACGGGCAATTTAGCATGGCCAATCCACCTAACCCGCACATCTTTGGACTGTGGGAGGAAACCGGAGCACCCGGAGGAAACCCACGCATACAGGGGGAGGACGTGCAGACTCCGCACAGACAGTGACCCAGCCGGGAATCGAACCTGGGACCCTGGAGCTGTGAAGCATTTATGCTAACCACCATGCTACCCTGCTGCCCCAAATCCGGCCCAGTTTGCGGGGGATACCAAAAATCACCATCAGGTCGTCCTTTACATTGAAAAATTGAGGGCACTGCCCTTTTTGACAGCCATTGGCTCGGTGTTGCATAACACGCTGCAAGAGTGGGTCTTTGGCTGTCTCCTCACAGATATGAATCATCTTCTCATCAGATGCCGGGAGGGTGCCAGCACACAGCTGCACCTGTGACTCGACCTGTGGCTCAATTTGCCGGATGACGTTCAGTGGTTCACGAGGCACGGTGTTGGAGTGGGACAGTGTATCGGCAATGATGAGCTCCTTGCCAGGCGTGTAGACCAGGTCAAAGTCGTACCTTCTGAGTTTGAGGAGGATGCGCTGCAACCGAGGCATCATGTCATTAAGGTCCTTGTGGATAATGTGGACCAGGGGCCTGAGATCTGTCTCGACTGTGAATGTCGGCAGAGGGCAGTGGACTTCTTCACAAGGTTTCATAGGGCCGTGTTGTGTGAGGCCATGTTTGGGATGAACTTGCACAAAAAATTGACCATGCCCAGGAAGCGCAATACTGCCTTATTGTCTTCCGGGAGCTTCATGGCTGCGATGGTCTTGACCTTGTCTGTGTCGGGGCACACGTCCTGCTGAGAGATCTGTTCTCCTCGGAACTTGAGTGTCATCATGCCAAAGCAATATTTGGCCCTGTTCAGCTTCAGGCCATTGGCGTGGACACAGCGGAATAACTGCTGGAGACGTGAAACATGCTCCTCAGGGACTATATGATGACGTCGTCCATGTACACACGAACCCATTCGATGCCCTCCATCATCTGCTCCATGATGCAATGAAATATCTCCGATGCCGAGACGATGCCGAACGGCATACAGTTATAGCAGTACCTGCCAAACGGTGTGTTGAAGGTGCAGAGCCTTCTGCTAGACTCATCCAGCTGGATTTGGCAGAATCCATGTGACGTATCTAACTTCGTGAAAAACCGTGCATGTGCCATCTCACTGGTGAATTCCTCTCGCTTCGGGATGGGGTAGTGTTCACGCATTATATTCTGGTTGAGATCCTTGGGATCAATGCAGATGCGCAGGTCGCCAGTGGGTTTTTTAACCACCACCATCGAGCTGACCCAGTCAGTCGGTTCAGTTACCCTGGAAATGAGCACCTGCTGCTGCAGCTCCTTGAGCTGTTCCTTCAGGCGCTCCTTCAGCCGAGCCGGGACCCAGCGTGGTGCATGGCCCACTGGCTTGGCATCAGGTCGCAGTAGGATCTTGTACCGATATGGCAAAGTACCCATCCAGTCAAACACATCTGGATACTGAGTGAGGATGTCGTCAATGCCAGCTTGAAGATCCACATTGGAGGATGTAATTGAATAAACCCGCTGCACCAGGTTTAGCTTTTTGCAGACATGCGCGCCCAGTCGGGATGCCCTGTTCGGCTTGACAATTTCAAACCTTAGCCGTGCATGGGTACACCGGTTAGAGACGAGTAGATGGCAGGACCCCAGTGCCGTGATGGCATTACCGTTACAGTCCAGGAGCTGGCAGACCGAATGCGAGATGAGTTAGGTGTGGCAGGTTGCCGATTTCTCTTTACTATGTTCTTTACTCTGGCTCTGTTCCAATTAGGGCAATCAGTGAATTTGCCTTCTTTCTATATTGTCTATGTCCGAATGCTTTGAGTCGCCAGGTATCAAACGATACCACCATAAGTTTCAACCGGCTATTGATCAAAGAGCCAAACACCAGTTAGTTAATTCAAGGGTACTTTATTTACATACAATCAATCATGCAACATAAACACGACTAGGTAACTACTCCTATTACTAAGGCAACCTGTACTTAACTTTGGGCACCCAGTTTAGGTCAGGAAACAGTGGCCGCTGTTTAATTCTGGATCTCTTGGGTTCGAAGGGGTAACTGCTGCTCAGCTGGGTTCATCCGTCTGGTAGTGGGCATTGAACTCGAACTTGCTTCTGGTGTTGCTGCGACTGCCGATGACCGTGAGGGGGGTACCAAGGCCAAAAGAGAGCGAGCATATGGCGAACTCTTCCTTTATACTTGCGGGGCTTTCGCGCTCTTTTGGGCGGTCCTTCAATTTGGGCCTTACTAATTGGTGATCCCTGATCACTCTGTTCGACTCCTTAGCCAATAAGTGGGTGGGGATCTGGATGACTGGGCGTGTCTCAAGTGGTCATTGACTCCATTGTTTGTGTTTCCCTTGGACAGGGAGTGGCGCCGAAACGTCTGGGACTGTCCCGGTTGCTGGAGTGCCAGTCCTTTGTGTTGGGGGAGATAGGCCATCACCTGCTAATCGGCCTGATTTACATGCTAATGAGACGGGGTTTCAATATCGTCTGGACTTTACTGACAAATATGCATTTAAGGCTCAGAACGTGCCTGACTCTTGGCTTGTACATTTTACCCATCAGTCTTTGCGAGTTGCTCTGTGCTTAGTTGGAAGTGACCATCTCAGATGGCTACACTCCGTCCTCTTGATCCACAACGCAAAGCGTGAAGTATCACAATACTGGGTCTTCTTTGTTCTCTTGGGATGCCGGGTACCCTTAACCAAGGACAGGTTCTACTCTACTCTGTCCTATGGGTCCAAAAACATTTACCTAATTTCCCTAAACAACATATGTCTAAGAATCTCTAGGGGGCCATTTAACATTCAGCAGAAGAGGAACCTCTAACTGCCTTGAACTGGACTACACTCATGCTGTTATTTACAATCCAAAAACTTATGTTACAATACAAAACAAATTCGATAGCAGCATCGCATTTTTTCCTATGACTGACACTTACATTCACAGAAAAATAAACTTTATTAACGAAAACAACAACCGCGGAATTTATTAAAGAAAAGGTTCAGAAAGAGTGTGGGGTTTGCTGGAGTCCGAGGAAAGGGGCTCTGAATGTATATACTGGGGGGCGGGAGGCTCCCCGTCTCCATTTCCGCAATCTAATTGTCTGGATGACACTGTACAATATGGTTATTACTCATAAGGCTTCCACTGTGTATGACGGGGAATACCACTTGTTGAGGTTCTCACACCATGTGTGGATATCGGGGCTGGGTCTATGTGGGGTGTAGTGTCCGGGCTGGGGGTGTTGTGCTGGGTAGTCATGTTTGGGGCCTGTGTGGTGAGGGAGGTGGAGGTCGGTAATGCGCACAACTGGACGCATTCCAGCGACGATCATGATGCCGATCATCAGGGTCGCCTTCATCTTGTTCCGGTTTTCCTTCGCTGTCAGGTATCTTTGTACCTGTCTAAGGGAACAAGCATACTGTCTATTATCATCGTGTTGTTTAATATCTCGTATATCTGTCTGTTTCTCCTTATCGCCAATGTCCCATTAGAATAGTCACCACATGTGACTCCCTCTTTTTTTTTTAAACAACCATTTGTGGAGACAAGACATTCGAAAAAAAACAATTCTGTGTCACAGTGCGAGCACCCTCACAGCCTGTGGTCGATGGGCTGAGTGGGCGGATAATTTCTCCGTCCTCTGCAAATTCTCAGTGCTTTGTCTGTGGGCTGGGGTCCGATACCTGTCTTTTTTGGTACCGACTTTGGAATAAAGGGGCCTGTGCTGTGCTTGGGGGCTATGATCTCGCACTCATGTGGGGTTCCTGCATAGTGCAAATTATTTGCCAGAAATGTGTGCGTTTTTGTCCGTTTCACAGTAATGTAGCGTCCCTGTAGGGTCCATCGCGCTGCTCGAATTTGGCTTACTGTGCCATCCTTTAATCTGCTGTCCAACAAAAGCTCTGTTGGGGTGTGCTCGGTCAAAATGGTTACTGGGTTGAGTCCGGTTATGTACGAGAAGTACTGTACCGTCCATAAAACTGCCAGCAGGTGCCTCTCGCAGGCTGAAAATCCTTGCTCGACTGGATCTAAGATTCATGAGGTGTCGGCTATGTGTCCTAGATGATCGTGTCTTTCCTGCAGGAGTACGGCCGAAAGAGTTTGGTCGGTGGTCGTTACCTCTATCGCGTATGGGGAGTGTGGACCTGGGGCTTGCAAAGCGGGGGCTGTGCTCAGGGCACATTTCAATGCATCCACAGCACCCTGGTGCTGTGGAAGCCATTTCCATGAGGCCTGTTTCTTTAGTAACTCGGAGAGTGGGGCTGCTTTTGTGGCGAATCCGTCGATATGGTTCCGACAATAGTCAACCAGTCCTAAAAATGACCAGAGGGCTGTAATGTTCTTGGGCAAGGGCAAATTTACGATGGAATCAATCCATTTGAGTTCTATTTCACGCTTCCCATGCTTGATGACTGTACCTAAATAAGTGACCTTTTCCTGAAGGATTTGGGCTTTCTTGGGGTTAATTTTGCATCCAATCGTTGTAAGGAGTTAATAATAATTCAGAAAGAAGCGAGATCTGCTCTTCCTTGGTGTCAGTCTGTAGGAACAAGTCGTCCACATACTGAACAAGGCATTCAGGGCGGGAAAATTTAGATAATCCGTTTGCCAATTGTCTGTGAAAGATGGAGGGGGAGTTGTAGAAGCCTTATGAAGGCACGTCCATGTGTACTGCTGTCCCTGGAACGTGAACGCAAATTTATACTGGCATGCTTTGTCCAGTGGTATGGTACGGAAAAAACTTTCGACTGGAGTCCCTATCTAAACATGGTCTTGGGACTCGTGGCAACGGTGGGGGCTGCTAGGGGAGTTACTTTGTTCAATTCTCAGTAGTTGATGATCAGTCGTCATGATCCTTCGGGTTTCCTCACTGACCAAATCGGGGCATTATTCGTCGATGCGACGGGTTGAATCACTGCTTGATTCAATAAGATTTGAATTACCTTGGCTACCTCTCCCTTGGCTTTCTGGGGGAAACGGTACTGTTTCTGGGGCTTGGGATCGGGACCTGTAATGTTTACTACTCCTGGGATTTTGCCGCAGTCGTGCTTGTGCTGAGAAAACGCTGTTTTATGTCTTTTCAAGACTTCTCTAACCGCTTTGTCTATGGTAGGTTTGTGGATCAAACCAGTACTTTCCTACTGAACTGATTCCATGGGTATAATCTCCTGCTGTGAGCGAGGCGGGGGCTTGCGCTGCTCTCGCCATTTTCCATATGCATCAATTGACTGGGTCTAATGAAAGGTTGTGTGCACTCATGAAATTGATGTCCAGGGTGTGTTCTGCTGCCTGAGGCAAATCAACTAAAACAACCGAGTGTTTTGTCTTGATATTACCAAGCTGTACGTCCGCAGGGGCTGTGATGTGTCCCTGCTGGAGGTGACCTGTAAAGCCACTCAGGGTAATGGTGTCCGTAGTGGGCCATATCTTTTTCTGGTACATGGTGGAGAAGTTTAACGTGGTTTGAACTCTACGGGGTGTCCCTGGACTGAGCCTGCAACGACCGGTCTTCCGGACTTATCCCAAAGGATATCACAGACCCAAGTTGGGGAGCCCGAACACCGTCAATCGGTGCCATTCATGGCTGAATTATCTGGTTGGGCGCTAATTCTGTGAATGGGTCGGGTATTGTTTCTGGGGGTGGCATTTGGGTGCTGATTCCTTTTCTGCTTCGGGGGGGGTGGGGGCATCGCATTCCCGGGCGTAATGTCCCTCGTGTCCACAATTGTAGCATTCCTGTGTCTTGGGATGCGACGCTGTACCTCTGCCTTCATTTACCCATGCGGGGTCTTGGCGTGCCCTTACTGGATTCATGGTGGCATCTACTCTCTCATGCTCTGTCTTTTTCTGTACCGACTGTTCCAAAGCTCTGGACAATCGTTTCAGAACCCACACTTAATTGTGCGCTGGGTCTGAGGGGTCAATATTGGCGCATGCTTTCTGCCCTGCCTCTGTGGCGTGCGCCACTAATGTATGGGTCCATTTGTCCGTATTGTCTACTGATAAATGGGTGCGGTCTAACTCACAGAATACCGCAGTAAATGGATCCAAAGGCATCCAACAAACGCTGTTTGGTGCTCTCCCTTTTTCTGCCTGCACCGGTTGAGTCTGTCTACCGGATCTCCTCTGTTATATCCTATGGCGTCTGAAATGGCCGTTTTCATTTCTTGGAGGCTACCTCCTCCTACATTTTGTAGGTCGAGAAGGGCTGAACTAACTGAGGGGTGTAAGCACATAACTATGAGCTTAACCTGCTCCAACTCGTCTAAACCGTACATGAGGGTCCGTTGTTTCACTGACTTGCAAAAGTGGTGTGGGTCTGATGTGGGATGGAAAGTCTCTATCTTCTCACGGGCATCTCATAACTGGGCGATCGATAATGGGGTGGTGTATACAAAATCGGGTTGGCCTTCCATGGTAACCCTGCACTGCGTGGTAATCGGGTTCATTGGGTTGGGTGCTGCTTGTGTAGTTCGTGGTGCGGGTGCTTTTCTTTTCGGGGCTTAGGGGACTCTATTTTGATTCTCGGTCTCACTTGCGTACCGTTGGGCCATTTCACTGAGTTCCTGCCAATCGTGGACATCTTCCTGGTCTAGCTGTGGGCCAAAGGTGTCTCTAAACCCATTTTGAAATGTTAGCAGGGATTGCAACTTTGCAATTTGCTGCCTGCATTTGGCATGATCCACCGAACTCGGCCTCTGTTCCGTGGTGGAACTGTGGAGTGCACGGAGGGCTGCCTTCAAATCATCGCACTGTTTCCTTAACTGTTGTATCTGGTTCTCTGTCTCTTCTCTTACCATTACAGCATATTGAGTGTCCTGGTAGGCCTTATCGTATTAGATTTGGAAGCTGCTGAGGTGGGCGAGACAAGATTGATGTGCCCTCTTGATATCATCCATTTCCTTGTCTTTCGCCACTAACTGCTCCCGAAGCTGTACATTTAATCTCTCGCTTTCACTTAAATCTCCCACTCTACTTCTCCTCAATCTGCTTGCTTGTCCTCACGACCTCCTCTGTGCCTCGCAATTGTGCTAGACAGGACACGATTGCCATCGGATTGCGAACCTCAGTCAAACTCTTTTTATGGATCTCGGTCAGGCTGTCCCACCAAGTCTGTCCTATGCTGCCAGGACCTGTCTCTTCATTGGAGCAAAATTCCGACCATAGGGGCCATCCTTTCCCCTTTCGGTATTTCCTAATCCCTTCCTCCCAAATGGGACACTGTTCTGATCTATTGGTCGCTGCAACCTCGGGCTCATGTGGATGCAGAAGGCGATCCATTGCCTTCATGGCCATCCCTACAAATACTTCTTTCTACTGTAAATTTGGAACAAGGGGAAATAAAGCGATGGTGCAAACACGGGTACGGCTCAAGCTATTTTCCGGTTTATGCAACTCCTGAAAGTTTCACGCAACAAAATCTATCGAGATTACCTTATATCCATTTGTTAGAACGTATGCAAATTACACACTCCCGAATTCTGGAGGTTTGATCGGTACTGGTTTCGCTTGTGGTTTCTTTTACTTTGCCAATTTAGATTCTAATTCAAATGTTTTTGTGGGTTCTCTCGGAGTGACACGGTCACTTCTGGGTCGAGTCCCATCAGATGTCGCCAATAACTGTTGCCGATTTCTCTTTACTATGTTCTTTACTCTGGCTCTGTTCCAATTAGGGCAATCAGTGAATTTGCCTTCTTTCTAGATTGTCTATTTCCGAATGCTTAGAGTCGCCAGGTATCGAATGATACCACCACAAGTTTCAACCGGCTATCGATCAAAGAGCCAAACACCAGTTAGTTAGTTCAAGGTCAAGGGTACTTTATTTACATACAATCAATCATGCAACATAAACACGACTAGGTAACTACTTCTGTTACTAAGACAACCTGTACTTAACTTCGGGCACCCGGCTTAGGTCAGGAAACAGTGGCCACTGTTCAATTCTGGATCTCTTGGGTTCGAAGGGGTAACTGCTGCTCAGCTGGTCTCATCCGTCTGGTAGTGGGCATTGAACTCGAACTTGCTTCTGGTGTTGCTGCGATTGCCGATGACCATGATGGGGGTACCAAGGCCAAAAGAGAACAAGCATATGGCGAACTCTTCCTTTATACTTGCGGAGCTTTTGCGCTCTTCTGGGCGGTCCGTCAATTTGGGCCTTACCAATTAGGTGCTTCCTGATCACTCCGTTCGATTCCTTAGCCAATAAGTGGGCGGGGATCTGGATGACTGGGCGTGTTTCAAGCGGTCATTTACCCCATTGTTTGTGTTCCCCTTGGACAGGGAGTGGCACCGGAATGTCTGGGACTGTCCCTGTTGCTGGTGTTATGGGAGTGGAGTTTTCAAACCCCCAAAATGTATCAATGGCTGAACTAAAAACCCAGCTCCACCCACACTCTGACATCAATTCAGTAATATGAGCTGCTCTATTTCTTAAAGGTACATTGGTCAAACATTCATTTCTTAAAGGTGCTCTCACATGACACCTCCCCCCAAGAAAATAAAATAAACCATCAACTTCAAGATGGTTTCATTTTTCACTTTTGCACCATCCACTAAGAAATGTAAGCAGTAACTGTGCATTTTCGTTTCACAAAAAAGAACAACACACGCAAAGAGGCATAATAATAAAGTCCATCTTTCCCGTTCCTATTCCAACCAAAATCCTTCTCGATTGACAGTCTCTTTGAACAAGAAAGTCAATGCATGATCCATCCATTCCTCTGCGCCTCGGCAATTCTCTATGAAGTTAGATACTTCAGTTCAATCTGATCACAGAGTCCCTTGCAATTCTCCAGTACAGGAGCATCGGTTATCACAGCTTTCAGGCAGTCACATGCATGTTGAAAGTCCGCTGTCCATTGAAATTTTTTTCGATGTTTAAAGATGTTTCTTTAGCAAGTCCATCAGTGGAGTAATCACGCCACATAACCTTTGCACAAAGGTTCGATCAAATCCACTCATGCTAATAAATCGCATTATTTCCCTTCGTCTTGAGGGTATCGGAAACTCCTCGAGGAAAGTGATTCGGGCTTCTCCAAATTCACTTTCAGCGAGGTTCATCACCAAACCTGCCTCCTGAAGTCGATCGAAGGACTTCATATGATGTTTTAAATGTTCTTTCCAAGTCTGGAAGTTGGAAATAGAACATAGAACATAGAACATAGAACACTACAGCGCAGTACGGGCCCTTCGGCCCTCGATGTTGCGCCGACCTGTGAAACCATCTGAAGCCTATCTGACCTACACTATTCCATTTTCATCCATATGTCTATCCAGTGACCACTTAAATGCCCTTAAAGTTGGCGAGTCTACTACTATTGCAGGCAGGGCGTTCCACACCCCTACTACTCTCTGAGTAAAGAAACTGCCTCTGACATCTGTCCTATATCTATCACCCCTCAATTTAAAGCTATGTCCCCTCGTGTTGGTCATCACCATCCGAGGAAAAAGACTCTCACTGTCCACCCTATCTAACCCTCTGACTATCTTATATGTCTCTATTAAGTCACCTCTCAGCCTTCTCCTCTCTAACTAAAACAACCTCAATTCCCTGAGCCTTTCCTCGTAAGACCTTCCCTCCATACCAGGCAACATCCTAGTAAATCTCCTCTGAACCCTTTCCAAAGCTTCCACATCCTTCCTATAATGTGGTGACCAGAATTGCACGCAGTACTCCAGGTGTGGCCGCACCAGAGTTATGTACAGCTGCAGCATGACCTTGTGGTTCCGAAACTCAATCCCCCTGCTTATAAAGGCTAGCCCACCATATGCCTTCTTAACAGCCCTATTAACCTGGGTGGCAACTTTCAGGGATTTATGTACCTGGATGCCGAGATCTCTCTGTTCATCTACACTACCAAGAATCTTGCCATTAGCCCAGTACTCTGCATTCCTGTTACTCCTTCCAAAGTGAACCACCTCACATTTTTCCGCATTAAACTCCATCTGCCACCTCTCAGCCCAGCTCTGCATCTTATCTATGTCCCTCTGTATCCTATAACATCCTTCAGCACTATCCACAACTCCACCGACCTTCGTGTCATCTGCAAATTTACTAACCCATCCTTCTACACCCTCTTCCAGGTCATTTATAAAAATGACAAACAGCAGTGGCCCCAAAACAGATCCTTGCGGTACACCACTAGTAACTGAACTTCAGGATGAACATTTGCCATCAACCACCCCCCTCTGTCTTCTTTCAGCTAGCCAATTACTGATCCAAACCGCTAAATCACCTTCAATTCCATACTTCCTTATTTTCTGCAATAGCCTACCGTGGGGAACCTTATCAAACGCCTTACTGAAATCCATATACACCACATCAACAGCTTTACCCTGATCCACCTGTTTGGTCACCTTCTCAAAAAACTCAATAAGGTTTGTGAGACATGACCTACCCTTCACAAAACCCGTGTTGCGTATCGCTAATCAACTTGTTCTTTTCAAGATGATTATAAACCCTATCTCTTATAACCTTTTCTAACATTTTACCCACAACCGAAGTAAGGCTCACAGTTATATAATTACCAGGGTTGTCTCTACTCCCCTTCTTGAACAAGGGGACAACATTTGCTGTCCTCCAGTCTTCCGGCACTATTCCTGTCAACAAAGACGACATAAAGATCAAGGACAAAGGCTCTGCAATCTCCTCCCTGGCTTCCCAGAGAATCCTAGGATAAATCCCATCTGGCCCAGGGGACTTATCTATTTTGACATTTTCTAAAATTGCTAACACCTCCTCCTTTTGAACCTCAATTCCATCTAGCCTGGTCGACTGAACCTGAGTGTTCTCCTCGACAACATTGTCTTTCTCCAGTGTAAACACTGACGAAAAATATCCATTTAATGCTTCCCCTATCTCCTCTGATTCCACACACAACTTTCCACTACTATCCTTGATTGGCCCTAATCTTACTCTAGTCATTCTTTTGTTCCTGATATACCTATAGAAAGCCTTAGGGTTTTCCTTGATCCTATCCGCCAACGACTTTTCGTGTCCTCTCCTCGCTCTTCTTAACTCTCCCTTTAGGTCCTTCCTGGCTAACTTGTAACTCTCAAGTGCCCTAACTGAGCCTTCATGTCTCATCCTAACATAAGCCTTCTTCTTCCTCTTGACAAGTGCTTCAACTTCCTTAGTAAACCACGGTTCCCTTGCTCAACAACTTCCTCCCTGCCTGACAGGTACATACTTATCAAGGACACGCCGTAGCTGTTCCTTGAACAAGCTCCACATTTCGATTGTACCCATCCCCTGCAGTTTCCTTCCCCATCCTATACATCCTAAATCTTGCCGAATAGCATCATAAAAGCAGATCATCCCACTTTGCAACCCTTCAAATGTGGGATAGGGTAAGAGTCCGTTCTTGTAACTGCATTCACCTTTCGATAGTCCACACACAACCGTTGGGTACCGTCTAGTTTAGGTACCATCACTATGGGCGAGCTCCATTGGCTACAACCCACGACAATTATGCCATTTTTCAGCATACTCTCAATCTCTCTGTTAACCTGTGCCAATTTTAAAGAATTAAGTCTATATGGATGTTGTTTGATAGGTACAGCATTTCCCACATCTACATCGTGTATAGCCATTTTAGTACTTCCCAATTTATCTCTACAAACTTGTCCATGTGATATCAATAACTCTTTCAGGTCAGTTCGTTTTTCCTCTGGAAGGTAATTTAACAATTCATCCCAATTTTTAAGAGCATCCTCATTTTCCAATTTAATTTGAGGTATGTCAAATTCACAATCATCTGGATTTGGTTTGTCACTTTGAGTTAGAATCATTAAAACTTCCTTTTTCTCTCCTTCCCTTTCAAAGTACCTTTTAAGCATATTCACATGACACACTTGGTGAGTCTTCCTTCTATCTGGTGATTTTATCACATAATTCACCTCACTTAATTTCCTTTCAATCTGATACGGTCCACAAAACCTAGTTTTTAAAGGCTCACCTACCACTGGTAATAACACTAAAACTTTATCCCCACTGACAAAGCTACGAACTTTGGATTTCTTGTCCGCTACCCGTTTCATCACATTTTGTGCAACTTTCAAATGTTGTCTAGCCAATTTACCTGCTCTATTTAATCGTTCCCTAAAATTTGACACGTAATCCAATAGTATAATTTCCAATTTCTCACCCACCAATTTTTCCTTAATCAATTTATGTGGTCCTCTTACCTCATGACCAAAAATTAGTTCAAAAGGACTAAATTTGGTAGACTCCTTAGGTGCATCCCTAATTGCAAACAATACGAATGGAATTCCTTTCTGCCAATCCTCTGGATAATCTTTACAATATGCCCTCAACATTGTCTTTAATGTCTGATGCCACCTTTCTAACGCTCCCTGCGATTCTGGATGATACGCAGTTGATTTAAATTGTTTTAGTCCAAAGCTATCCATAACTTCTTTGAATAACTTTGAAGTAAAATTTGATCCTTGATCCGATTGAATTTCTGTGGGTCGTCCATATCTAGTAAAGAATTTAAGTAACTCCTCCACAATCCTTTTAGCTGTAATATTATGTACTAGAATGGCCTCTGGAAACCCAGCAGACACATCCATTACAGTCAAAAGATATTGATTCCCACTTTTTGTTTTCGGAAGCGGTCCTACACAATTAATTAGGACCCTCGTAAAAGGTTATTCAAATGCTGGAATGGGTATTAAGGGTGCTGGTTTTATCACTGCTTGAGGTTTCCCAATACTTGACATGTGTGACATGATTGACAAAATTTAACTACATCTTTATGTAGTCCAGGCCAATAAAAATGTTTCTGGATTTTAGCTTGCGTTTTCCTGACTCCCAAATGACCTCCCACTGGTACCTCATGTGCAACTCGCAATACCTCCTTTCTATACCCTACCAGCAATACTACTTGATGAACTTCTGCCCACTTTTCATCCGCCTGCATATGTAAAGGTCTCCATTTCCTCATAAAGACATCGCTTTTACGGTAATAACACTCTGGTAGACTCTCAGACTCCTCTTCCGTATATGCTTTCTGATATATCCATTTTACACCTACATCTTTCTGTTGTAACTCCGCCAATTTTCGTAAAATAAAAATATCCGCCTCATCCTCCACCTGTTCTTGTTCTTTTTCAACCACCTGATCAAAAATCGTTTCTGATAATTGCACTTCAACTTCATCTTCACTCTTTGATTTCTCCTCTTTTCTTAATCTGTGACTTTGTGACCGGGTAACTACACAATCCAGAAAAATCCCAGGATATTTATCCTTCAACACTTCAGTTGTCTGATTTTCCACTGGCTTATCAACTACAGTAGACATCACTCCCACCTACGATCCAGCTATATCATTACCCAAGATAAACTGTATTCCTGGACAAGATAGTTTCTCTATTACTCCTACTACCACTTCATCACTCTTCACTGGACTTTCCAACCTTACCTTATATAATGGAACGCTACTCCTCTCACCCTGAATTCCACATATCACCACCTTTTCTGGCAACATTCTTCCCAAACTACATAATTCCTCATCTCTTACCATTAAAGATTGACTAGCCCCTGTATCTCTTAAAATTGTGACTTTGTTACCTGCTCCTCCTGATACACATGAGTAAACTTTACCCACACAAGTAAATTCTTTAAAGACATCTGGCACCTTCTTAACAATTACTTAATGAACAGGCTGGACAATCGTTTCCACCTCCTTCGCTCCCTTGGGCTTTCCTTTACAACTCCAACAGATCCCACTGTCTTATCCTGTTTTACCACATCAGCCTTTCCAATGCTTTTCTTCAACCACCAACACTGTGACTTTACATGGCCTTGTTTATTAGAGTGAAAACATTTGAAACTTTTCATTCCTTTTCCACCCTCCTGGATTTCTTTTTAAATCTGAGGTACACTCTCTTTATTGTCTCTCATCAGATCACCTTTACCTTTACCACTTGAGTATTTCTCATGTTCCCAGTTTCTATCCCTCACCGGCTGAAACTGATGTCGGAAACCAACCTTTGATTTATGAACTAATTCATAATCATCTGCCATTTCTGCTGCTAATAACGCAGTTTTAACCCTCTGTTCTTCCACATGAGTTCTCACTACATCACGAATTGAATTTTTAAACTCCTATAAAAGTATAATTTCACTGAGAGCTTCATACGTTTGGTCTATTTTCAAAGCCCTTATCCACCTATCAAAATTACTCTGAGCCTTTCAAACTCCATGTATGTTTGACCAAATTCTTTCCTTAAATTTCTAACACTTTGTCTGTAAGCTTCAGGCACTAGCTCATATGCACTTAAGATAGATTTCTTCACCTCCTCATATGTTCCAGATACCTCCTCTTGTCTTCTTGTCCACAACACACTTAAACTAAAATACCACACTTCACAAACTCTACCTACCAGCTTTGTTTGAATCAGTAGCACCCACATGTCCTGTGGCCATTTCATTTGTTTAGCTACCTTCTCAAATGAAATGAAAAATGCTTCCACCTCCTTCTCGTCAAACCTTGGCAATGCTTGGACATATTTAAATAGATCCCCACCAAGCCTTCGACTTTGACGCTCTTTCTCACTATCCTCATCACTATCATCCAACTGTACGTTTCCCTTTGTGTCTGCCAATTTTAATTGACTTTTGTGTTTCATGGCCATTTTCTGAAGTTCAAACTCCCTCTCTTTATCTTTTTCCCTGATCTGTACCTCCCTTTCTTTTTCTTTTTGTTCTGCTCGGGCTATTCTTTCTATTATCCTTTCATCTCTCTCCTTTCCTTTTTCCTCTCTCTCTCTCTCTTCTCTTTCTTTTTCCTCCCTCTCTCTTTTTCTTTTTCCTCTCTCTCTCTCTCTTTCATATTCAAGCCGCTTTAATTCTTTCTCATGTTCCATTTGTTTAATTTGCAACTGAATTTTTGCCATTTCCAATGAGTCAGACTCTCTCCCAGGCAACTTTAAATGTTTAACTACCGCCATAATTACCTCATCTTTTTGCATTTTGTCTGGTAATGTTAACTGCAATGTTTTTGCAGTCTGCTTTTCGTCTCTGTCTGTAAGATACTGCGTGTGACATTCTCCACCCCCAAAAGCTTCTGAGCCTCTGAAAGAGTCATTGTCCACAACACACTTAAACTAAAATACCACACCGGAAAAGCAACTGTCTTTTAGTTCACAAAAGCCAATCCAACAGATAGACTTTTATCCCCCTCGAGCCCCAAATTGTTATGGGAGCGGCATTTTCAGACCCCCAAAATGTATCATGGAGTTCAACCAACCTCTCCCTTTAATGTATTGTTGCTTTTGAAGCACACAGCTTGGTGTCCAGGTGTGGTGTACAATTATGGACACGTGGGTTTTTAAACACAAAACAATGTTTATTCCATGAACTCAACTTCACCTTTTAAAATTAACATTGGATCTCTTAACACCCCTTACTTCAAAGGTAACCCCAAAAATAATACAACACTAAATAATCCCTCAAAATGTTCCTTCAAACCTCCAAAAGACTTAACACCTTTCAACAGAAACACATCAGGTTAAAGACATTACTTTTATGAGTTTAAATCACCCATGTGATTCAGAGATAGTCTTTCATGGCAAAGATCACCGCAGATCCAGCTTACTGCAAACACAGACACACCCAAGCTCTTTTTCTCCAAACTGAAACTAAACACTGCAAAATGGCTGAGCTAAAAACCCAGCTCCACACACACTCTGACATCACTTCAGTAATATGAACTGCTCCATTTCTTAAAGATACATTGCTTAAACATTCTTAAAGGTACTCTCACATGACACTGGAGTACCAGTCCTTTGTGTTGGGGGAGATGGGCTATCACCTGCTAATCAGCCTGATTAACATGCTAAAGGGACGGGGTTTCAATACCGTCTGGACTTTGCTGACAAATATGCATTTCAGGCTCAGAACTTGCTTGACACTTGGCTTGTCCACTTTACCCATCAGTCTTTGTGAGTTGCTCTGTGCTTAGTTGGAAGTGGCCATTCCAGATGGCTACAGGCATATTCACATGTGGTAATGATGCCCACTCGGTAGGCGGACTCCAGGCACTCGTCCTCTCGATCCGTTGTACTGCCAGGACCAGAATCCTGTCATCGTCGTTGCACATTCCTGATGTGCCGTCATCGAAATTGGGAGTGCTGGCCTCATAAGGCTGCATAGCATCCAGGCTTCCTGAAGTTTAAACATCGCCTGCCTCTTGCAGGTCAGTGTCCCTTTAAATGGGTGTTGCCACAGTTCGGGCATGTCATGACATTGGCTTCATGACGCGGTGTATGTTGTCGCACATGCGCAACATGGTCAGCAGATGTCTGCATCTGCGCAGTGTAGATGTCGGTCACTTTGCTATCCCATTCGCATCGCGCATGCCGGGGGTCCGGGAAAAGTGTGTAAGATGGCCACTGTCTTCAAAGATAGAACATAGAACAGTACAGCACAGAACAGGCCCTTCGGCCCTCAATGTTGTGCCGAGCCATGATCACCCAACTCAAACTCACGTATCCACCCTATACCCGTAACCCAACACCCCCCCCAAACTTACTTTTATTAGGACACTACGGGCAATTTAGCATGGCCAATCCACCTAACCCGCACATCTTTGGACTGTGGGAGGAAACCGGAGCACCCGGAGGAAACCCACGCACACAGGGGGAGGACGTGCAGACTCCACACAGACAGTGACCCAACCGGGAATCGAACCCGGGACCCTGGAGCTGTGAAGCATTTATGCTAACCACCATGCTACCCTGCTGCCCTTCCAGGCAAGTTTCTCATTTTCAACCGATTTGTTTTGAGAATACCGATTTTTTGCATGCTCATGCACTGTACATGTTTCAATCGTGACTGGCAGGGTCATATGCTTGATTTTTAAGATCTGCTCTTTCAGAGGATCAGAGTGAACTCCAAATATGATTTGGTCTCTGATCATGGAGTCAGCAATATCACCAAAATTGCAGGATAGCGCTAGCAGGAGGAGGCTAGTTAAGAACATAAGAACATAAGAACTAGGAGCAGGAGTAGGCCATCTGGCCCCTCGAGCCTGCTCCGCCATTCAATTAGATCATGGCTGATCTTTTGTGGACTCAGCTCCACTTTCCGGCCCGAACACCATAACCCTTAATCCCTTTATTCTTCAAAAAACTATCTATCTTTACCTTAAAAACATGTAATGAAGGAGCCTCAACTGCTTCACTGGGCAAGGAATTCCATAGATTCACAACCCTTTGGGTGAAGAAGTTCCTCCTAAACTCATTTCTAAATCTACTTCCCCTTATTTTGAGGCTATGCCCCCTAGTTCTGCTGTCACCCGCCAGTGGAAACAACCTGCCCGCATCTATCCTATCTATTCCCTTCATAATTTTAAATGTTTCTATAAGATCCCCCCTCATCCTTCTAAATTCCAACGAGTACAGTCCCAGTCTACTCAACCTCTCCTCATAATCCAACCCCTTCAGCTCTGGGATTAACCTAGTGAATCTCCTCTGCACACCCTCCAGCGCCAGTACGTCCTTTCTCAAGTAAGGAGACCAAAACTGAACACAATACTCCAGGTGTGGCCGCACTAACACCTTATACAATTGCAACATAACCTCCCTAGTCTTAAACTCCATCCCTCTAGCAATGAAGGACAAAATTCCATTTGCCTTCTTAATCACCTGTTGCACTTGTAAACCAACCTTCTGTGACTCATGCACTAGCACACCCAAGTCTCTCTGAACAGCGGCATGCTTTAATATTTTATCGTTTAAATAATAATCCCGTTTGCTGTTATTCCTACCAAAATGGATAACCTCACATTTGTCAACATTGTATTCCATCTGCCAGACCCAAGCCCATTCACCTAACCTATCCAAATCCCTCTGCAGACTTCCAGTATCCTCTGCACTTTTCGCTTTACCACTCATCTTAGTATCATCTGCAAACTTGGACACATTGCCCTTGGTCCCCAACTCCAAATCATCAATGTAAATTGTGAACAATTGTGGGCCCAACACGGATCCCTGAGGGACACCACTAGCTACTGATTGCCAACCAGAGAAACACCCATTTATCCCAACTCTTTGCTTTCTATTAATTAACCAATCCTCTATCCATGCTACTACTTTACCCGAAATGCCATGCATCTTTATCTTATGCAGCAACCTTTTGTGTGGCACCTTGTCGAAGGCTTTCTGGAAATCCAGATATACCACATCCATCGGCTCCCCGTTATCTACTGCACTGGTAATGTCCTCAAAAAATTCCACTAAATTAGTTAGGCATGACCTGCCTTTAACGAACCCATGCTGCGTCTGCCCAATGGGACAATTTCTATCCAGATGCCTCGCAATTTCTTCCTTGATGATAGATTCCAGCATCTTCCCTATTACCGAAGTTAAACTCACTGGCCTATAATTTCCTGCTTTCTGCCTACCTCCTTTTTTAAACAGTGGCGTCACGTTTGCTAATTTCCAATCCACCTGGACCACCCCAGAGTCTAGTGAATTTTGGTAAATTATCACTAGTGCATCTGCAATTTCCCTAGCCATCTCTTTTAGCACTCTGGGATGCATTCCATCAGGGCCAGGAGACTTGTCTACCTTTAGCCCCATTAGCTTGCCCATCACTCCCTCCTTAGTGATAACAATCCTCTCAAGGCATTGAAAGATTCATCTTTACCTTGAAGACGTTTTTTTGAATATGTAGCTGTCATGTTGAATGCCAAGAGCCATCTGGCTTCCTAACAGGCCAGATTGATGAGATAATCGTGGAAGCTATTTTTCGTAAAAACACTTGATGGAGCATATTTGCAATTACTGTTGCAATTTCTTGCTCAGCTGGCTTCGGTAAGACAAACTGCTTTTGCAGATTGGGATCTGCGCCTTCTTGCCTTGTATTCTTGCCTTGTATTCTACCGCAGTCATGCTTGCTCACTGCGAAGGCCTTTCTATTTCTATTTTCGTCTATCATTTTCTGAATGTCTTCTTAATTTGACATCTCCTGGATCTTAACCTATAATTGGCCAATTGCATAATTTATTTCGCTGTATTTCCCGGCAGATATTTCTGTGGGGGGCTTTTCAGGGTGTCCCATGTACCAAACACAACAATTTAGAGGGCCAAATGATAAACCACATTTTTCATAAAGTCTGAGCCTAATATGTGTTCTGCCTCGGGTGTAATTTTACTAAAATACCTGGTGATAACATACAATGTTTCCTAATCTAAATTTTAATGCTTGAGATTCAAATACTTTCTGAGAGGGGCCGGTGAATCCAGTTAATATTATTGTTCTTTTATTTTTCCAAGATGGATCAATCCCATGGGCTGTATTAAGGGTAGTACGGGAACCTCCAGTATCCCATAAAAATTTGACAGGTGTCCACTTACCTGTCCTTGTACGAGTGGACATGCTACACTATTCCACTTGGCATTACAGACACAAACAGTAGAGGCCTGTGTCATGTGAGAGTACCTTTAAGATATGGGTGTTTAAGAATTGTACCTTTAAGAAATGGGTGTTTACTACTTCAGTGATGTCAGAAAGTGGGTGGAGCTGGGCTGTCTTCCAGCTTTTTACTTTCGTTTTTGAGCAGGCTGCAGGGTGTGTTTTAGTTTTGTTTTCAGAACTGAATAGCTGCAGTCACAGCCAGAAGGTGTATGAATCTCTCTCTGTAATCTAAAGACTGTAAATCGATCCTGGTGATTTAAAACTAATAATAGTAATGACTTTAACCTAATGTGCTTCTGTTGAAAGGTGTTTCTTCTGCCTTCTGGATTTCTTTGGGACGTTATTAGGTGTTACTTAGTGTTGTATTCTTTGGGGGTTGTATTTGAATTAATGGTTGCTAAGATGTTCAATGTATGTTTTAAAAAGGTTAACATGAGTTCATAGAATAAACTTTAATTTGCTTTAAAAAATACTTTTCCATTTCTATTGTACCACACCTGTAGAGTGGGCCGTATGCTCCCCAAACCACAATCTGTTAAAGGTTGTGGGTCAGGTGAACTCCATGATAGACTTTGGGGTTATCTAAACCCTGGCCCATAACACCTGTCACCATCATGCACTATTCCTTGCTCCTGAGGGGCCAGATAATAGTCACCGGAGTACAGAGGTGCCATTGGCTGAACATTTCTTTATGGTCCCTCTAGGGGCTATTGTGGTCTTCTGATCTGTGGCCCCTGTGATGGATTGTTGCCTAGGGACAATGGACAATCCCTTGCATTGTGCCCTTTGCCACCACAAGTATAACACTGATCAGTGGGGCAGGCTGCCTTTTGTCCCATAGGTCCTTGGTGTCCCCCTCTTTGTGGTCCAGAGTTCTGTTTGTTATATGGATTTGGGAGTCCCATGGAACTGTTGGTAACCTCCTCTTCCTCTACCTTACCCCTAATTTCATGGGGTCTTGGTTCTGGAGGGTATTTTGTCTCGTTTATTTTCCGAGATCTTGTTTTCTCTCCATTTCCCAAGCTCTAGTCATTCTCCTAAGTATCCAGGTTTCATTATGAATTGGATCTGTGGGATAAAATAATTCCATCAAATTTCTTGATCCTTCTGAAGAATGGATTACGAGGATCCTTGTCCACTGACCTAGACATCCAGCTAAGTTGTGACTGAATAAATTTTGTCCATAGACCGCGTTAAAATGAACCCACAACCTATTTGTTTGAATTCCCTTTCTTTGGCTACACTTGCTGAAATTACCTACGTGATCATGCCTATCGCTTCCCACAGCAGCTCTCATTTTGTCTCAGGTACCTACACCCGATTCTGAGGGTTACGTAAGGCTGAGAGAACTGCTGATTCTAAACACGTCAACAGCAATTTATTTTCTTCATTGTAATCTAATCCATGTAATATTTTTTGCTGGCTGTTTTTTTTAAACAATTCATATGGATCGTCTTTAAGGCTGAATTCTGATATTTTGGGAACTCTTTCTGATAATTGGTGCACTGTATATGGTGTATTATAAATAGTGGGTCCACCCACAACCTGGGGTTTTGTCTTTTGGGTAGTTATCGGGTTCATCAGCACTTCTTTTTTTTTTTAATTTAGAGTACCCAATTAATTTTTTCCAATTAAGGGGCAATTTAGCATATTCAATCCACCTACTCTGCACATCTTTGGGTTGTGGGGGTGAAACCCACGCAAACACGGGGAGAATGTGCAAACTCCACACGGACAGTGACCCAGAGCCGGGATCGAACCTGGGACCTCAGCGCCGTGAGACTGCAGTGCTAACCCACTGAGCCACCGTGCTGCCAATCAGAACTTCTACACCAGGTTCAGGGGGTTCTGGAGTGTCAGTCCATAGAGGGTGTGCTCCCAGTCTATTTCATCAGTATATCGACTAGCTTCTTTTTCGAGGTCACCCCAGTTAATATTATCCTCATCACGACTGACTTCCTCAAAGGCACATATCTTGCCTCTCTGCATTTGTAACTGGGATTCTAATTTCTCACTTTCCCTTCGACAGAGTGGTCTGCAGCGTCATGTCTGTTCCAGACGGTATCCAAACGCAGCACAGTGATTACTGCTTTTTAACTTACATTTTGCTCTGTAATTTTGCTATTTTCTTGCGATCGACTTCCTTTCCACTAAGTGCTCTATCCTTTTCCTGGAAAGCCCTTACCACTGAGCTTGAAACTGTCCCATATTTAACAGATCACTTTGTCGTTTGTGTTTTTGTTCTGCTGTCAATTTTTTAAATCTTTCTTTTCTTGTTTCAGTTTTACTATTTAATGTCTTAATCTATCATGTTCATCATTGCACTCCCTCAGCTGCCGCAAAGAGCTGGCATTAGAAATCGGTTTCACTAGCTTTCTTTTTCTGTTCTCCAAATCATCTCTGGTGGCTTAATACTTCTCGCTGGAAACACCGAGACCCGACGGTGGTATTTCTGCATAATTGACCTACGTGGGCCATTGTTCTCTCAGGTGCACCTCTAATACAGTCATTCTGATTACTAGAGTTGTTTTGTCAAGCTCCAAATTTAAAACAAGGGCCGTAACACAACTCACTTGCTTGCCCAACAATTGGAATTTAAAACAAGATAAGTAAAGGCTCATTTTCTTGCTCAATTTGAACAAATTTGGATATCCGTCACTCATTAAACTCAATTTATACCCTGGGCTTAACATGGGGAATTTGGCCTCTTAACTTCCAGCTCAGGCTGAATTCACAAGATAAAGGTTGGTTCTGACTCGAGGTAATTTTTTTTACGTCCTTCAGAACCCACCCAGGGACGCCAAACTGTTGCACCTTGATCTCTGTATCTTCACACGAGAAGTCAAACAGTTACGTATAAAACAAACACTCTGCACTGAACTTTGATTCAACACGATTTATTCACTAAACTTTCAACAAACACACCATCTATTCAAATCTTATGCTCTACAACTGATCATAATTTGTCACAAAGCTCACCGCTTCAGACATAATCAGATGTTATCCTTTTGAAATGAATTGGCCAAGATTCTTATTGGAGGTCTGTTCTATTCTCAAAGCCTCAATTTAGGGTTAGTGCCTTCATATCGGTTGACCTGAGGTCATCGCTGAAACAGAGGGCGCGATTCTCCCAAAACGGGAGAAATCGTAAAGCTACCGTAAAACCCGGGCGGGTTTTATGGCAGCGCGCCCCTTCCCGACCGGGGACCGATTCTGGTCCCCGGTCGGGGCTAGCAGCCCGATGCCGTAGGCTCCGGCAAGACGGGCTTAACGAAAATCGTTAAGCCCGCTTGCCGGAGTTAGCGCCGGCTGACGCGTCATATGACGTCAGCCGCGCATGCGCAGTTTGGAAGACTCCAACCCACGCATGCGCGGGTGACGTCATCGCGTTTTGCGCGAAACCCGCGCATGCGCGGGCCGGGTTGCCCCTCAGCCGCCCCGCGAATGGATACTGCGGGGCGGCGGAAGGACAAGTAGTGCGCGGGCATCGGGCCCGCTGCCCGCGATCGGTGCCCACCGATCGCGGGCCCATGGCACCCTTGGCACGGCCGTGGTACAGCCGTGCCAATCGGTGCCATGGTTATTAATAGCGAGTTTGTGATGCCGTTTTTACGAACGGCAAGACCAGGTGTGTTTGCCGTTCGTAAAAACGGCGGAAAGGGCTGGGACTTCGGCCCATCTAACAGCTGAGAATCGCTGCCGGCCGTAAAAAAACGGCGGCAGCGATTCGGGTCGGGACTTCGGCGGGGAGGGGGGAGAATAGCGGGAGGGCGGCAAAAATGTCGGGAAGGCCCTCCCGCTATTCTCCCACCCGTCGTGGGGGGCGGAGAATTTCGCCCAGAATCTTCGACGCTTATACTCTTTCTGACCCGTAACATTGGTCAGACTCATGACCTACTTCAAACTGTCGAATGACTTCTTCATTCTAACCACAGATCCATTCTTCAAACATTGTGGTTAAATGTGTCAACTCACGTTCTGCTTAGAATTTTGCAATCTTTCCATTGGTGTAATGCAGACTCTAAATAGGTCAGTGGTCAGAAGGTAACAGGTCTCATTTCAAGTTGACCAAAACCTACCCATCATGCCTGATCAGTCATTTTGGCACAAACAGGGTTTTATCGCTACAGTTTTATTGTTGCGGGATTCCATGGCTGTTATTGTACTTCTGTAGTATATTTTGTGCTTGGCAGCTGGGTGCTTGCCAGCTGTGGGCGGCCATCTGCTTCTGTGCACCTGAGTTGAGGAGTCCCTCCCAGTGCTAGTGATGTGGGGCTGTCGTTGAAGGCAGGAAAGGTGGGGGGGGGGGGGGGGGGGGGGGGGGGGGGGGGGACATGCACTGGCTTGAGTGCTGGTGGCTTTGCCTTGTACTTAATGGTTTATTGGGTTTCTTGCAGTTGCTCCATATTTTGTCTTTTGTTTGTAAAGGGAGTTCTCTCACTCTTCTGCCATTCCCCATTTCGGTATGTCCTTTCCCGGTGGTCTGCGCTGCCCGTTTGGGCGCCTTTCCAATGATATGGGGCTGCTGTTAGGGCAGGGCATCAATGTGTCCTTTTGTGCTGGTCTGTGCTGTTCGGTTGGGCGTCTTTCCACCGATGTGGGGCCAGGAGGGGGTGGTGGTGGTTTATTTTTGTTTTGCTCTCGTGTAAATACTTTTAGAATAATACTGATTTTTGTGAGTGTCTTTAGCATGTTGCTGATTCCTTGTACTCTAGAGTTGTTTTGTGAGGGCCACGAAGAATCCAGCACGAGTTGAAGGATAGAAAGAAATAACATTTATTTTAACTCAAAGTGACAAACCAAATCCAGATGACTGTGAATTTGACATACCTCAAATTAAATTGGAAAATGAGGATGTTCTTAAAAATTGGGATAAATTGTTGAGTTACCTTCCAGAGGGGAAAAAAACTGACCTGAAAGAGTTATTGATACCACATGGGCAAGTTTGTAGAGATAAATTGGGAAGTACTAAAATGGCTGTACATGATGTGGGAAACGCTGTTCCAATCAAACAACATCCATAGAACATAGAACAGTACATAGAACAGTACAGCACAGAACAGGCCCTTCGGCCCTCAATGTTGTGCCGAGCCATGATCACCCTACTCAAACCCACGTATCCACCCTATACCCGTAACCCAACAACCCCCCCTTAACCTTACTTTTATTAGGACACTACGGGCAATTTAGCATGGCCAATCCACCTAACCCGCACATCTTTGGACTGTGGGAGGAAACCGGAGCACCCGGAGGAAACCCACGCACACAGGGGGAGGACGTGCAGACTCCACACAGACAGTGACCCAGCCGGGAATCGAACCTGGGACCCTGGAGCTGTGAAGCATTTATGCTAACCACCATGCTACCCTGCTGCCCCAATATCAAAATCCATATAGAGTTAACCCTTTAAAATTGGCACAGGTTAACAAAGAGATTGAGAGTATGCTTTAAAATGGCATAATTGAAGTGGGTTGCAGCCAATGGAGCTCACCCATGGTGATGGTACTAAAACCAGACGTTACCCAAAGGTTGTGTGTGGACTATAGAAAGGTTAATGCAGTTAAGGGAATGGACTCTTATCCTATCCCACTTTTGGAGGATTGCATTGAGAAAGTGGGACGATCAGCTTTTATTTCCAAACTGGATTTACTTAAAGGTTACTGGCAGGTACCTTTATCCGAAAGGGCAAAGGAGATTTCAGCTTTTGTGACTGCAGATGGTATATACCAATTCAAAGTTATGCCATTTGGCATGTAAAACGCCCCAGCCACATTTCAATGGTTAACTAACAAAGTCGTTTCAGGATTACCCAATTGTGCGGTGTACATCGATGATCTGGTAATTTTCAGCCAGACATGGAAAGAACATTTAAAACATCTGATGGAGTTATTCGATTGACTTCAGAAGGCGGGTTTGGTGAAAATCTAGCCTAAAAAGTGAATTTGGAAAAGCCCAAGTCACTTTCCTTGGCCATACAATCGGACAGGGTCGAATGGTCACACGGGATGCGAAACCAATAGTTGTTGAGGAGTTTCCGATACTCTCAAGACGAAGGGAAATAATGCGATTTCTTGGCATGAGTGTATTTGATCGAACATTTGTGAAAAAGTTTTGTAGCGTGGTTGCTCCACTGATGGACTTGCTGAAGAAACGTCAAAAATTTCAGTGGACAACAGACTTTCAACAGGCATTTAACTGCCTGAAAGCTGTGATAACCAATGCTCCTGTAAAAGTTGTACATCCACGACTCGTGGGCCGAGGACTTCTCCTCTGAGGCATCCTGTGTCTCCATCTCAGAGTCGGAGTCCGCTGCCTCCGTCATCTCGGCGCCTCTATCTCCACGCGGTTCCGCAACGACCTGCGCAAGGCTTTGAGTGCGGCACCAGAGGAAATGTGTGAGGAATACTCTCCACGGTGTCTGGTCTCTGTGGCTGTAGAAGTGAGCTCCGGGGGTGGGGAATCTTTGGAAGTGATGGTCTTCTGGACCGAAAGTGGGCTACATGCTTGCGCTGGAGACAACCCTGGGCTTGCACCTGGTAAGAGATAGGGCCCATTCGGCGAAAGATAACGCTAGGGACCCACTGGGCACCATCAGCAAAATTTTGAACAAACCCTGGGTCCCCAGATGCAAACTGCCGAATCGGCCGATGCCGAGAAAAACCATGTCCCTGCCATTCTTGTGTGCGGCGTACTTTTGCGCCAATGTCCGGGAAAACCATGCTAAGGCAGGTGTGAAGTCTCTGGCTCATTAGGAGTTCCGCGGGAGCTACCCCAGTCACCGCATGTGGAGTGGTCCTGTATGAAAACAAAAAACGAGCCAGTCTCATGTCCATAGACCTGGAAGACTGCTTCTTTAGGCCCCGTTTGAATGTTTGCACTGCGCGCTCCGCCAACCCATTGGAAGTCGGGTGGTATGGAGCGGTACGACTATGGCATATGCTGTTCATTTTCATGAACCTCGCAAAGTCCTAACTTGTGAACAGAGAGCCGTTGTCCGTGACCAGCACCTCAGGGAGGCCATGCATACTGAAAGACAAACGCATCTTCTAGATTGTTGCGCAGGACATTGTGCCAACCATCTTATGCACCTCTAGCCATTTAGAGTGGGCTTCGATTAATAGAAGAAACATGGATCCTTGAAAAAGGCCGGCGAAATCTGCATGCAAGCGCTCACAAGCCTGCCCTGGCCATTCCCAGTGAAGTAGGGGCGCGGCCGGCGGAAGCTTCTGATGCTCCTGGCAAATGGAGCAATTTTGGGTCATCTTCTGAATGTCGGTGTCGAGGCCTGGCCACCAGACATAACTCCGGGCCAACATTTTCATTTTGGTCACGCCCGGATGCCGATTGTGCAAGTCCCTTAATATCAGCTCCTGTCCTTTTTCCTGGACAATCACACGCGTCCCCCACAAGAGCATACCGTCTTCCATGCTAAATTCTGACAGCTTGGAGGAAAATGCCCGCAACTCACCTGGGAGCTGTCTATGCTGCCCACCATAAGGACTATGTGCCGAACCTTTGACAGGACTGGCTCCATCTGGGTTTTACCACTGCCAGGCCCCCCATCTCGATCTGCGCGTACTTCTTTTCCGCTGCAGTCAATGGGAGGAAGGTGAAAGCTATCGGCCACTTGGCCCCATTCTCCACCTTGTGGGACAGGAAAGCCCCAATACCATACGGGGATGCATCACACGTGATGAGCAAAGGCTTTCCAGGATCATAGTGGGTTAGTAACCCAGACGACGCCAATTGTTGCTTAACGGCCGGAAAGCAGTTTCTTGCGGCTGACCCCAAACCCAGGTGCGATTCGTCTTTCGCAGAAAGTGCAACGGGGCCAGCGTAGTTGCCAAATTGGGGAGGAACTTCCCGTGATAGTTTACGAGGCCGAGAAAAGAACGAAGATGCAAAGTGTCAGTCGGGGCGGGGGCCTTTTGAATTGCGAGCAACTTCTCTGCAACGGGGTGCAAACCTTCGCGGTCCACCCAATAACCCAGGGAGACTACTTCCTTCGCCTGAAAGACATAAACTGACTCCAGCCTCTGAAAAGCGTCTAAGGACAGCCTCCAAATTTTCCAAATGTTCCTGCTCTGACGTCCCTGCAATCAAAACGTCGCCTAAAGTTGACAGCGACACGTGGTAAACCTCTCTCGGGGCTGTTTAGCACAGGGCTAAATCGCTGGCTTTGAAAGCAAACCAAGGCAGGCCTACAGCATGGTTCAATTCCCGTACCAGCCTCTTCGAACAGGCACCGGAATGTGGCGACTAGGAGCTTTTCACAGTAACTTCATTTGAAGCCTACTTGTGGCAATAAGCGATTTTCATTTCATTTTCATTTCATTTCAAGTTGCCCTCTATGACACGTTGAAAAATAGCGCAGGCAGAAGATACCCCAAAGGGCAACCATGTATATTCATACAGGCCCCGGTGTGTATTAACAGTTACATATAGCCAGGAAGCAGGGTCCAGCTCCAACTGTAGGTAGGCATGACTCATATCTAATTTCGTGAACGAGAGTCCGCCTGCAAGCTTTGCGTAGAGATCCTCTATGCGAGGCATTGGATATCGGTCAAGCCGGGAAGCCGTATTCACTGTAAGTTTATAGTCGCCACATAAGCGAACTGTGGCATCTGGCTTTGTTACAGGTACAATTGGTGCTGCCCAGTCAGCGAAATAGACGGGCCTGATAATACCCAAGGACTGCAAATGAGTGAGCTCCCCTTCTACCTTCTCGAGCAAGGCATCAGGCACTGGGCACGCCCGGAAATAGCGCAGCATGGCTCCTGGTTCAACTTGGATACTATTTTGGATTTTATTTTCACCAAACAAGGCTGGAATACATCTGGGTACCATCCTAGTACCTCAGTCAACCCTCCAGAACCTGTTTGGAGGATGTGCTGCAGCCGCAAATGGCACAACCCGTCCCGATCCAACTGGCTGGGCCCATGGCCACGCACCACGATAAGTGGGGAACGCCCCTCCTGGCATCCATAAAGAACGGGGGTCATCGTAGTTCCTGCAATGTCCAATGGTTCCCCCGTGTAGGTAGCCAACCTGGCCTGTGATGCGGTCCTTCAGGGAGGAATTGCTTGATGCGGTCCTTCAGGGAGGAACGTCCAGCAGGCACTGGTGTCGATCCGGATGCAGCCTCGCCCAAGGTACCGCAGGGGTGCAGGGAGATGCTTTTGGACAGAAGGTGTTGCGCCCCAAGGCGTGCACCTCCATTCCCTGTAGATCCTGCACTCCCCGTTCTGCGCTCTCTCGGGACAGTACTATTTGAATGGCCTGTTGAAAAGTCTATGTTGGCTCAGCTAACAACTTTTTCTGGGTTGCTGCATCATTAATACCGCAAACCAAATAGTCACGCAACATTTCTGACATGGTCTCACCATAGTCACAGTACTCCGCAATCCTGCGCAGCCTGGATAAAAACTCTGCAAGGGATTTTCCTGGGGTCTTCTCAGTGGTATTAAACCGGTAATTTGACTATCGTGGATAGGATTGGGTTAAAATGTTGCCCCACTAAGTTCACAAGTTCATCAAACAACTTGGTGTCCGGTGCAGCTGGGTACGTAAGGCTCCTAATCATCCCAAACGTATGCGGGCCGCAGGCGGTGAGCAAAATGACCACCTGCCGCTCGTTTTCGGTGACATTGTTTGACCGGAAATAGTAATGCATCCGCTGTGCGTACTGGTTCCAACTTTCCAGCGCAGCATGAAAAACATGCAAATGTCCATACAGAGGCAAGGTGCAACAGAAAATAAACTTCCCACCTCCCACTCCCTAAGGATTGTTGGCCATGTGATCAATGACGTTATTGCATACCAATTGACCTACATGAGGCTATGCTAATTATTAATTAGCTTCAGGGATATGTGATCAATCTATGATTGGTCTCGTTGCTCATGCTCAGTTTCCACTTGTTTTTTCAAAGATGACGGTCATCTATTGATATCATTTCTCATAGTCCCTTAACTGGCCTTCTAAGGTGCTTATTATTTGCAGGACCATCCCTCTCATTAATATGTGTTTGTGTTACTTCCTGCTAAGGTAAAATAATTTTTTATACTCGAAGCCCATTGTCTCAAAATCTCATTTAGTTGGTATTAAATGAGACCCCAACCAGTAACTTTATGTTTTGGACAGTTGTTCGAAGGTTACCATTACTCATCTGTCGTTAATCAGAAAGAGTTACTTTATTTTTAAATCTCACAAAGTCGATGTATGTGTTAGTGTTTGAAAGTGATTGGTCTGCTAAATGTGACATAGTACACTGAACTGACAGATATTAAAATTTAAAGAGCTAAAGAGTTACAAAAGCTAATTACAGGACTTCATTCAAAACTTACAAAATCAAAGATGGTTACAGAGTGAGAAATAAAGGGCAGGATTCTTCATTTGGGAAACACTGGTTGGCATTCTCCGTCAGTCAACGGCAAAAACGGAAAACACGATTGGGCGGAGTGGCTGGCGCTGTGCGCCCGACAGAATGCCATGCTCAGGTGTCTCAACAGCGGCATTAATGCATTCTACATTCATGGGAGTCCAGGGGGTCCAGGATGGTCTGAAACTTTGTCTTGTCCTGGCCTTCGGTGAAGTTAAACGAGTTGAAGAGCTCGATGGATTGATCACCCGCTGTTAAGAGAAGTGCGATCTTTCTTGCATCAGGCGCACCCTCGAGGTCTGAAGCTTCGATGTACAGCAGAAACTTTTGCTTGAATATCCGCCAGTTGGCACTGAGATTGCCGGAGGTCCTGAGCTGGTGAGGAGCTTGAATCTTTTCCATGGTGCCGGGATACATTTGCTGGTTGTCACGGAACGAACTGAGGTAAGCCACCTTAAATTAGTAGTCTCCCGGTATCATGTCGTGTTAGGTACATTGGTCCAACACTGGATGCAGCTTAGATCAGAAAGATACTCCAGACCTTGAAGTTAGTTCAATCAGGCTTATTGAAGTTATAGCATAGTTAGCACAGTTCTCTGTGAGTTCGACTCTCTGCTAACTTAAGTGTGGTTACTCTGTCTGACTGAACCAGACTAGCTCTTAGCCACGTGGTGGAGGTGTGTGATTGTAACAACCCCCCTGACTGACTCTCTAGATGTTCATCAGTGGAAAGAGGTGGAGTGTGAGTGCCTTGTGTCTTTTGCAGTCAGATCCCACCCCTGAGAGTCCTGCCTGCTTACTGGTCATGTCCTGTTCTCTGTGTCCATTCACTTCACAGGAATGGCAGCTGGGAGTAGAACAGACAGGCAGCTCAGATGTAACATAAGTTAAGGCCTGGAGAGAGAACAAACTCACAATAAAGCATCTACTTCAACTTTAAGACTACGAGCTTTATTCAGAGACAAGGAACAACACAAATACCACACCCCTTCACCACCAACTACCCTCACCTCCCACAGCACCGACCACCCTCACCTCCCACAGCACCAACCACACTCAGGTCTCACAGCACCAACCATCCTCACCTCCCACAACATCGACCACCATCACCCCCCAAAGCACCGAACCAGCTGCATGCATATTCCCCCTTCCATTATATATACCTGCGGCACAACGAACTGGGGGGCACTGGGTTGACAGTGACACCGGATCTGGTCCATGGGATGAAGGATGAGCGCCGAGCTCCACATCGTTAGACAATATCTGACTCATGCCCACAGTAGCACCTCTCACTTGGGTGATTCCTGCATGCAAGCTGGCCAGTCTATAACATGGCCCTGTTGAATAGCTGGGGACGGGGTGGTGGGGACGGTCCGGAGGAGGGGGGGTGCTGCACGGTCCATCCACTGGGCCTCACTCATCAACCACCTCTCACCCACAGTGGCCATCACTGACTGCACCTCCCACACACCCATCAAACAGAGCATAGAGACAGCTTTTAATGGTGTTAACAGGTGTTTAATGTGGAGAGGTATGTGAAGTCTGTGCCCTAGTTCCTATAACTAAGCTGTGCCTTGCACCCGTACCAACTTAACTCATGTCTAGCCTTCTGGCCTTACAAGCCTGAACACTACACCTAGGTGGTTCCCCAGACGGTACAGCAGGAGTGGAGGTGGACTGCTGTGACTCCTACCCTGCGACAAGGGTCCCCATTGGCGCACGTATCCTGGGCAGCCCGGCCTGGATGGATTCGGCTGCTCATCGAATGTCCCAGGTGGCATGGGGCCGCCCTGTTCTTCCCGCTGCCCACACCAGATGCACCGGGGACAGGAGCGGGGGGAGGGGGGGAGGGGGAGTCCGAGGTGCTGCACTGTTCTGTCACCTCACCTGCAGGAGTCACCGGCACGGGCCCCAGCACCTCCTTCTCCCTCGGGTGGCCGATAGCCGCCAGGCTTCTCCATGGGACTGGGGTGTGAGCAGAGCCATACCCCGAGGCTCCCCCGACACCTAGCACTGCCAGTCCTGGATGCCTGCTCTGGTATCAACTAGGTTCTCTATGTTAGCTACTGTGGAGCACAGTGAGTGGACCATCCCTGTCTGGGACTGGGCCATCCCCCTCTGAGTCTCTGCGACGCCAGCCAGCAACTGGGCAATGGCACCAATGCTCTCAGCTATGGCCTGCTCTGATTGAGCCACACTGAGGAGCGCCGCTGCAATCTGCAGCTGGCTATGGCACATAGTTGCCTGTGAGAGGGTAGCCCTCTCCTGGGCCATGGGCACCGCCTGCACAGAATGCCCCTGGCCATGCACACTCTGACCTGTGTCCGACATCGTTGCCCCCATTGCCTTCACCGTGGATGCCACCCGTGTGGTTTCGGCCTGGGTGGCACTCATGACCGGCATCACTCCTTGCTCCTGTACGTGGTTGGACTCCTCCACCTGCGTCAGCAGGTGCTGGAAGCTGGCCATCATCTCCTCTTCTTGTCCCTGGGTCTCTGACTGCACCGGAACTATGGTTGGGAATGGATATTCCAGGAGCCCGGGACCCGTCTGGGTGGCAGCTGGTTGCTGGACCCGACTGTCTGGCCCCTCAGCTGCTCCTACCTCCACCTGCTGTACTGGAACGGCTGTGTGGTAAGCACCAGTGAGTGTCCCAGAAGTCTCCTCACTAAATTGGCCAAATGAGGTGATAGTCTAGAGATAGTGGATGGTGTTGAAGGTAGCAGTGACGGAAAGTCAATGTCCTCATTGGACGCAAAGTCCGGGGTCTCCTGGGTTATGGTGTCCTGTGTATGGTGCTTATGTCTTTTCGTCCGACGTCATTTCGTCCAACGACACTTCGTCCACGTCTTTTGGTCCAACGTCTTTTTGTCCGCACGTCTTTTGGTCCAACGTCTTTTTGTCCGATGATTTTTTTCGTCAAAGACTTTTTGTGACTTGTTACGTTTTTTTGTCGGATGATTTTTTTTGTCAAAGGCTTTTTGTAACTTGCTTAGTAGCACTCCACTCCACTCCCCACATTAACTTTTTGTAAATAGAAACTTCTGTAATGCACATAGCAAGGTATAATATGCAATAAAGGATTTTTATTACCGGTCTCTTTCCTTTAACGAGCCTCGTTAAAGGATAGATATTATCGTTCTCTTTCTTAATTCGCCCATCCCGAAATGGCAAAGTTCATTGTGTCAACGAAGAGTAAAAGGAAGGTAGCTGATGGAAATAACTATATCTACGATTTTCATTCGAGCAGTCCAAACCTAGGAAAAGAATACTGGAGATGTGAGAAAAGAAGGCTATGTTCAGTGCGGATTCACACGGTAACGGAAAACAATGAGCCAAAAATTATTTATTTCTCTAATGAGCACCTTCATCCAGCTGATGTTGATTCATTAAATGCTAGAAAAGCAGTTGCAGAAATAAAGCATGAAGCAGTGGAAAACATAGCAGCAAGTTCGCGTAGCATACTAGCGGCCAAGTTTACGCAGCTATCAGAAAATACCTGCTCTCAACTCCCTAGGTTGCCCGTCGTGTCAAGGACTATTCAAAGGTGCCGACAAAAAAATTCTGGATTTCCCGCTAATCCAGCGGCTAGACACGGTTTTGAAATACCTGACAAATATTGTAAACTTGACAATGGCGAACAGTTTCTGAGATACGATTCGGGCGCCGAGGATCAACAGCGCTTACTAGTATTCGCATCAGAAAGTGCTCTTCAGGATTTAGCATCATATCGTCATTGGTCATGCGATGGGACATTCAAGATTGTGCCACAACAGTGGTTTCAACTGTTCTGCATTCATGTACAAGTTAAAGGAAGCAGTTTTCCACGGGTCTTTGCATTACTGCCGAATAAAAGAAAGCAGACATACGAATTATTCTTTGACCAATTGAAAATTATGCAACCTAATGCAGATCCGATTGATATCATGGCAGACTTCGAAGTTGCAGTTCACAAGGCAATTAATTCATCATTCCTTAATTCATCTGTCGTGGCATGTTTGTTTCATTTGAGCCAATCTGTGTTTCGAAAAATTACCGATTTAGGCCTCAAAGAAAAATACAATACAGACTCTGAATTCTGTCTTAAAATTCGATGTTTTTCAGCATTAGCTTTCCTCCCCGTTGAAGATGTCGAAGAGGCTTATGAAGATTTGATAGACGATGAAGAAATACCTGCTGAATTCATCGTTTACTTTGACTTGACTTACATAGGCATTGTGAGAGGACGTGGTGCCAGACGAAGGAGAGAAACACCTACATTCCCGGCAGCTGTATGGAATGTTAATCAGCGTGTTCTACAAGATCTACCGAGAACAAATAATGCTGCTGAGGGGTTTCATTCTGCGATAAAGCGTTCGGCGGGTGGAGCTCATTTGAATATCTGGAGGTTAATCAAAACTCTGAAGGAAGAGGAAGGGTTCATAATAGGCAAAAAGGCTCAAATTCTTCGGGGAGATCAGTCGACTTCATGCACGCGATATAAGAAAATAACTGAACGCCTCAAAAGATTGGTCGTTGAATATGATTCTACAACAAAAATTGATTTCTTGAGGAATGTTGCTTACAATTTACATCAATTTTAATTAATTTCGGGAATTTTAAGTAATTAGTAAACTTTTAGATTTTTTAACTGCATTTTTCAACTTGCATTTTACTTGCATTTTATCAATTACTTGCATTTTAGCAATTAAATTCACTTGCTGTATTGTACTTGCATTTTATCAATTAAATGGCTTATACGGAGTTAATTTGTAATTGGATAATTGGACAAAAAGACGTTGGACCAAAAGACGGGCGGACAAAAAGACGTTGGACCAAAAGACGTGGACGAAGTGTCGTTGGACGAAGTGACGTCGGACGAAAAGACGCGACACGCTGTGTATTTGTCCCCTGTATGTTTGTCCCCTGTGTGTCTGCCCCCTGTGTGTCTGTCCCTTAGGTCGTTGTGCCCTGTGTTTGCCCCTGTGTGTTTATTCCATGTGTGTCTGTCCACTGTATGTCTGTCCCCTATGTGTCTGTCCCCTGTGTGTCTGTCCCAGGTCGTGGTGTCCTGGGTCGTCTCGGGTAGAGGGCTGTTGATTTGGCTGCTCTGCCCGTCGGTGCTTGGGTTCTTGGAGGGCACCAGACTTGGCATTGGTTGGGGGCCCCTGATGGGCCGGACCCATCACTGGCTGGTCATGTAAGACACAACAGCATGTATGGTTGGACAGCCGGACGGGGATAAGGCATGAGATGGTGAAGGAGGTTGGGGTGTGGGGTGAGTGGGGTTGGGATGTGGAGTGAGGGCGTTGGGGTGCGGGGTGAGGGGGGTCGGGGTGTTAGGTGAGGGCGGTTGGGGTGGGCACACAGTGTCTTGAGGAGCCACAACCAGGCAGGGAAGTGTCACTTGGTAACACGCCTCCGACCTGCACATCGGCGACCTCCCTCTCCTCCGCCCCGCGAACAATGTCCAGTGCCCTCTGCTCACGCAAGGTGAGGGGACTCAGTTTTGGTGTTCCCCTCCAGTCTTCTCCCGCTCCCGTTGGTTATGCGCTGACTGTTCCTGGCGGGGGAGGCGAAAACACAAACAGCAACAGTGTTAGACGGTCCACGCATGCAGCCTTGGGGTTGGGTATCTGATGGTATTGGTGCACAGGGTGATGGAACCATCAATTCAGCGAACACGTGTAGTTGGATCTGAACAGAGGCTTTAATACACTTACAATAGAGCCAGCCTATTCGTCATTGAACTTCAGGTGAACTGGCAGGCTGGCTCTAAGGCACTGATTTTTATACATCGGTCCCAGGGGAGGAGTCCTGGGCGGAGCCAAGGGAGAAGCCCAGTACTCCCAGAGCGACTCCCCCTGGTGGTCGGATAATGCAACTGTACTTACAATGGGTAGATAACGAACATATATACATGGAGTGATATTGGCAACTATATATAGTGTGAATCACATTCACCACATTCACCCCCTGTTAAAAAAATCAAGTCCGGCGGGGTTGATGTCTCAAAGAGTCAGTCTGTCCGGTGGACGAATTGTCCGTTTTGATCTGCGGAGCACCGGGGTTGCAGCCTCTTGCGGTGGCTGGGCGGGGGTCAAGGTCTGGGGTACGGTTGCCGGCTCCGGGGCGAGTCTTGTCTGAGCCTCATACACCTCCTGGTCGAATGGAGACTGGGGGCGCGGGGGGCGGGCTGGTGCTGGCGCTCGGGACTGGTGGGGTGAGCTCGCAGAATCGGGGGCGCAAGGGGGCGGCCGCATAGGGAACAGGGAAAGGAGTTCCTCGGTGGGGGTAGATGGGGGGCTGGATCCAGCGGGTGCCCAGAGGGATACTGTGTCCTGGCGACCGTCCAGGAACTCAACAAATGCGTACTGTGTGTTGGAATGAAGCAAGCGCACCTTTTCAACAATGGGGTCGGTCTTGTGCGCCCTGACGTGCTTCCTTAGGAGAACCGGGCCTGGCGTCCTCAGCCACGCCAGAAGTGAGACCCCTGTGGTAGTGCCCCTGGAAAAAATGAAGAGCCGCTCGTGGGGGGTTTGGTTGGTAGCTGTACACAGGAGGGATCTAATTGCGTGGAGCGCGTCGGGGAGGACTTCCTGCCATTGGGAAACTTGGAGCTTCCTGGACCTGAGGGCCAGTAGGACGGTCTTCCAGACCGTCGCGTTCTCCCTCTCCACCTGTCCGTTCCCCCTGGGGTTGTAACTGGTAGTCCTGCTCGAGGCGATGCCCTTGTCGAGCAGGTACTGACGCAGCTCATCACTCATAAAGGACGCACCCCGGTCGCTGTGCACGTAGCTGGGGAAACCGAACAGGGTGAAGACACTATGCAGGGCCCTAATGACTGTGTGGGAGGTCATATCGGGGCACAGGATGGCGAAGGGGAATCGGAAGAACTCGTCAATAATGTTAAGGAAGTAAATGTTTTTGTTAGTGGAGGGGAGTGGCCCTTTGAAATCGATCGCAAGGCGTTCAAAGGGCCTAGAAGCCTTGACCAGGTGGGCCCTGTCTGGTCTATACAAGTGCGGTTTGCACTCCGCACAGATCGGGCAGTCCCTGGTGACCGCTTTTACCTCCTCGTTGGAGAAAGGCAGGTTTCGGGCTCTGATGTAGTGGGCGAGCCGGGTGACCCCTGGGTGGCAGAGGTCATCGTGGATGGCTTTTAGGCGGCTGATTTGCGCGCTGGCGCATGTCCCGCGGGATAGGGCATCCGAGGGCTCATTGAGCTTCCCCGGTCGATATTTGATATCGTAATTGTAGGTGGAGAGTTCAATCCTCCACCGAAGAATGTTGTCATTTTTAATTTTGCCCCTTTGCGTGTTGTCGAACATGAAGGCAACCGACCGTTGGTCGGTAATGAGGGTGAACCTCCTACCTGCGAGGTAGTGCCTCCAGTGTCGGATAGCCTCCACGATGGCTTGTGCTTCCTTCTCGACTGAGGAGTGTCGGAGTTCTGAAGCGGATAGGGTACGGGAGAAAAATGCAACAGGCTGCCCTGCTTGATTTAAAGTGGCTGCTAGCGCTACCTCTGAAGCGTCGCTCTCAACCTGAAAAGGAGTGGATTCATCCACCGCCCGCATGGCTGCTTTGGCTTTGTCGTCCCTGATGCAGCTGAAGGCCTGGCGCGCCTCAGCAGACAGGGGAAATAGTGTGACCTTGAAGAGTGGGCGGGCTTTGTCCGCATATTGGGGGACCCACTGGGCGTAGTACAAAAAGAGCCCCAAGCACCGTTTGAGGGCCTTGGGGCCATGGGGGAGGGGGAGTTCTAAGAGCGGTCCGGGTCTGGGCCCAGGACTCCGTTCTGCATGACGTAGCCGAGGATGGCTAGTCTGTTTGTGAGGAACACGCATTTCCCCTTGTTATATGTAAGGTTTAATTTTTGGGCCGTCTGGAGAAAACGGTGGAGGAAGGCGTCGTGGTCCTGCTGGTCATGGCCGCAGATGGTAACATTATCCAGATACGGAAACGTGGCCCGCAGCCCGTAGTGGTCTACCATTCGGTCTATTGCTCGTTGGAACACCAAAACCCCGTTAGTGACGCCGAAGGGAACCCGGAGGAAATGGAAGAGGTGGCCATCGGCCTCGAACGCCGTGTAGTGGCTGTCCTCCGGGCGGATTGGGAGCTGGTGGTATGCAGACTTCAGATCCACCATGGAAAATACCCGATATTGGGCGATCTGGTTTGCCATGTCTGCAATTCTGGGGAGGGATACGCGTCTAGGAGCGTAAAGCGATTGATGGTCTGGCTATAATCGACGACCATGCGGAATTTTTCCCCGGTCTTGACGACCACCACCTGAGCTCTCCAGGGACTGTTACTGGCCTCTATGATCCCCTCACTGAGCAGCCTTCGGACCTCCGTTCTGATAAATACCCTATCCTGCAGGCTGTACCGCCTGCTGCGGGTGGCTACCGGTTTGCAATCCGGGGTGAGGTTGGTGAAGAGAGGAGGGGGGGTGATGCGCAGCGTGGCAAGGCTGCAGATAGTGAGTGGGGGCAGGGGCCCGCCGAAGCTGAGGGTGAGACTCTTGAGGTTACATTCGAAATCCAAGACTAAGAGGAGTGGCGCGCAGAGGTCGGGCAAGACATACAGTTTAAATTTGGAATAGCTAGCGCCTTGAATCTTTAGCGTTGTTGTAGTGCAGCCTTGGATTTGGATGGAATGAGAGCCCGAAGCAAGGGCGATAGTTTGGTTGATGGGATAAATAGGGAGGGAACTGCGTCTTACCAGCTCTGGGTGTATGAAGCTCTCTGTGCTCCCGGAGTCGAAGAGACACGACGTGTTGTACCCGTTGATCTGGACCTCCGTCATCGAATTTCTCAGATGCTTGGGGCGAGATTGGTCGAGGGTGACCGTGTTGAGTTGCGGGCCGCGTGGTGGGTGCCCGGGGGAGTCGAATTCTCCCGATCGGGCGTCCTGTCGAGTAGATGCCGCTGCGTTCTGGCGAGCTTGATGCAGGAACATTGCGCTGAGTTGCGGGCCATGTGGTGACTGCCCGGGGAAGTCGTACTCCTCCGATGAGCTGTTTGAATCTGGGGATGCAGCTAGGGCCCGTGGATCGCACGTGGTGGGTGGTGATGAAGATAGCATCCAAGATGGCGGCCCCCATGAATCGCACGTGGCCGGCCGCATGGTGGAGGTTTGCCAAGATGGCGGCCCCCATGGATCGCACGTGGCGGGAGGGGGCGGAGCCTGAGCGTAGGCTGCAGCGTTTCGGGCCCCACGGGCCTGCTGGTGCTGGGGGCGATGTTTTTGGACTGTTGGGGTGTTGAGGGCTGGGGCCCTTCTGCCGAGGCACACTCTAGCATAGTGGCCTTTCTTCCCACAGCTGCTGCAGGTCGCGGATCGGGCTGAGCAGTGCTGCCGCGGGTGCTGGCTTTGTCCACAGAAGTGGCAGGTTGGAGCAGTTGAATAACTGGTTTGGCGAGCTGAGTAGCTGGCTGGGGGAGCTGAGTAATTAGCTGGAGCAGCTGAATAGCTTGAGTATTTGACTGGGACAGTAGGGCGACCGGCTGTGACAGCGCGATAGCTGGAGGGCCTTGCGGCACAGGCTTGGGGGTCCTCAGGTTGGGGGCCCATGCAGGGTTAGCGGGGTCCGCGGGAAATGAGTTGAGGCTGCGGAAGAAAACTTCCATTGTGATAGCAGCCTCTACGGTAGTCTCTAAGTCCTGGGCCCCATTTTCTAATAGTCTCTGGCGTACATAGCTAGATTGAAGGCCCGCTACAAAAACATCCCGCACAGCAAGCTCCCTATGTTCGGCCACGGTTACGACCTGGTAATTGCAGTCATTTGAGAGATTGGTCAACTCGCATGCAAATTCAGCTAAAGTTTCAGTAGACCGTTGTCGGCGAGTCGTGAGCTCATGGCGGGCAAAGACCTCGTTCATGGGCCTAATATACATTTTGTCCAAAATCGCCAGTGCTGTGGTGTAGGAACCGGCTGGATTTAGTTGTGTAGAAATTCTGTGGCTTACCCTCGCGTGCAGTAGGCTGAGCTTTTGTTCCTCCGTAGTTTCAGCGGTGCTGATTTCGGCCAGGTAGGCCTTAAAACATTTCAGCCAGTGGCAGAACGTTTCTTTCGCCTCTGCATCTTGCGGATCGAGTTCTAGACGTCCTGGTTTCAGAGCGGATTTCATGCTTTACTTCGGCAGCTTCTTAAGTGTATTAAATTGATGGAACCATCAATTCAGCGAACACGTATAGTTGGATCTGAACAGAGGCTTTAATACACTTACAATAGAGCCAGCCTATTCGTCGTTGAACTTCAGATGAACTGGCAGGCAGGTTCTAAGGCACTAATCTTTATACATCGGTCCCAGGGGGAGGAGTCCTGGGCGGAGCCATGGGAGTAGCCCATTCCAAACTCTTGCGTACTCCCACAGCGACTCCCCCTGGTGGTCGGATAGTACAACTGCACTTACAATGGGTAGATAACGAACATATATACATGGAGTGATATTGGCAACTATATATAGTGTGAATCACATTCACCACACAGGGCACATGGCCTTTGCGGCTGGCATGGGTGAGTGCAGTCATGTGGGTCAGGGTGGGGGTCCGATCGTCCCCCTGGGGGAGTGGACGGGTCACATGTGTATGGGGGGGTTGGGTGGCTGGTGCCAGGGGCACAGTGCTTGGTACTCACGCTGGCGGCATTGAGGAGGTTGTGCAGATTTTTTATGCACTGGTCTGCAGTACGGGTCACAGCCCCGACAGCGCTGATGGCTTCTGCCACCTTCGCCCAGGCACACCGAACAATGGTGCCTGCCAACCTCTATATAGGCCCAGGGTACAACACCAGCCTCCTCGCCTCCACGGCATCCAGGAGGGTCTCCAATGCGACGTCCCAAAATCGGGCCGCTTCTCTCCTGGAGGCCATCTTGCCTGCGACGCTGTGTGTGGGGGGGGAGAATTATTAAGTGCAACCGCGGCGTCGCGTCAATGACGGAATCCGTGATGTCTCCCTCGGCCGCTCCCTTGCGTGTTTCACGATTCCCCCGTGCGAGCCCCTTGTGGGCCGTTGGATAGCTCCACCTGAGGACCCGATGATGCCGTCGTGAAACTCCACGATTTTCACTGTGGCATCAACACTTAGCCTAATTTTGGGAGAATCCAGCCCAATTCACTTCAATATTGCCAACCCTAATTAATACATACAATCCACCCCTCCTGGTATCTATTAGAGCATGAAGAGAGGCAGGGACGGTAGGGGGAAACAAACAGGGCAAATTGTTTTCCACTATTTGGAATGCCTAAAGCTGGCGCTGAGCAAAAGACCTGTTTTAGATCCTCAAAAGCTTCTGCCTGTTCTGTTGTAAATATGATTTCTTCTTTTAATTTCCTTTCCGTTTAGGAGGTAATTTAATGGTTGTACTAACTGTGCATATGAATCAATCCAACTTTATTAAAATTGAACAAATTTAGAAAAAATCTTCATTCTTGAATAGTAGTGGGGTTTTTTGCAGCTCACATTGCCTCTGTTCTATTTTGGGTAAGTTCTCTTTTTCCCTTTGAAATTTTCTTAACTAGATACGTAACTTCACGTTGAGCACTTTGTGCTTTAGCCAAATTAGCTTTACGCCCCCTCGGACTATGATCTAAAAGAACATGTAAATCTTTCTCATGCTCTTCTTCCTTTATGTGGAGATGCCGGCGTTGGACTGGGGTGGGCACAGTAAGAAGTCTTATAACACCAGGTTAAAGTCCAACAGGTTTGTTTTGAATCACTAGCTTTCGGAGCACTGCTCCTTCCTCAGGTGAATGAAGAGGTCGGTTCCACAAAAACAGATATAGACAAATTCAGTGATGCAAGATGATACTTTGAATGCGAATCTTTGCAGGTTATTAAGTCTAAAGACTAAATGGTTTATATTCAAAGTGTCATCTTGCATCATTGAATTTGTCTATATATGTCTTTTTGGAACCCACCTCTTCATTCACCTGAGGAAAGAGCTGCACTCCGAAAGCTAGTGATTTGAAACAAACCTGTTGGACTTTAACCTGGTGTTTTAAGACTTCTTCCTTTATAGTAGCTAACAAGAAGTCATCTACATACTGGATAATTGAGGTGGCCAAGTGGTTAAGGCGATGGACTGCTAATCCATTGTGCTCTGCACGCGTGGATTGGAATCCCATCATTGTCGATTTTTCATCCTCTGTTTGAGGGCTGGTTTAGCACAGGGCTAAAGAGTTGGCTTTTAAAGCAGACCAAGGCAGGCCAGCAGCACGGTTCAATTCCCATATCAGCCTCCCCGAACAGGCGCCAGAATGTGGCGACTAGGGGATTTTCACAGTAATTTCATTTGAAGCCTACTTGTGACAATAAGTGATTTTCATTGTGGAGGGTAGTTCAGGCAATTCCCTCAAATGATTCTGTAAAGCCATGTGAAATACAGTAAGACTATTATGAAAGCCTTGGTAATCCTGTCCAGGTTGGATAGTACAAGCAAACATGGTTGTATCTCCTTTGCTATCAGTACTGACCAAAAGCCATTGGCCATTTCTATGACTGAGAACCACTCAAAGTCTGGTGATCGGGCACTGAAAATAGTAGAAGGATCAGCCACCAAAGAAGCTTTCTTATTAATGCACAGGTTTGCATTTCTGTAGTCAATTGTTAGGCGGCAATTGTCATTTGCTTTCTTTACAGACCAAACTGGGCTATTTGATGAACTATGTGTTCTGATCAATACCCCTCTTTCTTCTAGTTGCTTCACAATAGGCATTATTCCTTCAATTGGAGATGGATTGATGGGATATTGTTTCGTACATGGTGGAGCACTACAAGTGAATGATGCCGGCTCCATATGTAATAAACGACAATCATTCTTATCTTTAGCCCAAATTGGATGATCGTAAAGCTGATCTTTTTTGAAAGTCCCGATGGACTATGTTACTTTTCCAGTTTCCAATGTTTTATTTATTTTTATTTTATAAATTTAGAGTACCCAATTCATTTTTTCCAATTAAGTGCCAATTTAGCGTGGTCAATCCACCTACCCTGCACATCTTTGCGTTGCTGGGGTGAACACCATGCAAACACAGGAAGAATGTGTAAATTTCACACGGACAGTGACCCAGGGCCGGGATCGAACCTGGGACCTCGGCGCCATGAGGCAGCAGTGCTAATCACTGTGCCACCGTGTTGCCCCATTTTCAAATTACAAAGAAAAATTTAATTGGGATAAGATAACCAGACCCAGAATGGCCTGATCCACTGGACCTATCTAAATTTAAGAAATTAATTAATATGGGCCAAATTCTATTGATATAGGTTGCGTTTTTTAATAGTGATTTTAATCTGGTTGGTGGACTAACCGTTTGGCATATTTGGCCCGAGTAACTTTTTTATCCCCATCTAAAGAAACTGATTGTACTAATTCAAACTTAAATTGTTTCTATTTTAAAGGGGCTAATTGTATGCCTTTTGTTCTCTGAGACTTTATTTTTTATTTTAAGTAGTAATTCTTTGATAATTTCCTCACTAAATCACTGTCAGAGGCCGATGATTCTGCAGATTCTAAATCTGACTCAGTTAACCACTTAGAGTCAAAAATTCCTTTTAGGGTTTCCTTTTTCAACTGTTTTGATTTAATTGTTTTTGCTTTTAAATGGGGGTGAGGCTGCTACCGACCTGCTTGTGGCTATAACTGTTTTTTCTCCTCTCGGGATAGCACATCCTACACTGGGGGTGGTCCCTATTGCTTCACTGACTGGCAGAGGTGGGGCTTCTGAAGGCACTGCTGCGTAAGAGACAGGCTGTGTTTTACGAGTGTTGAAGGGCTATTGAAGAGACATTCCTCCCAGGACAGGAGTTCCACTGGTATTCTATTTTTAAATTCTCGATTTTGATTCAAATGTCTCTGGATTACTCATCCAGTGACAATATCACTGTATCACCGCCTCCCCTTGATAATGTTGGAATGTTTCTGTAATAAGGGCAGCACGGTAGCATTATGGCTTCACAGTGCCAGGGTCCCAGGTTCAATTCCCCACTGGGTCATTGTCTGTGCGGAGTCTGCACGTTCTCCCCATGTCTGCATTGGTTTCCTCTAGGTGCTCTGGTTTCCTCCCAAAGATGTGCAGGTTAGGTGGATTGGCCATGATAAATTGCCCTTAGTGACCAAAAAGATTAGGAGGGGTTATTGGGGTTATGGGGATAGGGTGGAAGTCAGGGATTAAGTGGGTCGGTGCAGACTTGATGAACCAAATGGCCTCCTTCTACACTGTATGTTCTATGTACCATTAAATATAACTGATTCCCCACAGAATTAATTGGATTTTGATTATGTGATTTAATGTTTTTTGTAGATTCTCTTGGAATTTTCTACGTTTCAAGTATATGAGTTTGTAGGATGTTTCGGAGATCATGTAGCAATTTATGATGGTCCAAATAACAATGCAAAAGTCCTGGACGGACCGACTTGTGGTGCAGAGAATCCAGCTGCGATATCAACAGCACGCGAATTATTGATTACATTCAAATCCACCCGGACAATAACAGCAATTGGTTTTGCTGCCAAATATAAATTCAGTAATATTCTTAAAAACAATTTTCTTCTGTTCTTAACTATAAAGGTATTTGTGTATCAATATGCATTTTAACTCATAATTTTATATTCCTTTTTAAAATCTAGTTACATGTGGGAAAATGTTATCGGCCAGAATTGGAAATATCAGGAGCAGGTCGCTTCGCTCCAAGGATGTGCTCTGTTATTGGGTTGTGCTCCTAAAAAGATTTCATCAGGTTTGAAAATAGCACACTGAAAATTTTGACGACACACTGTATATATTCAATAGTTGGAGTGTGAGGGTGGATATAAACTTGGAGCAACGTTCTGGAAGGTAAACGGTCCATTAATGATAGCCAGTGATCAATTGGCAACTTTGACCACTGTCCTTATTTAAATGCTCCTGTCCCTGAACAGAGCTAGCAGAACCAGCTTCCAAATGAGTGGTGGGAAAAGGGTTAAGGAAAATCTCAACCTGAACCTCCTATTCCCACCAAAAAAATGTTTCTGTCTTAGTTATTCCCGACCGATATTGACCTGCTTTCATCAGGCTTCCCTGGTCAGACCTGTGTAAAATATAGTCGATGCCCTATGAGAATATTACAACCATGATTCGAAAATACCTTTAACATTCTGTGTGCTTTAAGCAGGTTCCATAGCCATACACAGAAACCAGCATGTTAAGGTTGCAAAGGGTATTAAAGGTAAAAATTTTAAAAAATAAAATAAATAACCTTTATTGTCACAAGTAGGCTTGCATTAATACTGCAATGAAGTTAAAAGCAAATTACTGTGGATGCTGGAATCTGAAACGAAAGAGAAAATGCTGGAAAATCTCAGCAGGTCTGGCAGCACCTGTAGGGAGAGGAAAGAGCTAACGTTTGGAATCCAATGTCTTTGTCAAAGCTTACAGACAGAGAAAGTGGGAAATATTTATACTGTGGAGTGAGAAGGAAAGATGAGTCATAGCCACAGAAACCCAGGGAAACCGGGTGCTAATGGCCACAGAAGCAAAGAGGAAAGAGTGTTAATGGCAGTCCCCAGAGAGGCCAAAAGACGTGTAAGGTCAAACAGCAGGGAAACTAACTTCAGAGGGTGAACTGTAGATGTGGGGGGAGGGGAAGGGGGAAGCAAAGAGAAGAAAGTTGCTCCCTGCTCCCATGCCCACACGTCTGTTCTTGGCCTGCTGCAATGTTCCAGTGAAGCTCAATGCAAACTGGAGGAACATCTCATCTTCTGGTTAGGCAAGCTACAGCATTCCGGTCCCAACATTGAATTCAACAACTTCGGAAGATCAGCTCTACCCCACCTCGACCCATTTGTTTTCATCCCATTTCATTTTAACTGTATTTTACCATTTCTTTCTTCCTTAATATATATTTAATCCCCCCCCCAATCTTATCCACTGTTCCTTTACCTTTCTCCTCTTTCCTTCTCACTCCACAGTATAAATATTTCCCACTTTCTCTGTCAGTTAGCTTTGACAAAGAATAATTGGACTCGAAACGTTAGCTCTTTTCTCTCCCTACAGATGCTGCCAGACCTGTTGAGATTTTCCTGTATTTTCTCTTTTGACTGCAATAAAGTTACTGTGAAAAACCCCTAGCCACCACATTCCAGCACCTATTCGGGTACACAGAGGTAGAATTTAGAATTATCAGCAGGTACGGGAATTGAACCCGCGCTGTTGGTCTTGTTCTGCATCACAAATCAGCTGTCTAGCCCACTGAGCTAAACCAGCCCCTATGAGTTTATTATGAATAATAAACCTGCTCAGGCATGTTTTTGTCAAACCACATAGAGTTAAAATTGATCCCTGGAAGCTGGACTTCTTTTGACCAAAGGAGCATTTGAAGTTGATTCCAGGAAATAATTAAAGGCAGAATTTATGTGGTTAGAATTAGAGAACAATTGCAAAGTTTTCAGTGAAGAATATTTTGAAAAACTAAGATTACAATATCATTAAGTTTAGAATAGTTAAGAACTCAGCTGTTGTTGGGTTAATTTCAGTGAGTTGGAAAGGAATCTGGCATCGGTAGATTAAATCAAAGACTGATACGTTAAACAGTAAATTCATAATGGGATGCTGTCAATGAGGAAATAGTTTGAATACCAGCTAGACATATTACCGTTAGGGGAAAGGAAAGATCGGAGCGGGATTCTCTGACCCTCCATGCCGGAATTGTGCCTAGCGCAGGGCAGAAAATATCCGTTCACCCCCGAAATCCGACACGCAATCGATGCGGAGCCATTCGGGGGCCGTTGGAAGTGGCCCCCGCGGCGATTCTCCACAGTTGACTGGCTGAGTTCCCGCCGGCATGGTTCACATCTGGTACCACCCGGGGGGGGAGCTCGGACCTGCGGCCGTGGTGGCAGTCCTGGTGGGGGGCAGGGGGATCTGACTCTGGAGGGGGCCTCAGCGGGGCCAGGCCCACGATCAGGGGCCACCGATCAGCAGGCCATCACGATCTGGGGGGGGGTCTACCTTCCTTTCTACTGTGTGGGTCCGGCATGTCGCTAGTGCCCATGCCAAAGTGGGCCGCTGTGCGCATGCGTGGATCCTCTTGCGGCTAGCGTATGCATGCTTGGCCACATGGTCTGGACAGCAGGGCCCCGCCTGCAGCCAGAGCTGCGGGACGCACGTTGGGCCCTGCCAGCCCCCTGGAAAACGGGGAATCTCCCCGGACTTTGAAGGAAAAAGTCCAGAGTGATTATCGCCCGTTTCCTGGCGGGCGTGGGACTTTGTCCCGAAAATGGAAAATCCCGGCCCTGGAAAACTGCTGCTCCCTGGATGAGTTACGATCTAAAAATGGAAATGAAACATGAGAAAGGAGTATACGATAAATGTAAAAGCGGGAGAGGAGCCGGAGATTTAAAAGCGTGGGGGAGCAGCCGGAGATTTAAAAGCAGGAGAGGGGCCGGAGATTTAAAAGCACAGGAGAGGAGCCTGAAATTTAAAAGCGCGGGAGAGGATCCTGAGATTTAAAAGCGCGGGTGTTTAGTAAGGAGCGTAGAGAAACTGAAAAGTAATGTCACAGGAGGGTTGTGATTAGATTGGCCAAGAGAGGACCTGCTGGTTAGTAGTTTTTCTTTTCATTGTCTATTTTTTTTGTTTTCTTTGGTCTTTTGGCATTGTAGTTGTATAAGTTAACCTAAGATTTAAGACATGGCTGAGATCCCAGACCCGTGTCATGCTCCCCGTGTGCAATGTGAGAGCTCAGGGACATGCCCACTGACCCTGGTTCCTTAATGTACAAGAAGTGTGTCCAGCTGCAGCTCCTGTTTGACCGCTTGATGGCTCTGGAGCTGCGGATTGACTCACTTTGGAGCTTCCGCGATGCTGAGGACGTTGTGGATAGCATGTTTAGCGAGTTGGTCACACCACAGGTGAAAATTACTGAGGGAGAGAGAAAATGACCAAAAGACAGAGCAAGAGTAAGAAGTCAGTGCAGGTGTCTCCTACGGTCATCTCCCTGCAACACAGATATACCGATTTGGATACTGTTAGGGGAAATAGCTCACTGGAGAAGGCAGCAGCAGCCAGGTTCATGGCACTGTGGCTCTCTCTGCTGTGCAGGAGGGCAGGAAGAAGAATGGCAGGGCTATAGTGATAAGGGACTCGATTGTAAGGGGAATGGACAGGCAGTTCTGCGGACGCAATCGAGACCTCAGGATGGTATGTTGCCTCCCTGGTGCAAGGGTCAAGGATATCGCGGAGTGGCTGCAGGACATTCTGGGGGCGGGGGGGGGGGGGGATGATGAAAAGTCACCTGTCGTGGTGCACATAGGCACCTATGATATCGGTAAAAAACGAGATGAGGTCCTACAAGCTGAATTCAGGGAGTTAGGAGTTAAACTAAAAAGTAGGACCTTAAAGGTAGTAATCTATGGATTGCTACCCGTGCCACGAGCTAGTCAGAGTAGGAATGTCAGGATAGATTGGATGAATGCGTGGTTCAAGAGCTGGTGCAAGAGGGAGGGATTCAAATTCCTGGGGCATTGGAACCGTTTCTGGGGAGGTGAGACCAGTACAAACCAGACAGTCTGCACCAGCGCAAGAATGGAACCAATGTCCTGGGGAGGTGTTTGATAGTGCTGTTGGGGAGAGTTTAAATTAATGTGGCGGGGGGCGGGAACCGATGCAGAAAGTCAGAGGGAAGTAAAACAGGGTCAGAAACAAAAAGCAGTAAGGGGGAAAGTGTAGGGCAGAGAAGCCATAGTCAAAAATCAAAAAGGTACCATTAGGGTACCTAAATACGCGCAGTATACGCAACAAGGTAAATGAGCTTGTTGTGCACATTGAAATTGGCCGGTATAATGTTGTGGGCATTACAGAGACGTGGCTGCAAGGGGATCAGGGCTGGGATCTAAATATCCAAGGATATATATCCTATCGAATGTTCAGGCAGATGGGCAAATGGGGCGGGGTTGCATTGTTAGTAAGGAATGAAGTTAAATCTATAGCAAGGAGCGGTATAGGATCGGAAGGCATAGAATCTTTGTGGGTAGAGTTGAGGAATTGTAAAAGTAAAATACCCTGATGGGAATTATATACAGGCCCCCAAGCACTAGTCAGGATGTGAGGCAAAAAATAAATCAGGAGATAGAAAAGGCATGTAAAAAAGGCAATATTACAATAATCATGGGAGATTTCAATATGCAGGTGGACTGGGAAAATCAGGCTGGTAGTGGATCCCAAGAAAACTAATTTTTGGAATGTCTAAGAGATGTTTTTTTGGAACAGCTTGTGACAGAGCCTTCGAGGGAATAGGCAATTCTGGATTTGTTGATGTGTAATGAAGCAGACTCAATTAGAGAACTTAAGGTGAAGGAACCCTTAGAGAGCAGTGACCACAATATGATCAAATTTACCCTGCAGTTTGAGAGGGAGAAGCTGCAATCAAATGTAACGGTATTACAATTAAATAAGGTAACTACAAAGACATGAGGGAGGAGCTGGCCAGAGTTGATTTGAAAAGGAGCATAGCAGGGAAGACAGTGGAACAGCAATGGCAAGGGTATTTGGGGGTTATTAGGGAGGCATTTCAGAAATTCATCTCAAGGAGGAGGAAACATGCTAAGGAGAGGACAAGGCATCCATGGCTGATGAGGGATGTCAAGGACAGCATAAAAACTAAAGAAAACGCATACAAAGTGGCGAGGATTACTGGGAAGCCAGAGGATTGGGAAGTCTTTAAACGCGAGCAGAGGACAACTAAAAAAGCAATAATGGGGGAGAAGATGAAGTATGAGTGCAAGCTAGCGAGTAATATAAAGGTAGATAGGAAGATTTTTTTTTCAATATATAAAAGGTAAGAGAGAGGCAAAAATAGACATTGGTCCACTGGAAAAAATGGCAGAAGAACTGAATAGTTACTTTGCATCAGTCTTCACGATGGAAGACACACATGGAAAGCCAGAGCTCCAGGAGAATCAGGGGGCAGAGGTGAGTGCAGTGACCATTACTAAGGAGAAGGTTCTGGGGAAACTGAAAGGTCAGAAGGTGGATAGGTCACCTGGACCGGATAGACTACACCCCAGGGTCCTGAAAGAGATAGCTGAGGAAATTATGGAGTCAGTGGTGATGATCTTTCAGGAATCACTGGAGGCAGGAATGGTCCCAGAGGACTGCAAAGTGGCTAATGTAACGCCACTGTTTAAGAAGGGAGGGAGGCAGAAGACGGGAAATTATAGGCCGGTTAGCCTGACTTTGGTCATTAGTAAGATTTTAGAGTCTGCTATTAAAGATGAGATCGCAAAGACTTGGAGGTGCATGGTAAAATAGGACTGAGTCAGCACGGCTTTGTCAAAGGGAGGTCATGCCTGACAAATCTGTTAGATAGCTATGGAAGGTGAAAAGGGGCATGGGTTGGTATGGGTTGGCGTGAGTGCTGTAAGGAGTCATAGAGGTGGGGGGGGGGGTGGGGGAGTATGAGTTGGCATAGAACTGACATGGGAAGGGATGGGATGTTGAGTGGCTTTGTCGGCTCAAGGGATTAAAATGCCACAGTACAACTAGGACAAAGACCCAGAATGTCGAGAGAGGTCTTTTACCCAGCTTGCCAAAACAGTCACTGTGCCTGGGGTGCTGATGTTCCCTTTTTGAGGCAATGGGGCAACTCTGTCCTGCACGACCCCCCCCCCCCCCCCCCCCCCCCCAACCCCCCACCCCAGTCACCTTTTACCTCCACCTGCCCCCTCTGGCCCGTCACCCCAGGATGAATTAGGGACATTTCTATCATGGTAGTTGCAGTGAGGGATTTACCAACTTGATAGATTTTCTGACTGAGTTGCAGAAATTCAGGTCAGTGATTCAGGACAAGATTAAATGTTTCTTCAAAAAGTAATGCATGGAAATGAGCATGAATTTGTAAAGAACAAGTCATGTTTGACTAGCTTGATTAAATTGATGAAATAATGGAAAGAAGTGATGAGTGTTACTAAATTGGAATATAAATATTACTCTTTTGACTTGCCGAGTTGTCTTGAATTCTGATGAGAAATAGTCAAAGTGTTCCAGATGATGACAAAATATTTATTGAGTAATATATAATAAACAAGTGAGTTCTTTCACTTCAATACTAAACTAGTAAACAAATAAGTAAGTTTATATTGAATTAACAGTTATAATTATAATACACTGCACTCTAATCTTAATCACGTCTTTACTCTAGCTGTTCTCCACACACACTAACTCACACACACTTGTGAGATTGGGAAACTCCTTCTTGGAGGTCCTGTTAGTGTTGCCATCTAGTGATCATTTGTCTGTGCTTACTTAATATTAACTGAACATGTATTAACACATACAGAGATCATACATCCCCCTTTTTTGTGTTACACTTTTCTATTTACATAAAAAAAAAAAATTGTGCATGAGACATCCAGTATTCTGCCATGCATAGTACAGAAAATTATGAATCACTTAAAAGTTCATAAATTCTTGTGAAGTGGTTGTCTTCTACGTCTTGTAGATCTTCTCAGTTTGATTGGAGAGGTAGAAACTTTAATATTCTGTTGTTCTGGTTGAACAGATTGTTGTTTTGAACATGTCTGGTTACAGACTTGTTTAAGTTTAGATCTGGAAAAATTGGTTTGTGAACTTGAACTTTTAAAAGATCACGTTGATTTCTTCTAATCAGTCCACTGTCTGAAGTTTTGATCAGATAGGATCTAGTTGAGATTTGTCTCAGAACCATAGCAGTGTCAGACCAACCTCCATCAGGTAGTCTGATTCCTACAATATTTTCTGCTACGAAAGGTTTAAATGTTTTTGCATGTTGGTCGTCTTAATTTCTTTGTTTCTCACTCTGATGATGAATTTTCTTCAAAACATCCAGTTGATCAGGATCATCAACATGAATTTGAGATAATGTGGTTCTAATGACACAATTATATAACATTTGTGCTGGTGATAAGCCTGAGTTTAATGGAGAGGCTCGGTAGGATAATGAAGCTAAGTAAAAATCCGATTGAGAATCTCTAGCTTTACTCAATAGTTGTTTTACTATATGTACACCTTTTTTCCACCTATCCATTTGATTTTGGAAAATGAGGACTTAACATATCATGACTGAAATTGTATGTTGTTGAAAATTCCATCCACTCCCAGCTTGCAAAGCACGGACCATTATCAGACATAACAGTTTGCGGTATGCCATGTCTCACAAAGATTTATTTACATGCTTTGATCACAGCTGTAGAGATGAGATCAGGTAATCTCATTACTTCCGGAATATTGGACTAGTAGTCAATCACTAGAATGTAGTCTTTTCCAAATGAACAAAATAAGTCTATTTCTACTTTCACTCCTGGTGACGTAGTAATGTCATGTTGTTGTAAGGTTTCTTTGCAGTGGGATGGTTGATGTTTCTGACATGTTGAACATAACATAATCATTTCAGCAATATCCTAGTTAATACCCAGCTTGCCTAGCTCTTTGTTTGCACTGCTCAGTGCCGAGATGTCCTTCATGAAGTTTGATTAGCATTTCTGACCTGAGACTTTCTGGAATGACAATTCTATCATTTTTGAGTAGTATGCCATCTAATATTGTCAGCTCAGCTTGCATACTTTGGTGTTGTGGACTGTGTCCTTTTGGCCATCCTTGCTGTAGATGATGTGTCACTCTACATAAGGTTTCATCCTTCTGTGTTTCATCATGGATCTGCTGCAGTTTTGATCTGTTGCAGGAAGTGTTTCTCTGTATAGTTGTAAATTAGCTTCTATATCATTAATTGATTCCATTGGTTGAATTTCTGCGTTGCTAGATCTCGAAAGTGTGTCTGCAATGACTAACTCTTTACCAGGAGTATAGATGAGAGTGAAATCATATCTCCTTAATTTCATCATCATTCTCTGTAACCTTGGGTTCATATCATTGAGATTTTTATCAATGATATTTACGAGAGGTTGATGGTCAGTTTCAATTGTGAATTTAGGTGGACCATAAACATACTCATGAAATTTCGAAAATATAGTTACGGGCCCTCAGCATTCTTTCTCGATTTGCTCATATCTGCACTCTGTTGTTGTCATGGCTCTTGAGTAATTGGTACCCAGTTGTTGTGGTCATCTTGCTGGAGTAAGACTAAACCTATGCCTCCTTGACTTGCATGAGTCGAGATTTTCATGGGCTTTGTTGGGTCGAAAAAGTTCAAGCTTGGAGCCCCTATTAGTTGTTGTTTAAGGTCCAGCCATTCTGCATTGTCACGTGGAGTCCATTCAAAGTCAATGTTTTTCTTTATTAATTGACGTAGCTCAATAGTTAAGGAAGATAGATTGGATATGAACTTGCCGAGGAAATTGACAAAACCAAGAAACCTCAGTACAGCTTTCTTGTCTTTTGGTTGCTGCATTTCCTTAATGGCTTCAATCTTCTCGTCATCTGGTTTGATACCATTGGCTGTGATGCTATCCCCAAGAAATTTTAATGATAAGGCTGCAAATGTGCACTTTGATTGGTTTAACTTTAAATGTATGCGTTTAAATACTTTCCTAAGCCTCGCAATGTGCTCGTCTTCAGTGGTAGACCGTAGACTCAAACATATACTCGAACACAATCAATGTTCTCGGTCAGCTGCTCCATAATTTGATGAAATATCTGAGGCAAAGATGATCCCGAAGGACATCCTATTAAAGCCGTACCTTCCAAAAGGTGTGTTGAATGTACCGAGAAGCTTGCTTGAGTCATCATGCTGCATCTGCCAGAAACCTAGTGAGGCATCCAACTTCGTGAAAATGTTTGCATTTTGCATTTAAGATGTGATTTCTTCTAGGTATCGGTATTAGGTATCGGATAATGTTCTCGACGTATATTCTTGTTAAGATCATTCAGATCCATGCAAATTCTGATATCTCCTGATGGTTTTTTCACACAGACCAGGGAACTGACCTAATCTATCAGCTGTGTTACCTGGAACATAGGGCGAGATTCTCCGGACTCACGACGGGTCGGAGAATAGCGGGCGTCGGAAATTTTTACGGCGACGCTGTTCCGACGCCCTCCCGCTATTCTCCGAACCCCGCAAATTGTCGGAGTCGCGTTTCCCGACAAACGCCTCCTTCCCGCCCCTGACACGACCAGAATCGCCACTGAGAGCCCCCCCGCTATTCACCGGCCCGGATGGGCCGAAGTCCCGACGTCATGGCGCCCTGTTTGGACGTCGTGAAACACACCTGCTTTTTAAATTCGTCAACCAGTCGGCCTGGCTGACGACTGCTTGGAGGAGGTCAGGGCACCACTCTGCGCACCGCTCAGCGCACCGCTCAGCGCACCGCTCGAGTCTGGCCACAACGGGGAAGGCATCCCTGGGTACGGGAGGGGGTCCAGAACGGGGGCAGTGGGGGGGAGACGGGGGAGGCAGTGGGGGAGACGGAGGGGGCAGTGGGGGAGACGGGGGAGGCAGTGGGGGAGACGGAGGGGGCAGTGGGGGGCGACGGAGGGGGGGGGGTTAGGTAGAGAGTGAGCCATCCAACCCCGTAACAAAATGTCTGCCACCATGCCATGGTGTGCAGGTGACGAGGACACGGCCGCTGGTTCCCCTGTGGCTTCCGGCCACAGGCCACTGACGCACCCGTGAGGAGGCCATAGTTTACTGGCCGTTGGATGCAGAAAGTGACCAGGGGTTAGGCTGACCGCGTGTCAGCAGCGCGACCAGGCCACCGGGACACACTGGTATCCCATGGCTGGCGGCTGCTGAGGTGTCGACTAACGTCCGTCTAACATGTCCCGTTTCTCTGCCTCCTACCACCCTTCTGTAGGTTAGCACGATGCATGGGAACAGAACGGCTATGTTCTGCGCAGTGGTTGGGGCCGCTCTACTGGATTTGGAGATGCAGCAGCATCCACACCCACAACCCGCAGTGGCTGCAGGGCCAGCTGCAGCAGCAAAGGGAAGGGCCGAGGAGTTGCCAGTCGTCGAGCAGCATGGGGGGGGGAGGAGGAGGAGGAGGAGGAGGAGGAGGAGGAGGAAGAGGAAGAGGAGAAAGTGAGGGTGCAGCCACGGCGTCAGAGGCGACGACCAAAGCCGAGGGTGTACCGTGTCCGGATCTCTTTCCTAACAATGCCGGACATCACCTGCAGGAGAAGACTCTGGCTGAGTAGGCAGACGGTGATACATATCTGCGAACTCCTGTCGCACCTCGCCCCACGTGGAACGGGGGGAGGACACGCGATCCCGGTAGCCATCAAGGTGACGGTCGCTCTGAACTTCTATGCTACCGGCTCCTTCCAGTCTCTGAGCGGGGACGTCTCTGGGATCTCCCAGTCATCGGTGCACAGGTGCATCCGGGATGTGACCGACGCCCTCTATGCCATCGCCGATCGCTACATCACCTTTCCCGAGGACCGAGCAAGTCAAGACTCACGAGCCCGTGGATTTGCCAGTGTGGCCGGGATACCGAGGGTTCAGGGGTCAATCGACTGTGTTCACGTCCCCATGCGCCCGCCTGCTGTGGACAAGGAAGTGTTCACAAACAGGAGGGGGACATACTCCATTAATGTCCAGGTGGTATGCGACCCCCACATGAGGTTCATGAACGTCTGTGCAAGGTTCCCAGGGAGTGTGCATGACTCCTACATACTAGCGCAGTCGTTCATCCCTGCGATGTTTGAGGGACGTCCCCCCCGGCTGAGGGGCTGGTTGCTAGGTGACAGGGGTTATCCGCTGAGGTCTTGGCTGATGACGCCTATACGGAGGCCTCAGACCAATGCGGAAACACGATACAACGAGGCCCATGCAGCAACCAGGGGTGTGGTGGAGCGCTGCCTTGGCCTCCTGAAGATGAGATTCAGGTGCCTGGACCGCTCCGGAGGGGCCCTGCAGTACCAGGCCGACAGGGTCGCTCGCATTGTAGTGGTCTGCTGTGCGCTGCACAACATCGCGATGCAGAGGGGAGATGACCTGTTGCAGGAGGCGGAGGGAGAAGCCAGTGGCAGTGGTGCCAGCACAGAGGAGGAGGAGGAGGAGGAGGAGGAGGAGGAGGAGGAGGATGCTGGCGGAGTGGCGGGCGCAGCACGCAGACACGACCCAGGTGCTGGTGATGTCCAGGAGGCGGCACGACGGACCCGGCAAGGACGGCGGGCACGCGACGCCATGGTGGCAGCACGGTTCACGCATCGCATGTGACGTCCCCGATGAACACCAAACCACCACCTGCATCGCTAGTCATGCAGAGGGTCACCACACAACTGCCACCACCACAACCCCCCCCCCCCCTCAGTGTACACTTCTCCACTTCGACATGACGCTTATCACTGGGTACAGACGGAATGGCACAACATTGATGGCTGTGTCAGCGGGTGTGATCAGTGCCATGTGGAATGATGACAGCCCGCTCTGCGAAGAGCTGTGAGCTCAGAATCGTTAGAGAGAGTCTGACCCATGGCAATAGCTGAACCATCCACCTTGGTGGCCGCTGAGTTCGTCACTGACACTCCATCACGTGCCCGCGTGGGCTAGCTGTGGGAGGGGGGTAGGGGCAGGGACTGCACACCCGGCACCGAGGTTTCACCACCCGTCACCCCCAGCGACACTCGGTCACCATCACGATTCCTGTGGCTGTGGAACAATCACACGGTATTACAAGTAAGGTGGAACAGTGCGTTTAATATTAACAATTATTTACAGGTGCCCTAGCCCCTACAACTAAACTGTGCCCTTCACCCGTGCCAACTTACTCAGTGTCTATCTTAGTTGCCTTACGGGCCCTACCACTACATCTAAGTGAATCCCCAGATGATACAGCAGGAGTGGAGGAGGATTGCTGCGAATCGCCCCCCTCGACTCGTTTCTCCTTGGCTATGCGTTTCCTGGGGCGACCCGGCCTTGATGGGCCAGGCTGCTCTGCGGGCGTCTCGGGTGACATTGTGCCACCCTGCTCTGCCTGCTGCCCACCCGATGCACCAGGGAAGGGACGGGGGGAGGCCGAGAATTCCGGGACGTCCCGTGATGGAGTTAATGGGACGGGCCCCGAAACCTCCTCCTCCCTCGGGGAGCCCGGTGGCCCCCGGGCCTCACTTTGGGACAGAGGTGCGAGCGGGGAGGTTCCCCGTCGCACCACCGACACCTGGCGCTGCCAGTCCTGGAGGCCTGCAACGGTATCCACCAGGATCCGAAGGTTTGCAGAGACGGAGTCCAGGGAGTTAGACATTCCCGCCAGGGACTGTGCGATCTCAACCTGTGTGTGCACGACGCCATCCAGCACATGTGTCAGGCGGTTGATGGTCTCCGCGACTGACTGCTGGTACTGTGCCAGCGACTGCTGGGACTGTGCCAGCGACTGCTGGGATTGTGCTATCGACTGCTGGGACTGTGCCATGGCGTGCTGCGACTGGCCAATGACCTGCTGAGACTCGGCCATGGCCCGCAGGGCGCCGGCAATGTCGGTTTGGCTCTGGCACATTGCTGCCTGTGAGAGGGCAACCCTGTCCAGGGCCGAGGATGACGCGTGCACATTAACCCCAACGTCTTGCATAACCTGACCCATTGCCTCCACCGCGGATGCCACCCGTGCGGTGTCGGACTGGGTCTCTGCCATGAGCGGCACCACTCCCTGCTCTTGGACGCGGTTCGACTCCTCTAACAGCGTCTGCAGAGTCTGGAAGGAAGCCCTCATCCCGTCATTGTTTCCCTGGGTTTCCTGAGGCATCGGCTGTGCGGGTGGGTTGATAAACTCCAGGAACTCAGAAAACGTCTGGGAGCCAGCTGCATCCTGGGCCTGGTCTGGCCTCCGCGAGTCCGGGCCCTCTGTTGCTCCGACCTCCACCTGCTGTACCTGCTCATCTGTGATGTGCCAACCAGACTGTGCCCCAGGAGACTCATCACTAAATAGGCCCGCCGGGGTGTGTATCTCTGGGATGATGGATGTGGTGGGAGAAAGCAGTGCCGCAAGCCCGACGCTCTCAATGGTTAGGTCCTCGTCCATGGTGTGGGGCTGCTCAGCGACAGGAGGGTTGTCCCTGGCCATTTCTGGTGGTGGTGGTGGACTTCGAACCCTCTGTGCGTCCTGGTCCGCAGATTGGGTTGGGGCGGATAGGGCTGCCCGCTGATCGGGCACCCTCTGTTGTGAGGCCCCGGGTGAGGTGGCGGCAGATTCCTGTCTCCGTCTGCAGCCAGACGGCCCTGGTCGTTCGGCATCACGTCCTAGGGAAGAGAATGAGACGGGTTATTTCGATTTGCTCGGCAGGCCGCTGGACGGTCCCAGTGGGCAGGGTGTGTGAAGGGACAGAGGATGGGGAGGTGTCCCAGTGGGCAGGGTGTGTGAAGGGACAGAGGATGGGGAGGTGTCCCAGTGGGCAGGGTGTGTGATGGGACAGAGGATGGGGAGGTGTCCCAGTGGGCAGGGTGTGTGAAGGGACAGAGGATGGGGAGGTGTCCCAGTGGGCAGGGTGTGTGAAGGGACAGAGGATGGGGAGGTGTCCCAGTGGGCAGGGTGTGTGAAGGGACAGAGGATGGGGAGGTGTCCCAGTGGGCAGGGTGTGTGAAGGGACAGAGGATGGGGGGGGGGGGGGGGGGGGGGGGGGTGTTTGTCAGGGAGGGTTGTCTCACTTGCTGCAGTTTCCGCCAACCTCGCATTGCGCGATATCGCGGGTGGCAGACCCCCCAACAAGGTCCAGTGCCCTCTGTTCAAAGGTGCTGAGGGGGTGCATGTTGGGAGAACCCCCTCCAGTCTTGTGCCGCTCACGGTGGTTATGACCGGCCTTGGCCTGTTGGGGGAGGGAACATAGGTAGATCATTACAAAACGGTAGGTATCAGCAGTCCGTTCTGATACTGGCACAGTTTGGGGGGGGCAAGTTGTCATCAGATGATTGCATCTCTCCTCGGGGCCAGAGCGCTGGGTCTGTGACAACTTTGTGAACCACCCTCAAATAACTCTGCCCCAATCCCCCCCCCCCCCCCCCCCCCCCCCCCCAGGGCAGTTAAGGGGGAGGGATGGTTGTGACTAGGGGGCACCCTCATGGCACTTACCCTGGCAGACCTGGTGAGGTTGTGTAGCTTCTTTCGACATTGCTCTGCTGAGCGAGGGGTCTGCCCCACAGCACTGACGGCAGCAGCCACGTCACGCCAGGCCTGGCGTACCGTGCTGGCAGGTTGGCGATGCCCTCTCCGCGGGCGGATGATGCCCCTCCTCTGCTCCACGGCATCGAGCAGCGCCTCGACGTCTGCATCAATAAAGCGAGGAGCAGCTCGCCTAGGCTCCGACATCCTGCCCGACAGATTCTGTGGTCGCCCGCGCCTTTTTACGGCGTCGGGCGGCGTCACATGGGCGGGTTCGTGTCGTCGTCGCGTTCCATCGTCATCACGCACGTAATTGATGCGGCCGCGCTACTAGCCCATTTCCAGGAAGTGAATCGGTCGGGAAATGAAGCCTTCGCGACCGTCGTAAAACGGTCCCGATTTTTACGACGGTTTGCCGACTTTCCGCGGGTGCGGAGAATTTCGCCCATAATTCCTTGAGATTGCAATTGTGTTAGTTCTTCTTTCAATCTTTCTCTTGGAGGTGCTGTTACTCTTCTGGGTGGATGGATTATAGGCTTTGCATCCAATTTTAACAGAATTTTATACTGATATGGCAATGTGCCCATACCATGAAAAACATCAGGGTATTCTCTGATTAACTGTTGAATGTCAGTTTCTAATCTAGATGTCTCAGACGTGTTAAGGAAGATCCTTGTATGCCTGAGAACCTCATAAAAAAGATCTGTGGTCATCCACTATCTCAAATCATAATGTTCTCTGAATGTCTCTGTTGAGAGCTGTTAAATGACATGAACCATGTGACACAATCTGATTGCCATTGTAATCTTTAAGTGTGCATGCCGCAGGTAAAATGCTGTAATCCCCTTGGATGGATGATAAATCCTGACAGTTGAGCAAATTGGCAGAAGCACCAGTGTCCAGCATAAAAACTATAGGGTTGTTGTTAATATGTACAGTCATTGTCCATTCATTGTCATTACTAATGATGTTTACTTTCTGAGGAACCTTCTTTGTTGCATGGAGATTTTTTATTGTTTCTTGAAGATCTGTCTTTGTTGATGCTTCATTGATTCCAATAAAAAATGTGTCTTCCAAAGAAAAACTTTCATGGGGGCAGCAGGGTAGCATGGTGGTTAGCATAAATGCTTCACAGCTCCAGGTTCCCAGGTTCGATTCCAGGCTGGATCACTGTCTGTGTGGAGTCTGCACGTCCTCCCCCTGTGTGCGTGGGTTTCCTCCGGGTGCTCCGGTTTCCTCCCACAGTCCAAAGATGTGCGGGTTAGGTGGATTGGCCATGATAAATTGCCCGTAGTGTCCTAATAAAAAAAAAGTAAGGTTAAGGGGGGGGTTGTTGGGTTACAGGTATAGGGTGGATATGTGGGTTTGAGTAGGGTGATCATGGCTCGGCACAACATTGAGGGCCGAAGGGCCTGTTCTGTGCTGTACTGTTCTATGTTCTATCTTTGACCAAAAAATTCTGTTGTGAATTTATTCTTTCATGGTTTACATTATAATACTTTTCTGTGTGGTTGAGAGAAGATTTGCTGATGATTGGCACTGAGAAGCAAAGTGGTTTAATCTTGAATACTTTAAACAGCATTTTCCTTGAACAGGCCAATTTCCCTTTCAGTGGACGTTACCACATCTGTCGCATGTCATGATGTCATCTCGCTGACTAATGAGTGACATTCGCACATGCGCAGACTTCTTTTGTGGTGTCTCACAATTCAATATGAACTGCACATGTCCTGAGTTGGAATGTGAGTGTGCAAGGTAGCTGCCGCCTCAAATGTGCTTCTTTGCTGCCTGCGATACCATTTTAACTTTCTCAACCTCGTGGTGGACTTTTGCGCCTTTTTCTCGTGGATAAAATTCTAAGTATTGATTTTTACTCTGCTCATTTGAAATGCACTTTTTGATAGCGATTTTTAAAGTTCAATCATTTTGCCATAATAGAGTTTCTCTGAGACGTTTGTCCATTATTCCATAAACGATTTGATCTCTGATCAGCGAGTCATGCGAATCAGCAAAATTACAAGTTTGGGCTGGAAGTTTAAGATCTGTGATGAAGCTAGTGATGGATTCTCCATTCTTTTGTGAACGCTTGTGAAATCTGAATCACTCCAAAATTTCATTGGTTTTGCATTTTGTAACGATCATCAAATTTTTCGACAATCACCCCAAATTTACTTTTATCTTCGCCTTCAGCAAAAATAAATGAATTAGAAATTCCAATAGCTTTCTGACCTGCCAGGGACAGAGGAAAGCTATGTGTCTAGCTTCAGGGGTTGTATTTAAATTGTGAGCTTCTAAATAGATCTGGAATAGTTGTTTAAATAACTTCCAATTAAGATTTGATACCAGTAGTCTTCAGATGTCTGGAAGCCTGCACTTGGTCCATCAAATTGATTTGTTGTCGAGGGTCCATTTGCTGTGATGCCTTCCACAGTCGAACAGTTAGTATCGGAATTTTATCTTTCCTTTCTAATTTTCTGACTAGTCTTTCTTAAAGCTTGTTTTGACATGGTACCATGTTATATTTAAACTCCTGGTAGCATGTTATATTACTAAATTGTAACATAAATATTAGGTATTTTGTCTTGCCGAGTTTTCTTGAATTCTGATGAGAAATAGTCAAAGTCTTCCAGATGATGACAAAATGTTTATTGAAGAATATATAATAAACAAGTGATTTCTTTCACTTTAATACTAAACTAGTAAACAAGTAAGTCAGTATATATTAAATTAACAATTATAATTATAATACACTGCACTCTGATCTAATCACATCTTCACTCTAGCTGTTCTCTACACACACTAGCTCACACACACTAATAAAGAGCGGGAAACTCCTTTTTGTAGGTCCTGTCAGTGTTGCCATCTAGTGATCATTTGTCTGTACTTATTTAAAATTAACTGAACATATATTAACACATACAGAGATCACGACAATGAGGGCAGTGCAGTTAATGTTCTGTGTGGCATTGAAAAGGCTTTCAATCAAGTACCGTATAAAAGACTTGCTTGTGAATTTGAAGTTTACGGGATTAAAGAGACAGTCAGTGCATGGATACAAAATTAGCATGGGATGAAAAGCAGAGAATAGCAGTTAACAGTTGTTTTTCGTGCTGAAGGAAAGTGTACAGTTGTGTTCCTGAAAAGCTGGTGTTGGGATCACCAACATATATTAATGACCTCAACTTTGTTTATACAGAGCTTAATTTCAATGTTTTCCAATGGCAATGAGCTTTGAAGTACAGTGAACAGCAAGGAAAATAATAACAGATAAAGGAAGATACCGATATATAAAATGACTAGACAAATGGCATATAAAGTATGTCACAAAGAAATGTGAACTTACTAATTTTATAAAAATGATAACAGGAAAAATAAACTAAATAGTACAATTCTAAAGAGGTTCCAGGAACAGAGAAAACTGAAGGTGTATGCACACACATTTGAAGAAGGCAAACATAGTTAAGAATCAAATGCTGCCAAAATTCAACTCTGCAGCACTTATATTTTAAACTCAAAGTGCTACTTTGCTTCCAAATTGGTTGTGCGGCAACCTCACACTTAGCTGTGTAAGACACAGGTGTGAATTTTCAGGTCCTTCCCACTGGCGATATTCCAGTCCCACTGATGATGATTCCTACGGCGAGTTGCCTAGTGGTGTGCTCAGTGAGCAACAGAAAATTGCCTGGACATCAGCAGGACTGAAAGATCCGGCCACCGGCAACCCCTTGTGTTGCCCGAATACAAACTGCGGTGGGGTTAAAAACCCCAAATCCCACCCACTATTTTATCAAGACAGTTGCAGAATAGGCAGATCAGTCAGTTGGACTGTATCACAGATTTGATGATGCTAGGGCTGCTATTTTGGAGATCAATGTTCCAGCTATCTTTATAATTTATATGCAATTTATACGTTCAGCAGTTCTGCCTGGACAGTACGCAGAACAATGCTTTTCACTGTACTGTTATATTACTGGGTCTAGTAATATGTATTGTTACTAGTTGCTGTTGATGCAGATGCTCTGATCCGGAAGAAAACACGAGTCTTCAACGTAAGCAAATTAATTTATTAAAGTAACGCTTGATTATATCAGAGTTCAACACTCGACAGAACTATCTCTAGAAATCAAGTAATTAAATATGATTGTGTTAACTGATTCACAACTATAAATACTAATTATACTGAGAGCTATCTTTCATACACTACTACTTACTAAACATTCCTGGGTTGAAAGAGATCAAGGTCCTCTGGGAGTTGATACTTATAGGTGGATCTAGTGATGCCTTCTAGAGGTAGTGTTACAGCTAGATTTATAATTAACCCTTTAGTTATATGCACATGTACATACCATTACATTTATCTTGGTACGCATGACAATAAATCTAAATCCAAATCCAGTTGGAAAGATCCCCACCAATGCCATTTATGGGGATCATCAGCTACTTACAAGTTACAGATTAGTATCTACAACCCAATCCTGCACATTAATGTGTGGCTGGAAAGATGGCTCAGGAGGAAGGTCTTTAGATTCCTGGGACTTTTGGCCTGGCTCTTGAGAAAATGGCACATGTATAAGTGAGACAGATTGCACCTGAACAGAGGGGATGTTTTGCTTGTTTTTGGAAGGGCTTTAAACTAACTTGACAGCAGTGTGGGAACCAAGGGAAAATATTAGAGAGGAATACCCGTGTGCACTTAATACTGGGAGAGAGTCACTCTTTCTGATTCACAGCAGACTGAACCAGGAATGTCCCAGTGTGATGGCACTCACAAATTGCTGGAGGCCAGGAATCTGCTGAGGCCCAGTCAGTGGACGTGCTCTGGACTCAATCAGGCCTCAGTTGCTGGAGCTCTAAAAGCAAAATTAGGAACCTCAGTGAGGGTTGTCAGCTCCATTCCATAATTGAAAGGCAAAATGGAGGACTCCACTGCCATTAGTGTGAGATAGTGCTGACATTCCAAGACAACCAGGTCAACACAGCAAGGGTTGCGGTTGCGGTGGAGATCTTGGTGCAAGACGTCTGTCCTGCACTTCTGCAGGCTATGCACTCCATGGTACACTTGTGGGCATCCACGAATGTCAAGTAAGAAGGTGGCGGGGCTTTTCGACTTCACTCCAGCTGCCCCTCTATTCCTGGGAGGAGGCCAGAGGACCTTTGGGAGACATACGGAGGAGACTTAGCTGCTAAGTACCCCAGGGCCATCCATCCAGATGATTACAGGAATGGCCTACCCATCAGAATCCTCTCTACCTGTGACCGCTTGAGCTCAAGCTCCACAGGCCGAGGAGAATGGCACTGTCACACAACAGGACCTCAAAAGCAGACCCTTTTCCCACAGATCTCGGCCCTCCATTGGACAATTGGCAAGGTCATCACAGACAACAAGGCATGGTAGACAGCAGGCTGCCTCCATGACTGCTCAGGATCTTGGGGCAGCACTGCGACTTGGCAGCAGGGTTAGAAGATTACAAATGTCTAGTAGCACAGTCTGAGCATAGATGTTAGGCACTTGTAGATAATGCCACCTCCAGAAATAAATATTTCTTTATTGTACCCTTTCTGTGGCTCCTTGTTCTGATGAGGTCTCCCTGTTGTGCTGGTCAGAAAATCTAATTCCTGTACCACAGAAAGGCTGGCTGCTAAGCCCAGAGCTTCCTCCATATGCTTCTTCTAAGGTGTCAATGCACTGGTAGCATCTTGCCACAGTAAACTGTTCTCAGGGAATGAGGACGCATCCCACAATGTACCATTACTCAATTTACAGTGCAGAAGGAGGCCATTCGGCCCATCGAGTCTGCACCGGCCCTTACAAAGAGCAACCCACTCAAGCCCACGTATCTACCCTATCCCTGCAACCCCCACTTAGCTTTTTGGACACTAAGGGCAATTTATCATGGCCAATCCACCTAACCTGCACATCTTTGGACTGTGGGAGGAAACCGGAGCTCCCGGATGAAACCCACGCACACACGGGGAGAACGTGCAGACTCTGCACAGAGAGTGACCCAGCGGGGAATTGAACCTGGGACCCTGGAGCTGTGAAGCAATTGTGCTAACCACTTTGCTACCGTGCTGCCCATGTGTACTCTCTGCAGATCTTGTCCTGTTGCTTGCCACCACATTCCATTAGCCTCAGCCTCCTGTGACACTGATCCTCAAGGGCACAGATCACTAAGAAGTACCTTCGATCAGGATGGGTGAAACTCGACTCACGACATCATCATGATAAGTCCCACGTCATTGAGTGCAAGCAAGCTGCCATCTGCCAAATAGTAGTCAGACATTCTCAGTAGCTCTTTGAGGATTTGTGCCTCACTATAAGTCACCATCATCCTCCTGCAATGTGGAGACTGTGTAACTGCTCCCTCCCCATGACACAAGCCTGATCAGTGAGGGTGTGCACTGTCAGCAGTCAGATAGGAGAACAATGCTCAGAGAAGGGATATTAGAATGATAGGATACGCTCATCACCATCCATGAATTGGGCAGCTATGAGTATGCCCAGGGCGCGCCTACCTGGTCTGGAGGTATCACCACTGCCTCATGGCCGACATCCACCTTCTTCGGGACCTCCTCTTCATCGTCTACTCAACATTCTCATCCAAGGAAATATGCCGCTTCTCCAACTCCTCCTCACGCATTTATCCCCTCCTTGAAGAATCAAGTTGTGAAGGGCCAGAAGTCTCCCAGTCTCCCGCTGGCAGGAGATCCTCCCTGACGCGCTCCACTCCATCCGGTCGCTTCTGTGTACTGCCACAAACGAGACCCCTCACAAAGGCCTATTTGTCTTTCCCAGGACGTTGACCTCCGGGGACTCGCTCCCGGCCTGGTTAATGAAACCTGGGCCGGACCTCCTACGGAAACACACAAGGAGCCATAAGGCCGATCAGCTGGACAAGCGGGTTCAGCTTCTCCACGCGAACCCTCAGGCGACAGAACACAGTCTCCCTCCGGGACCTGGCTCCCGTGGGTACCCCCGCGCCCATCATCACCGTGCCCCTCCCAGCCACCTCCCCATTCACCTCCCCACCCACACCTTCACCAATATCTCCCTCAGGGTCCTTTAGCCCTGCCTCTGCGTCGTCAGCCTATCTGGGATCCTGTTGTGCAGACGATGTGCTCCCGGAGCCGAAAGTCTCGACACCAGTGTCCATGCCGCAGCCAGAGCTGAGGCATTCGCAGCGAACAAGTCATCCTCCTGTGAGACTGAACTTGTGAGTCCACTTCACCCCCGTCAGACTTTTTTTCTTAACGGGGGTTGAATGTGGTGAGCCACGTATGGCTACGTCACGCTGTTGTATATATGTTCACTATTGTTCTACTGTTCTAGTACTATCATTATCTCCACTGTTGTATATATTACTTATATTGCTGTTCTGTTATTGGTTGTTGCTGTTGTACTGTTGGAATGTTGTTGTTGGCGCTGCTGTTGGCTGCGCCTGTGGCTCCGCCCCTCTGAGGAGGTACAAAGCCCGTCGAGCTGGGGCAGTCTTGCAGTGCGGGAGGAGCTATAGGTTGGCACACTTTTAGTCTCTTAAAGCCATCGGTTCACTACTACTCAGCGCCTCGACTGAATTGATGTCCATCACATCCTTTCAGCCCCGGTGCCTCCACACTTTCAGCTGCAGTGCCTGCACCCTTTCAGACCCGGGGCCTTCACCTTTCAACCCCAGTTCCTGCAGCCTTTAAGCCGCTGAGATACCCTCAATCACGACACAGGAGAGAAGATAGATGATTCAAAGCCTTTAATCATCTGAAAACTGTACAGCAGCCGAGAAGTGTGCTCATCACATGCTGCCGAGTGAGCCCCATCTTATATACCATTTCCTGGGGGCGGAACCAGAGGCGGAGTCCCCCAGGGTTCCACGCCCGGTAATTAAAGTGCCAATGCATTAAAGATAAGGTACCGTTATAGCAGCTACTGATAACATTCATCACATTCACCCCCTGTTTAAAAAAAAACACATAGTCCGTCGGGGGTGAAGTGGAGTTATAACGGGATGACTAGGGTGATCGGTGCCGGCACCGGCTGGGGGGCAGGGGGCGCTCTGGGGGGGGGCTGTCGGCGGTCGGTGCGGGGAGGGGAGCGTCGATAGGAGGGGGGGGTTGGTGGGGATAGCGTCGGGGTCGGTGGCCGAGCCAGCGGGGTCGGTGGGAGAGCCAGCGGGTGCCATGTCTTGCAGGGAGACGGTGTCCTGCCTGCCATCGGGGTGCTCGACATAGGCGTATTGAGGGTTTGCGTGTAGCAATTGGACCCGCTCGACTATTGGATCTGTTTTATGGCTCCTCACGTGTCTCCGGAGTAGAACTGGTCCCCGAGTCATCAGCCAATGTGGAAGCGAGACTCCAGAGGTGGACTTCCTGGGGAAGACAAACAAACGATTGTGAGGGGTCTCGTTCATGGCCGTACAGAGGAGCGACCTAATGGAATGTAGGGCATCGGGTAGGACCTCCTGTCAGCGGGCAATTGGGAGACTCCTTGACCGTAGGGCTAGGAGGACGGCCTTCCAAACTTTTGCGTTCTCCCTCTCCACTTGCCCGTTTCCCCGCGGGTTATAGCTCGTCATTCTGCTCGAGGCGATACCCTTGCTGAGCAGATATCGACGCAGCTCATCGCTCATGAACGATGTGCCCCGGTCGCTGTGGATATAAGAACATAAGAACATAAGAACTAGGAGCAGGAGTAGGCCATCTGGCCCCTCGAGCCTGCTCCGCCATTCAATTAGATAATGGCTGATCTTTTGCGGACTCAGCTCCACTTTCCGGCCCGAACACCATAACCCTTAATCCCTTTATTTTTCAAAAAACTATCTATCTTTACCTTAAAAACATGTAATGAAGGAGCCTCAACTGCTTCACTGGGCAAGGAATTCCATAGATTCACAACCCTTTGGGTGAAGAAGTTCCTCCTAAACTCAGTCCTAAATCTACTTCCCCTTATTTTGAGGCTATGTCCCCTAGTTCTGCTGTCACCCGCCAGTGGAAACAACCTGCCCGCATCTATCCTATCTATTCCCTTCATAATTTTAAATGTTTCTATAAGATCCCCCCTCATCCTTCCAAATTCCAACGAGTACAGTCCCAGTCTACTCAACCTCTCCTCATAATCCAATCCCTTCAGCTCTGGGATTAACCTAGTGAATCTCCTCTGCACACCCTCCAGCGCCCGTACGTCCTTTCTCAAGTAAGGAGACCAAAACTGAACACAATACTCCAGGTGTGGCCGCACTAACACCTTATACAATTGCAACATAACCTCCCTAGTCTTAAACTCCATCCCTCTAGCAATGAAGGACAAAATTCCATTTGCATTCTTAATCACCTGTTGCACTTGTAAACTAACCTTCTGTGACTCATGCACTAGCACACCCAAGTCTCTCTGAACAGCGGCATGCTTTAATATTTTATTGTTTAAATAATAATCCCGTTTGCTGTTATTCCTACCAAAATGGATAATCTCACATTTGTCAACATTGTATTCCATCTGCCAGACCCGAGCCCATTCACTTAACCTATCCAAATCCCTCTGCAGACTTCCAGTATCCTCTGCACTTTTCGCTTTACCACTCATCTTAGTGTCATCTGCAAACTTGGACACATTGCCCTTGGTCCCCAACTCCAAATCATCTATGTAAATTGTGAACAATTGTGGGCCCAACACGGATCCCTGAGGGACACCACTAGCTACTGATTGCCAACCAGAGAAACACCCATTTATCCCAACTCTTTGCTTTCTATTAATTAACCAATCCTCTATCCATGCTACTACTTTACCCTTAATGCCATGCATCTTTATCTTATGCAGCAACCTTTTGTGTGGCACCTTGTCAAAGGCTTTCTGTAAATCCAGATATACCACATCCATCGGCTCCTCGTTGTCTACTGCACTGGTAATGTCCTCAAAAAATTCCACTAAATTAGTTTGGCATGACCTGCCTTTTACGAACCCATGCTGCGTCTGCCCAATGGGACAATTTCTATCCAGATGCTTCGCTATTTCTTCCTTGATGATAGATTCCAGCATCTTCCCTATTACCGAAGTTAAGCTCACTGGCCTATAATTTCCTGCTTTCTGCCTACCTCCTTTTTTAAACAGTGGCGTCACGTTTGCTAATTTCCAATCCACCGGGACCACCCCAGAGTCTAGTGAATTTCGGTAAATTATCACTAGTGCATCTGCAATTTCCCTAGCCATCTCTTTTAGCACTCTGGGATGCATTCCATCAGGGCCAGGAGACTTGTCTACCTTTAGCCCCATTAGCTTGCCCATCACTCCCTCCTTAGTGATAACAATCCTCTCAAGGTCCTCACCTGTCATAGCCTCATTTCTATCAGTCGCTGGCATGTTATTTGTGTCTTCCACTGTGAAGACCGACCCAAAAAACCTGTTCAGTTCCTCAGCCATTTCCTCATTTCCCATTATTAAAACTCCCTTCTCATCCTCTAAAGGACCAATATTTACCTTAGCCACTCTTTTTTGTCTTATATATTTGTAAAAACTTTTACTGTCTGTTTTTATATTCTGAGCAAGTTTACTCTCATACTCTATCTTACTCTTCTTTATAGCTTTTTTAGTAGCTTTCTGTTGCCCCCTAAAGATTTCCCAGTCCTCTAATCTCCCAGCAATCTTTGCCACTTTATATGCTTTTTCCTTCAATTTGATACTCTCCCTTATTTCCTTAGATATCCACGGTCGATTTTCCCTCTTTCTTCCGTCCTTCCTTTTTGTTGGTATAAACCTTTGCTGAGCACTGTGAAAAATCGCTTGGAAGGTTCTCCACTGTTCCTCAACTGTTCCACCATAAAGTTTTAGCTCCCAGTCTACCTTAGCTAGTTCTTCTCTCATCCCCTTGTAATCTCCTTTGTTTAAACACAAAACACTAGTATTTGATTTTACTTTCTCACCCTCCATCTGTATTTTAAATTCCACCATATTGTGATCGCTCCTTCCGAGAGGATCCCTAACTATGAGATCATGAATCAATCCTGTCCAATTACACAGGACACGATCTAGGACCGCTTGTTCCCTCGTAGGTTCCATTACATACTGTTCTAGGAAACTATCGCGGATACATTCTATAAACTCCTCCTCACGGTTGCCTTGACCGACCTGGTTAAACCAATCGACATGTAGATTAAAATCCCCCACGATAACTGCTGTACCATTTCTACATGCATCAGTTATTTCTTTGTTTATTGCCTGCCCCACCATCTCGTTACTATTTGGTGGCCGATAGACTACTCCTATCAGTGACTTTTTCGCCTTACTATTCCTGATTTCCACCCAAATGGATTCAACCTTATCCTCCATAGCACCGATGTCATCCCTTACTATTGCCCGGATGTCATCCTTAAATAACAGAGCAACACCACCTCCCTTACCATCCACTCTGTCCTTCCGAATAGTTTGATACCCTCGGATATTTAACTCCCAGTCGTGACCATCCTTTAACCATGTTTCAGTAATGGCCACTAAATCATAGTCATTTATGATGATTTGTGCCACCAACTCATTTACTTTATTCCGAATACTACGAGCATAAGTGGGGAAACCAAACAGTGTGAAGATGCTGTGCGGTGCCTGGATCATGGACGCCGAGGTCATATCGGGGCAGGGGACAGCAAAAGGGAAGCGGGAGAACCCATCGATCACGGTGAGGAAATGTTGCAGTTGGTGGATGGGAGGGGCCCTTTGAAGTCCACACTTAGTCGTTCAAAGGGCCCAAATGCCTTTGTCAGGCGGGCCCTGTCTGGTCGATAGAATTGCGGTTTGCATTCCGCACAGATCTCGCATGCCTTAGTCGTGGCCTTGACCTCCTCTGTGGAGTAGGGAAGGTTGCGGGACTTGATGAAGTGGGCAAGCCGGGTGACCCTCGGGTGGCAGAGGTCATCGTGGATGGCTCTCAGGCGGTCTTTGTGCGCGTTGGCGCACGTGCCGCGGGACAGGACATCTGAGGGCTCATTGAGCTTCCCCGGGCAATATTTAATATCGTACGTATAGGTGGAGAGCTCTATCCTCCACCTCAGAATTTTGTCATTCTTTATTTTGCCCCGTTGTGCGTTATCGAACATAAAGGCGACCGACCGTTGGTCGGTGACGAGGGTGAACCTCCTACCGGCTAGGTAGTGCCTCCAGTGTCGCACGGCCTCCACTATGGCTTGTGCCTCCTTCTCGACTGCAGAGTGCCGGATTTCCGAGGCGGTGAGGGATCGGGAGAAGAACGCTACTGGTCTGCCCGCCTAGTTGAGGGTAGCAGCCAGGGCGACGTCTGATGCGTCGCTTTCTACTTGGAAGGGAATGGCTTCATCCACACCGTGCATGGCGGCCTTGATGATGCCGGCGTTGATACGGTTGAAAGCCGACTGGGCCTCAGCCGTCAGGGGAAACACCGTGGTCTTAATGAGTGGCCGGGCTTTGTCCGCATATCTGGGGACCCACTGGGTGTAAGAGGAGAAAAGCCCCAAGCACCGTTTGAGTGCCTTGAGGATACGGGGGAGGGGGAGTTCCTTAAGGGGGTGCATGCAGTCGGGGTCTGGGCCTAGGACCCCGTTTTCCACGACGTAGCCGAGGATGGCTCATCGGGTTGTGTGGAAAACGCATTTCTCTTTGTTGTACGTGAGGTTGAGGGCCCGGGCAGTCTGGAGGAACTTCCTCAGGTTTGCGTCGTGGTCCTGCTGGTCATGGCCGCAGATGGTGACGTTGTCCAAGTACGGGAAGGTAGCCCGTAAGCCGTACTGGTCCACCATTTGATCCATCGCCCTCTGGAAAACTGAGACTACGTTTGTAACACCAAAAGGGACCCTGAGGAAGTGAAACAGCCGACTGGCTGCTTCAAAAGACGTGTAGGGGCGGTCCTCTGGGCGGATAGGGAGTTGATGATAGGCCGATTTTAGGACGACCGTGGAGAATACCCGATACTGGGCAATGTGAGTCACCATTTCTGCTATGCGGAGAAGTGGGTAAGCATCGAGTTGCGTAAAGCGGTTTATGGTCTGGCTATAATCCACTACCATTCGTTGCTTTTCCCCGGAGCGGACTACCAATCTTGAGCCCTCCAAGGGCTGTTGCTGGCCTCTATGACACCCTCTTTTAGTAGCCGCTGAACCTCTGACTTGATAAAAGCCATGTCTTGGGTACTGTACCGGCGACTCCTGGTGGCGACGGGCTTACAGTCGGGAGTGAGGTTCGCGAATAGGGAGGGTGGCGCAACTTTGAGTGTCGCCAGGCTGCATACCGTGAGTGGGGGCAGGGGTCCGCCGAACTTCAGTGTCAGGCTCCGGTGGCTGCACTGAAAGTCCAGACCGAGCAGCAGGGGGGCGCAGAGTTGAGGAAAGATGTAAAGTTTAAAACGGGTGTGTTCAGCGCCTTGAATTGCGAGGTCAGCGACACAATACTCCGTGATTTGAACCGAATGGGACCCAGAGGCGAGGGAGATAGTTTGGGATGCGGGGTGGATGCGCAGGGAGCAGCGTCTTACCGTGTCTGGATGGATAAAGCTCTCCGTGCTCCCGGAGTCGAATAGACAGGGAGTGTCTTGGCCGTTGATTCACACACGCATCATTGAGTTATGCAGGTGTTTCGGCCGCGATTGATCGAGCGTGATCGCTCCTAGTTGCGGGTAATCAGAGTCCTCGGTTAAGTCGGACTCACAAAATGGCCGCCTGGAGTCACAAAATGGCCACCGCCGTCGGTCGCACGTGCCGGGGTTCGAAGATGGCCGCCGCCACGATGGCCGCTGCCATGACCCACACGAGGTCGATGACGCGTTGGAAGTGGGCGTGTCTATCCACCCCGCGGCCGCGTTGCGGGGCCTGTGAGGCCGGGAGTTTAATTTCTGGGCCTGGTGAGGATTTTGTTTGTGGCCTTTGGGGCCAGCCAGGCAGACTTTAGCGAAGTGCCCTTTCTTCCCGCAGTCGTTGCAGATCACGGAGCGGGCCGGGCAACGTTGCCGTGGGTGCTGTCCTTGCCCACAGAAATAGCATGGGGAACCCCCGGAGTGAGCGGATCGCTGCGCGGCGCAGGCCTGTAGCGTGGCCGAGTCTGGAGGGGATCGACAGGGGTTTGAAAGGTCCGTGGAGTATGTATGGAGGTTACGGTGGGCCGTTTCTAGAGAAGAGGCGAGCATTACCGTGCTTTGGAGATCCTTTGCCCCATCTTCTAGGAGCCGCTGCCGGATGTACGAGGACCTGATACCGGACACAAAGGCATCGCGAATATGCAAGTTCATGTGTGTTTCTGCCGTCACTGCTTTATGGTTGCAGTTCCTCGCGAGCGCAGTGAGTCTCTCCACGTACTTGTCCAGAGTTTCCCCGGAACGCTGGCTGCAGGTTGAGAGCAAATGTCCGGCGTGTACCTCAGTAATCGGCTTCACGAAGCGTGTTGTCAGTACCTCGACCGCAGCTTCGTAATTTGCAGCGTTCTCGATCGCGGAGAAGAGTCAGTGGCCCACCCGGGCATGTAGTAAATGCAGCTTGCGAGCGCCCTCGACATCAGTCGCTGAGAAGTCAATATAGTCCTCAAAACACCGCAGCCAATATTTAAAAATTTCCGGGGCTTCCGGCGACCGAGCGTCCAGGTTGAGTTTCTCCGGCTTTAGAGCGCTGTCCATTTTGATGTGTCGGATGATTAAATTGAGATACCCTCAATCACGACACAGGAGAGAAGATAGGTAATTCAAAGGCTTTAATCATCTGAGAACTGAACAGCAGCCGAGAAGTGTGCTCATCACATGCTGCCGAGTGAGCCTCATCTTACATACCGTTTCCTGGGGGCGGAGCCAGAGGCGGAGACCCTCAGGGTTCCAAGCCCGGTCTTAAAGGGCCAATGCATTAAAGGTAAGGTACCGTTATAGCAGCTACTGATAACATTCATCACAGCCGCAGTGCTTGCTTCCTTTCAAATCCAGTGCCTTCACCCTTCAACACCAGTGCCTGCATCCTTTCAGCCCCGGTGCCTTCACCCTTTCGGCCCCAATGCCTTCAGCCTTTCAACGCTCGTGCCTTCACATTCAGCCCCTGGGCCTGCACCCTTTCAGCCCCGGTGCCTTTACCCTTTCAGGCCCGCTGTCTTCACCCTTTCAGGTTGTGGTGGTATGATTAGCATAGCTGCCTGCCATTGGTGCAGAACACCTGCTTACCATTGGCCCTGGTCGGTCATGTGCCTCTCGACCGATTGGTTGAGACCAGTCATGTGACGGCTCCCCGATTGGTCAAGAGGCTGAGTTAACCCCGCTATAAATACCCAGTACTCCCGGCAGTCGTCCATTTACTGTAATCGACCGCAGGGCTAACATCTAGCTGATTAGAGCCATACTTTTGCTCAGCAACTCGTCTCGCGTTCAATTGATGGTACATCACAGGCCCGGTGCCATCACCCTTTCAGGCCTGGTGCCTTCACCCTTTCAGCCCCGGTGCCTTCGCCCTTTCAGGTCCAGTGCCTTCACCCTTTCCGCTCCGGTCCATTCACCCTTTTAGCCCCGGTGCCTTAACCTTTCAGCCCCAGTGCCTGCATCCTTTAAGCCACAGTGCCTGCATCCTTTCAATTCCAGTGCCTTCACCCTTCAACACCAGTGCCTGCATGCTTTCAGCCCCGGTGCCTTCACCCTTTCAGCCCCAGTGCATTCACCCTTTCAACGTTAGCGCCTTCACGTTCAACCCCTGGGCCTGCACCCTTTCAGCCCCGGTGCCTTCACCCTTTCAGCCCCGGTGTTTTTACCCTTTCAGACGCAGTGTCTGCACCCTTTCAGCCCCAGTGCCTGCACCCTTTCAGCCCCAGTGCATTCACCCTTTCAGCCCCGGTGCATTCACCCTTTCAGCCCCAGTGCATTCACCCTTTCAGCCCCGGTGCCTTCACCCTTTCAGCCCCGGTGTCTTTACCCTTTCAGCCCCAGTGCCTGCACCCTTTCAGCCCCGGTGTCTTTACCCTTTCAGCCCCAGTGCCTGCACCCTTTCAGCCCCGGTGTCTTTACCCTTTCAGCCCCAGTGCCTGCACCCTTTCAGCCCCGGTGTCTTTACCCTTTCAGCCCCAGTGCCTGCACCCTTTCAGCCCCGGTGCTTTCACCCTTTCAGCCCCGGTGTCTTTACCCTTTCAGACGCAGTACCTGCACCCTTTCAGACGCAGTACCTGCACCCTTTCAGCCCCGGTGCCTTCACCCTTTCAGCCCCGGTGCCTTCACCCTTTCAGCCGCAGTGCCGGCATCCTTTCAGCCGCAGTGCCTGCACCATTTCTGCCCTAGTGCCTGCACCTTTGAATCCCAATTTCCTTCACCCTTTCAACCCCAGAGCCTGCATATTTTCAGCGCTAGGACCTTCATGTTTTCAGCCCCGGATCCTGCACCATTTCAGCCCAAGTGCCTGCACCCTTTCAACCCCAGTGTCTTTACCCTTCAACACCAGTGCCTGCACCATTTCAGCATAGGTGCCTGCATTCTTCCAGCTGCAGTGCCTGCACCATTTCTGCCCAGTGCCTGTCATAATATCCACTCGTATATAATGAGATGTAGACAGGCAGTGATTGACACACAGGATGACCAATGAACACACAACACAGAACAACCAATCACCAGACAGGACACCACCACTCTAAAGACCACAGGGCTCAAGACAGACAGAATGCACAAGTTAGTCAGCACTATTACCATGAGGTAGCTAGTAAGTCTGGTCAAGCCAGTAAGAGGTCATCAGTTCGATTAGTAGAGTGTCAACCCACAGCTGAACATGCACAGCATTCCATAATTAAATAAAACAGTGTTGGATCATCTCCTGTGTCAGACGTTTGTTTCTAGCTTCCCTGCATCCCAGTACTGGCGTTCTTTCACCCAACCAGGGACACCAAGATATCTACTGACGCTAGCCAGGACGGCATGGCGGCGGTGCTCCTCCAGCGAAGCAACTCCTCATCCTGGGCACCAGTGGCATATGCCTCCAGGGCCATGACGCCTGCACTGAGCAACAGTATGCCCAGATCGAAAAAGAGTGCTCGGGTAAGGAGCTGATCATCGCGGATGCCCTATCCCAATCCATCACCACGCCGTGTGAACAGGGCGACTTCATCTGCGACATGGAGGCACAGGTGCAGTTGTGTGCCAGCAGCCTGCCAGCCATTGATGAACGAGTGGTCCAAATACGTGAAGAAACTGCCAAGGATCCTCCACTGAAGCGGGTGATGCAACACTTCGCCCATGGCTGGCAAAAGGGGCAATGTCACCAGTTCTTTAACGTTAAGGACGAGTTAATGGTCATTGAGGGAATCCTCCTTAAACTGGATAGGATCGTCATTCCTGAAAGCACGCGAGCTATGGTGCTCGGACACATCCATGAGGGTCACCTTGGGGTCGGAAAATGTCGACGCAGAGCTCGGCAGGCGGTTTATTGGACGGGCATCAACCCGGACATTGCCGACACGGTTCTCAACTGCCCAACCTGCCAGAGGTTTCAACCGGCTCAGCCCAAGGAAATACTGCAACAGCATGAGATTGTGACCTCTCCGTGGCCTAAAGTGGGGGTAGACCTCTTTCACGCCAATGGGCGTCATTACGTGCTCTTGGCTGACTACTTCTCCAGTTACCCGGAAGTGGTGAAATTGTCAGACCTCACGTCCAAGTCCATCATCAAAGCCTGCAAAGAGACGTTTGCCAGGCATGTGATACCACTCATAGTAATGAGTGACAACGGTCCATGTTTTTACAGCCAGGAGTGGTCCGATTTTGCACGATCCTACAACTTCAGACACATCACCTCCAGTCCCCATTACCTGTAATCAAACGGCGCTATTGGCATATAGGGCAACCCCTCTGTCGACTGGTTTGTCTCCGGTGCAGTTGCTTATGAACCGCAACTCGAGGACGACTGTTCCAGCCATCCATGTTCCAGATCTTAACCGCCTCACAGTGCTGCAGAAGGTGCAGTGATCCAGGGACCAGCAAAAGATCACATATGATGCTCATGCCACGGATTTGCCTGCGCTGTTTTTCGCATTCAGCTGCCTGAGGGAAGTTGGTCAGCTCCAGCTGTCGTTGTCAGACAGGCTGCTCCCAGGTCTTTCATTGTCCAAATGGCTGATGGCTCCATTTTACGGCGCAACAGGAGGGCGCTGCGTAAAGGTCCCTGCCCATAACCCGACCGCACTTCTCCGCATGTCATCATGCCTCCTCCGAACGTCTTGCACCACGAGGCCACTGATCTGGCAGCGATCCCACCTGTCCATGAGGCCACCGAGATGGCAGCCATCCCACCTGTCCAGGTGCCGGCGTCCCCCCCTCCACCTCTGTGGCGATCGATGAGAATTCGGCGCCCACCACAAAGACTGAATCTATAGACTTAAATCTTGTAAATTTTGTTCAGTTTGCTCTGTATCTGCACGATAGACACCTTCCCATGTACATATGTTCATTAATTCCCCACTTGTACATAGTTATGCATGCATAAACAGCCACGTTCCAAAATTTATTTTAAAAGGGGGAGATGTCATAATATCCACTCATGTATATCGTGAGATGCAGACAGGCAGTGATTGACACACCGGATAACCAATGGACACACACGACACAGAACAACCAATCACCAGACAGGACACCACCACTATAAAGCCCACAGGGCATTAAGGCTCTCCCTCTCTCACAGTACATGGCTGGGGAGATAGTCACAGTGCACAGGCCAATGAACATCATCACCATGTGATAGAGAGCTAGTCTGGTCAAGCCAGTAGGAGGTTATCAGTTAGGTTAATAGAGTGTCAACCCACAGCAGATTATGTACAGCAAACAGCAGGTTCAATAAAACAGTGTTGGACCATCTCCTGTTTCTCGTTTTACTGCATCCAGTTGCAGTCAATGTTAGACCAACGCAGATAACACATCTGTGCCTTCACCCTTTCAGCCCCAGCCCTGCATCCTTTCAGCCCCGGTGCCTTCACCCTTTCAGCCCCAATGCATTCATCCTTTCAACGCTCATGCCTTCACATTCAGCCCCTGGGCCTGCACCCTTTAGCACCGGTGCCTTCACCCTTTCAGTCCCGGTGCCTTCACCCTTTCAGCCACAGTGCCTGCCCCCTTTCAGCCCCGGGGCCTGCACCCTTTCAGCCCCGGTGCCTTCACCCATTCAGCCCCGGTGCTTTCACCCTTTCAGCCGCAGTGCCTTCATCCTTTCAGCCGCAGTGGCTGCACCATTTCTGCCCCGGTGCCTTCACCCTTTCTGCCCCGGTGTCTTCACCCTTTCAGCCCCAGTGCCTTCACCCTTTCATCCCCGGTGCCTGCACCCTTTCAGCCCCAGTGCCTTCACCCTTTCAGCCCCAGTGCCTTCACCCTTTCAGCCCCAGTGCCTGCATCCTTTCAGCCGCGGTGCCTGCACCCTTTCAATCCCAATTCCCTTCACCCTTTCAGCCCCAGTGCCTGCATCCTTTCAGCGCTATTGATGTGACCATCAATTCACAAGACACGTGATTGGAAGTGAACAGTGGTTTTAATAGTCTTACAACTCAGTCTGCCTGCGACGAGATGAACTGGCAGCAGGCTCACGACTGCAGAGCTTCATACTTCCGGTTAGTGGGAGGAGTCATGGGCGGAGCCAAGGGTGGAGCCCAGTACAAACTCCTCATCTCCCCCTATGGGCAGAGCCGCGCAACGACTCATAAACAGAGCCCACAAGGACACAATACATATAATACAACACAGAGTGAATTACTAGGTTTATAATTCACCACAGCTATTGTCTTCATGTTTCCATACCCGGATCCTGCACCATTTCAGCCCACGTGCCTGCACCCTTTCAGCCCCAGTGCCTTTACCCTTCAACACCAGTGCCTGCACCATTTTAGCCCAGATGCCTTCACCCTTTCAGTCCCAGTACCTGCATCCTTTAAGCCGTAGTGCCTGTCGTGTTAAGCACGCTGAGATAACACAGGCTGCAACTGGATGCAGCTTTAACTGAAAGATACTCCAGACCTTGAAGTTAGTTCAATCTGATTTATTGAACCTGTCACACAGTTAGCACAGTCCTCTGTGAGTTCGACTCTCTGCTAACCTCAGTGTGATTACTCGGTCTGACTGAAGCAGACTAGGTCTTAGCCACGTGCTGGATGTGTTATGTGATATATACACCCTGACTCGCTCTGCAGATGTCCCCAGTGGAAAGAGGCAGAGTGTGAGTGCCTCGTGCCTTTGATAGTGGGAAACCACCCCCAAGTGTTCTGCCTGCTGATTGGTTATGTCCTGTTCCCTGTGTTCATTAGCTGCCTGTCTGTATCTCATTATGTGCATGTCTTCGCATCATGACAGTGTCTGTATCCTTTGAGCCCCAGTTACTTCACCCTTCCAGCCCCAATGCATTCACCCTTTCAACACTCGTGCCTTCACGTTTTCAGCCCTGGGGTCTGCACCCTTTCAGTTGCAGTGCCTTCACCCTTCATAATATACACCGGTATATCATGGTGCAGACACATACTGATGGACATACACTGGGGCCGATTAACATGCACAAACACCACAGCCAATCACCAGATAGAATACACACACTATAAAGGCAGAGGGCACCACAGTTCCCATTCATTCTGGGTGCTGCCTCTCAGTAGAACAAGAGCTCATCAAGTTTAGCACAGACTCACACCACGTGCTGAGAGATTCAACTGGTTCGGACAGGCTTAGGTCTCGAATTAAACTAGCATCGTTTAAAGCCACTGTTCTCGTATGTCGATTACTTAATAGTTAGTTAATAAAATAGAGTTGAACCTTCCTCAGTGTTGGTGGTATATGTTAACCTCGCAAGCCTACATTATCCAACACTTCATGGTACCAGCAGTTGAGGGATGTTAGTACTTCTGAGACCTACCTACCAGTGATCAGCCTTCCACCAGTCTCACACCATCCTGCAGAATGGACACCATTCGCCTGCCGCCGCCCCTCCGCATTGTCAGGAACCGGGGCTCCAATTGGAAGATTTTTAAACAGCGCTTTCAGCTGTACCTCGAGGCCATGGACCTGGAAGCTGCCTCGGACGCACGGAAGATTTCTCTCTTCCTCTCCACAGCCGGGGACCATGCCCACCACATCTTCAACTCGCTCATGTTCGCTGATGGGGAGGATAAATCAAAGTTCAAGACAGTCCTCTTAAAGTTCGACAGCCACTGCGAGGTCGAGGTAAACGAGAGCTTCGAGAGATACGTGTTTCAACAGCGAATTCAGGGTAAGGACGAACCGTTCCAGTCCTTTATCACCCACCTCCATGTCCTTGCACAGTCCTGCACCTACGGGTCCACCTCTGACTCCATGATCCGTGACCAGATAGTTTTTGGTGTCCAATCTGAGCCTCTGCGCCAGCAGCTACTAAAAGTGAAGCAGCTCACCCTGTCCACGACCATTGAGACCTGCGTGCTCCATGAACACGCCTCCACGCGATACTCCCGCATCCAGGCCGCTGAAACGGCGCGGCAGTCTTCCTACGAAGCAGAACAGGTCCAAATAGTAAAGTCTCTCCAGGGTCTGGATCTGGACAATGGCGGCCATTTCGTATGCTTTTCGCGGACTCCCGCGCAGACACGCAACGAACGTGGTGACATCACGGACTGTTTTGCGCAGGCGCGCACCTCGCTGGATCACCCCGCGCTTGCGCGGTGGCACAACGAACGTGCCGACGCAAGGGCGTGCGGCAACTGTGGTTCCAACCACTTAAAGCGGCAATGTCCCGCGAAGACCTGACGCTGCCTGCAATGTGGCAAACTCGGCCACTATGCTCTGTGCAGGTCATCCCTGCCTGCTTCTTTTAGGAGGTCCACCCAGCCCAGCAGAGATGTCAGAGCCATTCAGCCTGCGATCAACGAACCTGCTCCAGATCTCTCTTCCGACCTTGCCTACGATGACCCACAGGCCCCATTCCAAGTTGGCATCATAACCACGAACAGGATATCTCCTAAGCTAGGCACCAAACCCGTCCACATTCACAGTATCGACCCAGATGATGAGTGGTGTGCACCCTTACGGTCAACCGTTCCCCTGTGAGGTTCCATCTGGACACTGGCACCTCCGCCAATCTCATTGCGTCGTCTGACCTTCGCAAACTGTGTGTCCAGCATGCCATCCTACCATCTGCGTGTCAACTGCTTGACAACAATGGCAATGCCATCGCTGCCAGTGGATCCTGCCAACTTGAGGTGACACATCGTGCTCACACAGCTGTTCTCCCGTTTGAAATCGTTGCCGCCTCAAAAGCCTCCTTGCTTGGTGCGCAGGCATGCAAGCTGCTCCATTTAGTGCAGAGGGTTGACTCCCTCTCTCCCAGCGACGTGTCTGCATCTTCCGACATAGACTTCAGGGCGCAACTCGACTCCATCATCCAGCAATACCAAGATGTCTTTGAGGGCATGGGCACATACAAGATTCTACTCAAGCCCAGCGCCACGCCTGTGGTACACGCACCTCGCAGAGTCCCAGCGCCCCTTAAGGACTGCCTCAAGCAACAGTTCCAAGACCTCTAGGACCAAGGGGTTATATCCAGAGTCACGGAACCGACCGACTGGGTAAGCTCCATGGTCTGCGTTAAGAAACCGTCCGGCGACCTAAGGATCTGCAGAGATCCTGAAGATCTTAATCGGAACATCATGCGGGAGCACTACCCAATTCCGAAACATGAGGAACTCACGTGTGAGATGGCCCACGCCAAACTCTTCACAAAACTCGACGCCTCAAAGGGTTTCTGGCAAATGCAGCTGGATGAATCGAGCAGAAAGCTGTGTACATTCAACACACCCTTTGGCAGATACTGCTACAACTGAATGCCATTCGGCATCATCTCCGCGTCCAAAGTTTACCATCGAATAATGGAACAGATGATGGAGGGAATCGACAGCGTCCGGGTATATGTCGACGACATTATAATCTGCTCAACCACCCCGTAGTAACACATCAGCCGCCTCAAGCGCGTCTTCAAGCGCATTCACGAACATGGCCTCCGCCTCAATAGGGCCAAATGCTCCTTCGGCCAGTCGGACATTAAGTTTCTGGGTGATCACATCTCCCACTTAGGGGTGCGTCCGGATGAGGACAAGATTGCTGCAATCACGTCCATGAAAACGCCCGAGGACAAGAAAGCGGTCCTCCGGTTCCTCGGCATGGTGAATTTCCTCGGGAAGTTCCTGGGGACTCCATAGTTAGAGGAACAGACAGGAGGTTCTGTGGGAACGAAAGAGACTCACGGTTGGTGTGTTGCCTCCCAGGTGCCAGGGTTCGTGATGTCTCTGATCGTGTTTTTGGGATCCTTAAGGGGGAGGGGGAGCAGCCCCAAGTCGTGGTCCACATAGGTACCAACGACATAGGTAGGAAGAGAGATGGGGATTTGAGACAGAAATTCAGGGAGCTAGGGTGGAAGCTGAGAGCTAGAACAAACAGAGTTGTTATCTCTGGGTTGTTACCCGTGCCACGTGCTAGCGAAGTGAGAAATAAGGAGAGAGAGGAGTTGAACACGTGGCTACAGGGATGGTGCAGGAGGGAGGGTTTTGGTTTCCTGGATAATTGGGGCTCATTCTGGGGTAGGTGGGACCTCTACAAACAGGATGGTCTTCACCTGAACCAGAGGGGTACCAATATCCTGGGAGGGAGATTTGCTAGTGCTCTTCGGGGGGGTTTAAACTAATTCAGCAGGGGGATGGGAACCTAAATTGTAGCCCCAGTGTACAGGATGTTGAGAGAAGTGAGGTCAGGGATAGGGTTAAAAGTTCGAAAGAGGGCACCGGCAAGCAGGACGCTGGTTTGAAGTGTGTCTACTTCAACGCCAGGAGCATCCGGAATAAGGTGGGTGAGCTTGCAGCATGGGTTGGTACCTGGGATCTCGATGTTGTGGCGATTTCGGAGACATGGGTAGAGCAGGGACAGGAATGGTTGTTGCAGGTTCCAGGATTTAGATGTTTCTGTAAGAACAGAGAAGATGGTAAAAGAGGGGGGGGTGTGGCATTGTTAATCAAGGAAAGTATTACGGCGGTAGAAAGGACGCTTGAGGACTCGTCTACTGAGGCAGTATGGGCCGAGGTTAGGAACAGTAGAGGAGAGGTCACCCTGTTGGGAGTTGTCTATAGACCTCCGAATAGTCCCAGAGATGTAGAGGAAAGGATTGCAAAGATGATTCTTGACAGGAGCGAGAGTAACAGGGTAGTTGTTATGGGGGACTTTAACTTTCCAAATATTGACTGGAAATACTATAGTTCGAGTACTATAGATGGGTCAGTTTTTGTGCAGTGTGTGCAGGAGGGTTTTCTGACACAGTATGTAGACAGGCCAACAAGGGGCGAGGCCACATTGGATTTGGTACTGGGTAATGAACCCGGCCAGGTGTTAGATTTAGATGTAGGTGAGCACTTTGGTGATAGTGATCACAACTCGGTTATGTTTACTTTAGCAATGGGCAGGGATAGGTATATACCACAAGGCAAGAATTATAGCTGGGGGAAAGGCAATTATGATGCTATTCGGCAAGATTTAGGAGGTATAGGATGGGGAAGGAAACTGCAGGGGATGGGTACAATCGAAATGTGGAGCTTTTTCAAGGAACAGCTACTGCGTGTCCTTGATAAGTATGTACCTGTCAGGCAGGGAGGAAGTTGTCGAGCAAGGGAGCCGTGGTTTACTAAGGAAGTTGAAGCACTTGTCAAGAGGAAGAAGAAGGCTTATGTTAGGATGAGACATGAAGGCTCAGTTAGGGCACTTGAGAGTTACAAGTTAGCCAGGAAGGACCTAAAGGGAGAGTTAAGAAGAGCGAGGAGAGGACACGAAAAGTCGTTGGCGGATAGGATCAAGGAAAACCCTAAGGCTTTCTATAGGTATATCAGGAACAAAAGAATGACTCGAGTAAGATTAGGGCCAATCAAGGATAGTAGTGGAAAGTTGTGTGTGGAATCAGAGGAGATAGGGGAAGCATTAAATGGGTATTTTTCGTCAGTGTTTACACTGGAGAAAGCCAATGTTGTCGAGGAGAACACTCAGGTTCAGTCGACCAGGCTAGATGGAATTGAGGTTCAAAAGGAGGAGGTGTTAGCAATTTTAGAAAATGTCAAAATAGATAAGTCCCCTGGGCCAGATGGGATTTATCCTAGGATTCTCTGGGAAGCCAGGGAGGAGATTGCAGAGCCTTTGTCCTTGATCTTTATGTCGTCTTTGTCGACAGGAATAGTGCCGGAAGACTGGAGGATAGCAAATGTTGTCCCCTTGTTCAAGAAGGGGAGTAGAGACAACCCTGGTAATTATAGACCTGTGAGCCTTACTTCGGTTGTGGGTAAAATGTTGGAAAAGGTTATAAGAGATAGGGTTTATAATCATCTTGAAAAGAACAAGTTGATTAGCGATACTCAACACGGTTTTGTGAAGGGTAGGTCATGTCTCACAAACCTTATTGAGTTTTTTGAGAAGGTGACCAAACAGGTGGATCAGGGTAAAGCTGTTGATGTGGTGTATATGGATTTCAGTAAGGCGTTTGATAAGGTTCCCCACGGTAGGCTATTGCAGAAAATAAGGAAGTATGGAATTGAAGGTGATTTAGCGGTTTGGATCAGTAATTGGCTAGCTGAAAGAAGACAGAGGGTGGTGGTTGATGGCAAATGTTCATCCTGGAGTTCAGTTACTAGTGGTGTACCGCAAGGATCTGTTTTGGGGCCACTGCTGTTTGTCATTTTTATAAATGACCTGGAAGAGGGTGTAGAAGGATGGGTTAGTAAATTTGCAGATGACACGAAGGTCGGTGGAGTTGTGGATAGTGCTGAAGGATGTTATAGGATACAGAGGGACATAGATAAGCTGCAGAGCTGGGCTGAGAGGTGGCAGATGGAGTTTAATGCGGAAAAGTGTGAGGTGGTTCACTTTGGAAGGAGTAACAGGAATGCAGAGTACTGGGCTAATGGCAAGATTCTTGGTAGTGTAGATGAACAGAGAGATCTCGGCATCCAGGTACATAAATCCCTGAAAGTTGCCACCCAGGTTAATAGGGCTGTTAAGAAGGCATATGGTGTGCTAGCCTTTATAAGCAGGGGGATTGAGTTTCGGAACCACAAGGTCATGCTGCAGCTGTACATAACTCTGGTGCGGCCACACCTGGAGTACTGCGTGCAGTTCTGGTCACCACATTATAGGAAGGATGTGGAAGCTTTGGAAAGGGTTCAGAGGAGATTTACTAGGATGTTGCCTGGTATGGAGGGAAGGTCTTACGAGGAAAGGCTCAGGGAATTGAGGTTGTTTTCGTTAGAGAGGAGAAGGCTGAGAGGTGACTTAATAGAGACATATAAGATAGTCAGAGGGTTAGATAGGGTGGACAGTGAGAGTCTTTTTCCTCGGATGGTGATGACCAACACGAGGGGACATAGCTTTAAATTGAGGGGTGAGAGATATAGGACAGATGTCAGAGGCAGTTTCTTTACTCAGAGAGTAGTAGGGGTGTGGAACGCCCTGCCTGCAATAGTAGTAGACTCGCCAACTTTAAGGGCATTTAAGTGGTCACTGGATAGACATATGGATGAAAATGGAATAGTGTAGGTCAGATAGGCTTCAGATGGTTTCACAGGTCGGCGCAACATCGAGGGCCGAAGGGCCCGTACTGCGCTGTAGTGTTCTATGTTCTATGTTCTATGTTCTAAGTTCATCCCGAATCTCGCCTCACACACAACAGCCCTCAGAGACCTAGTTCGCAAAACTACGGACTTCCAGTGGCTCCCCGCCCACGAGCCCGAGTGGAGGGAACTGAAGGCCAAGCTTTCCACGGCCCCAGTGTTGGCTTTTTTCGACCCAAACAAAGGGACTAAAATCTCTACTGATGCCAGTCAGTCTGGGATTGGAGCCGTGCTCCTGCAACGAGATGAGGCCTCGTCATGGGCCCCCGTTGCGTATATGGACTACGTATATGGACTTCCGCAGTTCACTGTTGAAACCGACCATTGTCCACTTGTCAACATTATACAAAAGGACTTGAATAAAATGACGCCTCGCCTCCAATGCATCCTACTCAAGCTATGGAGGTATGACTTCCAACTCGTCTATACCCCTGGCAAAAACCTTGTCGTGGCCGACGCCCTCTCCAGGTCGGTCACCACTCCGTGCGATCACGAAGGGTTCGTCTGCCACATCGGTGCTCAAGTTCAACTCGCAGCCTCCCACTTGCCAGCATCGGATGCACGCCTGGTACAAATTCGCCGCGAGACAGGGGTTGACCCCCTTCTGCAGCGTGTAATGTGCTTAAAGACAGACAGGTGGCTCAAGGGCCAATGCCCACAATTTTACAATGCCCGTGATGACCTGGCGGTTGTTGATGGGGTGCTCCTGAAGTTGGATCGCATCATGAGCCCGCACAGCTCATGGTCCTGGAGCAACTGCATGAAGGCCATCTAGGAGTGGAAAAATGTCGGCGCAGGGCCAGGGAAGCTGTCTACTGACTGGGCATTAATGATGACATCGCCAATGCGGTACCCAACTGCCCCACCTGCCAGCGTTTTCAACCTGCCCAACCAAGGGAGACCCTGATGCCCCATGAGTTAGTCACATCGCCCTGGACCAAGGTGGGCATCGACCTGTTCCACGCATTGGGCAGGGACTACGTCCTTATCATTGACTCCTTCTCCAACTACCCGGAGGTCATCAGATTGCACGATCTCACATCTTCGGCTGTTATTCGGGCGTGCAAGGAGATGTTCGCCCAGCATGGCATTCCTTTCACAGTAATGTCAGACAATGGCCCCTGTTTCACGAGCCAGGAATGGCCAGCTTCGCCCGACACTACAACTTCACACACATCATGTCCAGTCCCCTGTACCCTCAGTCCAATGGCAAGGCGGAAAAGGGGGTTCATATACTCAAGAGGCTACTCTGCAAGGCTGCTGATGCCAGCTCTGACTTCCATCTTGCTCTGTTAGCCTTTCGCTCCACTCCGCTCTTCACTGGGCTGTCGCCTGCACAGTTACTGATGAACCGCACCCTCAGGACGATGGTGCCATCAATTCTCACCCCCAACCTCGATCATGTTCCCATGCTCAACAGGATACAGATGTCTCAGACGAAACAAAAAGCCACACACGACTCATGTGCTGCTGATCTCCCCGACATCCAGCCACACGACACGGTTCGTATCCATCTTCCAGATGGTGGCTGGTCTGCACCTGCTGTTGTCCTCAGGCAGGTGGACCCCCATTCCTTCCTGATCCGGTTACCGGACAGATCCATTCGGCGCCGCAATCCACAGTCGTCACAGGATCCTCCGACCAGCTCCTCTGCTGACCCTGCCATGGACTGTGCAGAGCTTCCGGTCACTCTGCCTCCCCTTGACTGTGCTGCAGCCCACCCAGCTCCTGACGTGCCAGCTATTGACCCACCCTTGAGGCGGTCAACCAGAGTTCGTCGCCCACCTCAGAGACTGAACTTATGAACTCTGCAAATAAGTGGACTTTCTGAGAATTTTTTTCTTCCTTGTTAAAATCGTTCTCCAGTGGTTTGTAAATAGCATTGTTTTTTGTTCAAGTTCCTGCATATTAATCATCTGCACCAGGCACCTTCCTTTGTATATAGCTTTGTTTCCTGTATATAGATTTGTACATATGTCTTCGCACCTCACACTTAGTTAGGCACATTCTTCACACACCCACACTATTTATTATCGCATATTCACATCAACATTTTTTAAAAGGGGAGGATGTCATAATATACACCAGTATATCATGGTGCAGACACACACTAATGGACATACACTGGGACCAATCAACATGCACAAACACCGCAGCCAATCACCAGTTAGAATACACACACTATAAAGGCAGAGGGCACCACGGTTCCCGCTCATTCTAGGTGCTGCCTCTCAGAGAACAAGAGCTCATCAAGTTTAGCACAGACTCACACTACGTGCTGAGAGATTCAACTAGTTCGGACAGGCTTAGGTCTCGAGTTAAACTAGCATCATTTAAACCCACTGTTCTCGTATGTCGATTAGTTTTTTTTAATAAATTTAGAGTACCCAATTAATTTTTTACAATTAAGGGGCAATTCAGCGTGGCCAATCCACCTAGCCTGCACATCTTTGGGTTGTGGGGGTGAAACCCACGCAAACACGGGGAGAATGTGCAAACTCCACACGGACAGTGACCCAGGGCCGGGATCGAACCTAGTACCTTGGCGCCGTGAGGCAACAGGGCTAACCACTGCGCCACCGTGCTGCCCCTGTATGTCGATTAGTTAATAGTTAGTTAATAAAATAGAGTTGAACCTTCCTCAGTGTTGGTGGTATATGTTAACCTCGCAAGTTTACATTATCCAACACTTCACTGCCTGCACCCTTTCAACACCACTGCCTGCACCCTTTCAGCCCCGGTGCCTTCACCCTTTCAGCCCCGGTGCCTTTACCCTTTCAACACGCGTGCCTTCATATTTTCAGCCCCGGGGCCTGCATCCTTTCAGCCGCAGTCCCTTCACCCTTTCAGCCCCAGTGCCTTCACCTTTTCAGCACGAGTGCCTTCATGTTTTCAGCCACGGAGCCTGCACCATTTCAGCCCTAGTGCCGGCATCCTTTCAACCTCAGTGCCTGCATCCTTTCAGCACCAGTGCCTGCATCCTTTCAGCCACGGAGCCTGCACCATTTTGGCTCTGGTGCCTGCATCTTCACAGTCCCGGTGACTGCATCCTTTCAGCACCAGTGCCTGCATTCTTTCAGCCCCAGTGCCTGCATCCTTTCATCCCCGGTGCCTGCACCCTTTTAGCCCCAATGCATTCACCTTTCAGCCCCAGTGCTTGCATCCTTTCAGTGCCAGGGCCTGCACCCTTTTAGCCCCAGTGTCTTCACTTTTTAGCACTGGTGCCTTCACCCTTTCAGCCCAAGTGCCTGTATCCTTCAATTCTCTGCCTTGAATTCTTTTAGCCCCAATGCCTTCACCCATTCAACCCTGGTGCCTTCACCCTTTCAGCTCATGTACCTGCACCCTTTAAGCTCAAGTGCCTGCATCCTTTCAGCCGCAGTGCCTGCACCGTTTTAGACCAAAAATGTTCACCCTGAAAAAGCATCTGCTCAACGTGTTGGGCCCAGTCTTCTATACTTGTGTCGAAAGCATAAGCCTCCCAAAGTGTGGCATATTTAAATTTGTTCCCTTGTAGCAAAATTCAACCGTGATCCAGATGTCCAGATTTACAGCCTGTAGTTCAATTTTTCCTCGTTGCCAGTGTTAAAATCACAGGAGCTCTGAGGAGGTTTCAAACTCAGTGGTTTATTAAGTAAATTAATGCGAAGCTCTGAAGTGGCAGGCAGTACATCAGTCCCAGCCAGTGGAGAGTTCACATTCAATCAGTCCATGCCCCATGGGTCTCATGGAGATTATTACAGCCCCATCAGCCCCAGTACTTGAATCATTTCAGCCTCAGTGCCTGAATCCTTCAATTCCAGTGCCTGTATTGGTAGCACGGTGGCACAGTGGTTAGCACAGCTGCTTCATGGAGCTGAGGACCTGGTTCTGGGACACTGTCTGTTTGGAGTTTGCACATATTCCCTGTGTTTGCCTTGGTTTCACTCCCACAACCCAAACATGTGCAGGGTAGGTGGATTGGCCAGGCTACATTGTCACTTAATTGGAAAAAATGAATTGGGTACTCTAAATCTATTTTTCTAACAAAATTCCAATGCCTACACACTTTCAGCTCTAGTGCCTGCACCCTTTCAACCATGATGCCTTCACTCTTTCAGCCCGAGTGCCAGCATCCTTTCAGCCCCAGTGCCTGTGTGCTTTCAGCCCCAGTGCCTTCACCATTCAACACCAGTGCATGCACCCTTTGAGCCCCGATGCATGCATCCTTTCAGCCCCAGTGCCTTCATGTTTTCAGCCATATTGGTTAGCACTGCTGCCTCACAATACCAGGGACCCGGGCTCAATTACAACCTTGGGTGACTGTGTGGAATTTGCACATTCTCCCCATGTCTGTGTAGGTTTCCCCAGGGTGCTCCGGTTTCATCCCACAGTCCAAAGATGTGGGGCGCGATTCTCCGCCCCACACGCCTGGTGGGAGAATAGCGGGAGGGCCTCCCGACATTTTTCACGCCCTCCCGCTATTCTCCTCCCCCCCCCCCCCACGCCCGACCCATGCCACAAATCGCCGCTCGCCGTTTTTTACGGTGAGCGGCGATTCTCCGAGGCCGATGGGCCAAGCGGCCGGGCCTTCACGCCCGTTTCAACACGGCAGAAAACACACCTGCTTGCTGCCGTCGTGAAACGGGCACCAGGGGGCCCGATTGGCACGGCAGTACCACGGCCGGGGCAGCTGAGGGAAAAGTTCTCAAAGTTTTATGCCACCTCTCTCATGCTCCCTGTGACTCCGGTTGATACGCCGATGATTTATATTGTTTTATTTCCAGACCATTCATGACCTCTTTAAATAATCCCGACCAAATTTGACCCTTGATATGATTGTATCTCTTTTGGTAAGCCACAAGTAAAGACTTTGACGAATTCCTCAACCAGTCTATTGGCTACAATGTTTCTTAATGTTATGGCTCCAGGAATTTAGTTTTATTTAATTCATTCTTACGGGATGTAAGCTTCACTGGCCGGGCCAGCATTTGTTGCCCATCCCTGGTTTCTCTTGAGAAGGTGGTGGTGAGCTGCTTTCTTGAGCCATTGCAGTCCATGTGGTGTAAGCACACCCACAGTGCTGTTAGAGAGGGATTTTCAGGATTATGACTCAGCGACAGTAAAGGAACAGTGATAGCTTTCCAAGTCACGATTGTGAGTGACTTGGAGAGCAACATCCAGGCAGTGATGTTTGATTTCATTTGATTTATTATTGTCACATGTATTAGTGTACAGTGAAAAGTATTGTTTCTTGCATGCTATACAGACCACGTATACCGTACATAGGGAAGGAAGGAGAGACTACAGAATGTAATGTTACAGTCATAACTGGGATGTAGAGAAAAGATCAACTTAATACGAGGTAGGTCCATTCAAAAGTTTGATGGCAGTAAGGAAGAAGCTGTTCTTGAGTCGGTTGGTACGTGACCTCAAACTTTTGTATGTTTTTCCTGACGGATGAAGGTGGAAGCGCGTATGTCCGGGATGCGTGGGATCCTTAATGGATGGGAGGCTGGTTTGCGTGATGGATTGGGCTACATTCATGACCTTTTGTAGTTTCCTGCGGTCTTAGGCAGAGCAGGAACCATACCAAGCTGTGATACAACCAGAAAGAATACTTTCAATGGTGCATCTGTAAAGATTGGTGAGAAGCGTAGCTGACATGCCAAATTTCCTTAGTCTTCTGAGAAATTAGTAGTTGGTGGGCTTTCTTAACTATAGTGTTGGCATGGGGGGACCAGGATAGGTTGTTGGTAATCTGGACACCTAAATACTTGAAGCTCTCGATCCTTTCTACTTCGTTCCCATTGATGTAGACAGGGGCATGTTCTCCTCTATGCTTCCTGAAGTCGATGACAATCTCCTTTGTTTTATTAACATTGAGGGAGAAATTATTGTCATCGCACCAGTTCACCAGATTCTCTATCTCGTTCCTGTACTCTGTCTTGTCATTGTTTGAAATCTGACCCACTACGGTAGTGTCATCAGCAAATTTGAAAATCGAGTTGGAGGGGAATTTAACCACACAGTCACAGGTGTATAAGGAGTAAAGTAGGGGGCTGAGGACACAGCCATGTGGGGCACCGGTGTTGAGGATGATCGTGGAGGAGGTCTTTTTGCCTATCCTTGCTGATTGTGGTCTGTGGGTGAGGAAGTTCATGATCCAGTCGCAGAGGGAGGAGCCGAGTTCCCATGTGTCTGCTGCCCTTGTCCTTCTAGATGGCAATGGTTGTGGATTTGTAAGCTGCTACCTAAGGAGCATTGGTGAGTTCCTGCAGTGCATCTTGTACACACAACTGCTACTGTGCTTCAGTGGTGGAGGGAGTTAATGTTTGTGGAAGGGGTACCAATCAAGCGGGCTGCTTTGTTTTGGATGGTGTCGGCTTCTTGACTGTTGGACTTACACTCATCTCGGCAAATGGTGAATATTCCATCACCTGACTTGTGCAATGCAGATGGTGGATAGGCTTTGGGGTCAAGTTGTGAGCTACTCATCACAGGACACCTAACCTCTGACCTGCTCCTGCACCCACAGTATTTATATGGCTAGTCCAGTTCATTTTCTGGTCAATGGTAACCCACAGGATGTTGATAGTGTTGTTTCAGTGATGGTAATGCTATTGAATGTCAAGGGTGATGGTTTGATTCTCCCTTATTAGAGACGGTCATGGCTTGACACTTGTGTGTCGTGAATGTTTCTTGCCATTGCCATGTCAGTACAAGCCTGGATATTTTCCAAGTTTTGCTGCATCTGCATATGGGCTGATTCAGTGTCTGAGGAATCGCAAATAGTATTTGTAGTGATCTCTGTATATAGTAATACACGATCAGACTATGTTAAGCAAGTACAGGCAATTGAACACAAGATGACCACACTATCAGGACCTATAAAATGGTTTTCCCGCTCTTTCCTAGAGGAGAGTGTGTCAGGAGTGCAGAGAGTACAGAAGAGAGACAGCTAGAAAGAAGTTAATAGATGTCAGTATGTAGCATTATCTTATTTAATAGTTCGATCAACAGTTATTTGTTTGTTTACTCGTTCAGTATTGAGTAAAAAGAACTCATGAGATTATCTCATATTACTTATTAAATTACTTTATCATCACTAGAAGACGACGTCTATATTTCAACAACTCAGCTAGACAAAAAGAGCAATATATATATATATTACAATATCGTAATATAACATGGTACCAAATCAGAATAAGCTTTAAGAATGACTATGAAGTAAATTCAAACAAAGAAGATAAAGTTCCGATACCAACTATTCGACTGGTGAAGTCATCGCAAAAACAGAATCATCGACAATGAATTTATTTTCGATGAACCAAGTGCAGGCTCCCAGACATCAGAAGACAACTGGTAACCTTAATCTTAATTGGAGACTGTTTAAGCAACAATTCCAGCTTTATCTGGAAGCTAGTGATTTAGATACTGTTATGGGAGAGGAATCTTCAGAACCCCAAAATGTATCATGGAGTTCAACCAACCTCTCCCTTTAATGGATTGTTGCTTTTGAAGCACACGGCTTGTTCCCCAGGTGTGATATTACAATAATGGACACATGGTTTTTAACACAAAACAATGTTTATTCCATGAACTCAACTTAACCTTTTAAAATAAACATTGGATCTCTGAACACCCTTTACTTCTAAGATAACCCCAAAAATAATATAGCACTAAATAATCCCTCAAAATGTTCCTCCAAACATCCAAAAGACTTCACCTGTAACAACAGACATGAGGTTACATTCAATATATTTATAGTCTTTGGATAAATCTGCAGACAAATTGGACAAATTTGCAGACATCCACAGGCCTGCTCTGTGTTTTCTTCCTGCAGCTCTTTGCAAAACACACAGACACTCCCAGCTTTCTCCTCAAACTGCTTTCTCCTGTCAAGCAGCTCTCAGCAAACCAGCCACTTTTTAGCTGCTCTCTCCCAAAAACTGAAACTAAAAATTTCAAAATGGCTGAGCTGAAGCCCAGCTTCACCCACACTCTGACATCACTGCATTTCTTAAAGGTACATTACTTAAACATCCATTTCTTAAAGGCACTCTCACATGGCAATACTGCTTCAGAAGCTAGACGAATTGCTTTGCTTCTGTCTCGAGGAGGACAACAAGCAATTGAAATCCACAACTCATTTATTTTTGCTGAAGGCGAAGATAAATCTAAATTTGAACATATAATCGCCAAATGCGATGATCACTGCAGAAGCAAACAAACAAAATATTGGAGCGATTTAGATTTCATAAGGAAAACATTGGAGAATCTGTTAATAACTTCATAACTGATCTAAAACTCCTCGCTCAGACTTGTAATTGTGCTGATCTGCATGACTCTCTTGTGAGAGATCAAATTGTCAATGGTAAAACAGATGAATCCTTAAGAGAGGCCTTATTACATCAAAATTATCTTACATTAAAAATGGCTATTGAAAAATCTCTATTGAACAAAGTGAATGTCAATACCTAGAGTTTTATCCAAAAGAAAAAGGCGCAAAAGTCCACCACGAGGCTGAGAAAATTAAAATGGTGTTGCAGGCAGCACAGAAGCACATTCGAGATGGCAGCTATCTTGCGCACGCATTTTCCAACTCGGGACATGAGCACTTCGCACAGAAATGCGAGACTCCGCAAAAGAGATCGGCGCAAGCGTGAACGTCACTGATGCGTTATGGCGACAACGTGATGACGTATCACAGATGTGGCAACAGCCATTTGAAGGGAGACTGCCCAGTCTTTGGAAAACGATGTTTGAGATGTTCAAAGATGAATCATTGTGCTTCTCAGTGCTAGCCTTCAGCAAATTATCTCCCTTCTACACACTAAAAGAATTGTAATGTGAGAGCATTTGAAAAAGATGAAAAAGTCAATTTATCGCAAGACTTTTCCTAAGATGATGAAATTTTCTCATTGGAAAATACCTTCTTTGTCAGAGTGATTGAAGCATCAACAAAGACAGATATGCAAACTAAAACGATAGATAGAACAGTACAGGCCCTTCGGCCCTCGATGTTGTGCCGAGCAATGATCACCCTACTCAAACCCACGTATCCACCCTATACCCGTAACCCAACAACCCCCTCCCTCCCCCTTAACCTTACTTTTTTAGGACACTACGGGCAATTTAGCATGGCCAATCCACCTAACCCACACATCTTTGGACTGTGGGAGGAAACCGGAGCACCCGGAGGAAACCCACGCACACACGGGGAGGACGTGCAGACTCCACACGGACAGTGACCCAGCCGGGAACTGAACCTGGGACCCTGGAGCTGTGAAGCATTTATGCTAACCACCATGCTACCGTGCTTCTCAGATCTTCCAGCAACTAAGGAAGCTCTTAACACAACTAATAAAAATCTTCATGCAACAAAGAATCAGCAAGTCAACATCATTAGTAATGAATGGATGACAACAGTATATCTCAACAATAGCCTAATAACATTTAAGTTAGATACAGGTGCTTCAGCAAATCTACTCAACTGAAAGGACTTGTCTACTATCACAGTTGACTACGACATAGTGCCTGCGGAATGTTCACTGAAAGATTATAATGGAAATAAAATAATTTCACATGACTCATGTTATCTAAATGCTAGCATCAGGGACATTCACAAAAAGCTGAGATTTGAAATAGTGGATGATCACTGATCTTTGCTATTGGCTGCTCAGGCATGTAAAGATTTACAGCTAATTCAGAGAATCTTCCGGAATACTTCTGAGATATCTACAATAGAAGATGACATTCAACAATTATTGAAAAAATTCCCTGCTGTTTTTCATGGCATGGGCACATTGCCATAATTCTTCTTAAAAAAGATGCTAAGCCAGTGATACATTCACCGAGATGAGTACCAGTACCTCTCAGAGAAGGATTGAAAGCTGAACTTACGAGGCTGCAATCTCAAGGAATGATATCAAAAGTGACACAACCAACAGATTGGGTGAGCTCCCTTGTCTGTGTGAAGAAGGCATCTGGTGACATAAGGATATGCATGGATCCTAAAGACCTCAACAGAAACATTCGTCGAGAGCATTACCCAATACCTAAAAGAGAGGAAATCACCTACAAAATGTCCAATGCCAAATTATTCACCAAATTAGATGCCTCACAAGGATTTTGGCAGATTCAGCTTGATGACTCCAGCAAGCTCCTCTGCAAGTTCAACACACCTTTTGGGAGATATTGTTTCAAAACCTTCGGGATTATTTCTGCATCAGAAATATTTCATCACATAATGGAGCAAATAACAGAGAACATTGAAGATGTTCGTGTTTATGTCGATGACATAATCATCTGGTCTACAACAGCAGAAGGATACATGATATGACTCAGAAAAGTTTTCAAGAGAATCTATAAGTATGGTTTGAAGCTTAACCAATCAAAGTGTATGTTTGCCACCTCATCACTAAAATCTCTTGGTGACAACATAACAGCACATGGTATCAAACCTGACGATGATAAAATTCAAGCCATTGAAACAATGCAGCAACAAAAGACAAGAAAGCTGTCTTGCGCTTTCTTGAGTTTGTGAATTTCCTAGACAAATTTATATCAAATCTTTTAACCAGAACTATTGCATTATGTTAGCTCATCAAGAAAAACACTGATTTTGAATGGACTCAGCGTCACAATGAAGAATGGTTAGATCTTAAACAACAGCTGATCCAGGCTCCAAGCTTGACATTTTTCGACCCGACCAAGCCCACAGAAAGTTCGACTGATGCCAGTCAGAATGGCATAGGTGCCGTTTAGTTACAGCAAGGCGACCACAATACCACAACAACTAGGTTCCCATCGCCTATGCAGCCAGATCAATGATATTAACTGAGTGTAGGTACGCCCAGATTGAAAAAGAGTGTCTTGGACTTGTTACTGGAATTACAAAATTTCATGATTATGTGTACTGCTTACCAAAATTTACTGTGGAAACAAACCATCGTCCACTTGTTAACATTATCGACAAGAATCTTAATGATATGACGCGTAGACTACAATGGCTCATGATGAAATTGCGCAGATATGATTTTAACCTTATCTATACTCCAGGTAAAGAGTTAATCATAGCAGACACTCTGTCAAGATCAATTGACACAGGTATCGAACCAACAGAATCAATTAATGATATTGATACTCATCTACAACTGTTCAGAGAATTACTTCCTGTGTCCAATCACAAACTTCAACAGATATGTAATGAGACACAGAGGATGCCACTTTGACCAGAGTAATTCATCACTTTCAGAATGGATGGCCAAAAGGTCACTGTCCACAATACCAGAGTATACAGTTGATATTAGATGGTATTCTACTGCGACATGACAGAATTGTCATTCCAGAGAGTCTAAAGTCAGAAATGCTAAGTCAACTTCATGAAGGCCATCTCGGCATCGAGAAGTGCAAACGAAGAGCGAGGTCAGCTCCATATTGGCCAGGTATTAATCCAGATATCACAGATATGATCATGTCATGTTCTACTTGCCAAAATCATCAAAGTCAACGGTGCAAGAAAAATTGCAACAGCATGAGGTTGCACGGTAGCATGGGGCAGCACGGTAGCATGGTGGTTAGCATAAATGCTTCACAGCTCCAGGGTCCCATGTTCGGTTCCCGGCTGGGTCACTGCCTGTGCGGAGTCTGCACGTCCTCCCCGTGTGTGCGTGGGTTTCCTCCGGGTGCTCCGGTTTCCTCCCACAGTCCAAAGATGTGCGGGTTAGGTGGATTGGCCATGCTAAATTGCCCGTAGTGTCCTATAAAATATAAGGTTAGGGGGGGGGGGTTGTTGGGTTGCGGGTATAGGGTGGATACGTGGGTTTGAGTAGGGTGATCATTGCTCGGCACAACATCGAGGGCCGAAGGGCCTGTTCTGTGCTGTACTGTTCTATGTTCTATGACGTCACCATGGTAAATGTAGACCTTTTTGTAAACCTTTTTCATACATTTGGCAAAGATTACATGTTAGTCATTGACTATTATTCAAATTTTCCAGAAGTCATGAAACTGACTGATCGCACATCCACAGCTGTTATTAAAGCATGCAAAAAAAATCTTTGTGAGATATGGAATACCGCAAACCATAATGTCTGACAATGGTCCATGTTTTACCAGCTGGGAATGGAACGAATTTGCTACGACATACAATTTCGGCCAGATTACCTCAAGCCCTCACATCCTGCAGTCTAACGGAAAGGTTGAAAAAGGCATTCATATTATCAAACAATTATTAAGTTTAATTATTAGCTTTATTAACTTACAGATCATCACCATTGACCTCAGGATTATCTCCAGCAAAAAATGTTATTTAATAGAAGCATTAGGACAACATTACCTCAACTGCATATCACTGATCCTCATCAACATGACGTACAAAAACAGAAACAGTACTATGATCAACATGCCGATAATCTGAAACCTCTTGAAGCAGATGATACTGTTCGCATCAGACTTCCTGAAGGAGGTTGATCAGGCAGTGCTCGAGTTCTCAGACCGTTATCACCTAGATCGTATCTGTTAGAAATATCAGATGATGTACAAATGAGAAGAAATTGTCGTGATCTTTCACAAGTTAAGGTTCACACATCAATTTTTCCTGATCTTGATTTACATCAATCTGTTTCAAGACATGTTGAACAATAACAACATTCTATTCCATCACTGAGCAAGAACATAAAAACTTCTATCTCATCGTTGAAATTAAGAAGATCTACCAGAAGTAGAAGAAAACCAAATAGACTCAATCTGTGAACTTTAAAGTGATTCTAGTATTTGCTGTACTATGTAAACCACTGCATTTCTAATGTAAAATTTTATTTTGTGTACACAAGAACATTTTTAAAAAGGGGATGTAGTGATTTATGTATGTAGTAATACATGGTCAGACTATGTTAAGCAATTGAACACTAGATGGCCACACTATCAGGACCTATAAAAAGGTTTTCCTACCCTTTCCTAGAGGAGAGTGTGTCAGGAATGCAGAGAGTACAGAAGAGAGACAGCTAGAGTGAAGAAGTTAATAGATATAAGTATGTAGCATTATCTTATTTAATAGTTTAATCTACAGTTAATTGTTTACTTACAAGTTCAGTATCAAGTAAAAAGAATTCACGAGATTATTTCATATTACTCATTAAATTACTTTATCATCACCTGAAGACTACGTCTATATTTCAACAACTGGGCTAGACAGAAAGAGTAATACATATATTACAATATCGTAATATAACAGTGCTGAACATGGTTCATCAGTGAACATCCCCGCAGCTGATCTTGTGATGGAAGGAAGGTCATTGATGAAGCAGTTGAAGGTAGTCGGTATAGGACACTACTCTGAGAAACTCCTGCAGTGATGTCCTGGAGCTGAGATGACTGACCTCCAACAACTGCAATCATCTTCCTTTGTGCTAACTATGACTCCAAGCAGTGGAAAGTTATCCCCCTGATTCCCATTAACTCCATTTTGCTAGGGCTCCTTGATGCCCTACTCGGTCAAATGCTGCCTTGATGTCAAGGGCAGTCACTCTCACCTCACCTCTGGAGTTCAGCTCTTCTGTCCATGTTTGAACCAAGGCTGCAATGATAAGAACAAAGAACAAAGAAAATTACAGCACAGGAACAGGCTGCGCCGATCCAGATCCTTTATCTAAACCTGTCTCCTATTTTCCAAGGTCTACTTCCCTCTGTTGCCGCCCGTTCATATACCTGTCTAGTTGCCTCTTAAATGATGCTATCGTGCCCGCCTCTACCACCTCCGCTGGTAAAGCGTTCCAGGCACCCACCACCCTCTGCGTAAAAAACTTTCCACGCACATCTCCGTTAAACTTTCCCCCTCTCACCTTGAAATCATGACCCCTTGTAACTGACACCCCCACTCTTGGAAAAAGCTTGTTGCTATCCACCCTGTCCATAACTCTCATAATTTTGTATACCTCAATCAGGTCCCCCCTCAACCTCCGTCTTTCCAACGAAAACAATCCTAATCTACTCAACCTTTCTTCATAGCTAGCACCCTCCATACCAGGCAACATCCTGGTGAACCTCCTCTGCACTCTCTCCAAAGCATCCACATCCTTCTGGTAATGTGGCGACCAGAACTGCACGCAGTATTCCAAATGTGGCCTAACCAAAGTCCTATACAACTGTAACATGACCTGCCTACTCTTGTACTCAATACCCCGTCCGATGAAGGCAAGCATGCTGTATGCCTTCTTGACCACTCTATCAACCTGCGATGCCACCTTCAGGGTACAATGGACCTGAATTCCCAGATCTCTCTGTACATCAATTTTCCCCAGGACCCTTCCATTGACCATATAGTCCGCTCTTGAATTTGATCTTCCAAAATGCATCACCTCGCATTTGCCTGGATTGAACTCCATCTGCCATTTCTCTGCCCAACTCTCCAATCTATCTATATTTTGTTGTATTCTCTGACAGTCCTCCTCTCTATCTGCAACTCCACCAATCTTTGTATCATCTGCAATCTTGCTAATCAGGCCACCTATACCTTCCTCCAGGTCATTTATGTAGATCACAAACAACAGTGGTCCAAGCACGGATCCCTGTGGAACACCACTAGTCACCCTTCTCCATTTTCAGACACTCCCTTCCACCACTACTCTCTGTCTCCTGTTGCCCAGCCAGTTCTTTATCCATCTAGATATCAGGAACCCAAGCTGACTGCCAATGAGCAGGTTATTGCTATGTAAGTGCAGCTTGACAGCGCATTAGATGACCCCTTCCATCACTTTACTAATGATTGAGAGTAGACTGATAGGGTGGTAATTGGTCAGGTTGGATTTATCCTGCTTTTTGTCTTCAGGGATACACCTGGGCATATTTCCACGTTGCCGGGTAGCTGTACTGCAACAGCTTGGCTAGGGGCATGGCAAATTCTGCAGCACTGGTCTTCAGTACTACTGCCGGAATATTGTCAGGCCCATAACCTTTGCAGCATGCAGAGCCTTCAGCCGTTTCTTGATATCATGTGGTGTGAATTCAATTGGCTGAATGCTGGCATTTATGATGCTGGGGGCCTCTGAAGGAGACAAGCCGGATCACCCACTTGGTACGTCTGGCCAAATGCTTCAGCCTTGTCTTTTGCACAGATGTTCTGGCCTGCTCCATCATTAAAGATGGGGATATTTATGGAGCCTCATCCTCAGATTGACTATTCTTTTTTTTTGTACGCCTGGTGGTGCTTCATGCATGCCCTCCTGCACTCACCATTGAACCAGGGTTGAGCCCCTGGTTTGGTGGTAATGATACAGTGGGGGATATGCCGGACTATGAGGTTACAGATTGAGGCTCAGTACAATTCTGCTGCTGCTGATGGCCCACTGTGCCTCATGGATTCCCAGTCTTGAGTTGCTGGATCTGTTCAGAATCTATCTCTTCGCACAATGATAGTGCCACGCAATATGATGAAAGGTATCCTCAATGAAGACAAGACTTTGACTCCACATTGAGCTGTGGTTTCTCCTACTGATACTGTCATGGCCAGATGCATCTATGATAGGAAGGTTGATAAGGTTAAGATCTAGTTTTTTCTTACCTTTTGTTGGTTCCCTCACTACCTGTCGCAGACCCAATCCAGATGTCTGTCCTTTAGGACTCGGACGGCTCAGTTAGTCGTGTTGTTACCGAGCAACTACTGGTGATGGATATTGAAGTCCCCCACCCAGAGTACATTATGTGTCCTTATATGAAGTGGTGTTCAAAAGGGAGGAGTCCTGGTTCATCAGCTGAGGGTGGATAGTACATGATAATGAGCAAGAAGTTTCCTTTCCCATGTTTGACCTGAAGCTATGAGGGGGTCCAAAGTCAATGTTGAAGACTTTCCAGGGCAACTCTCTCTCGACGGTATGCCACTGTGCTGCCACCTCTGCTGGGTCTGTGCTAAATTGCCATTGGCCAAGCTAAATTGCCCTTAGTGTCCAAAAAGGTTAAGAGGGATTATTGGGTTACGGGGATAGGGTGGAAGTGAGGGCTTAAGTGGGTCCGTGAAGACTCGATGGGCCAAATGGCCTCCTTCTGCACCATATGTTCTATGTTCTATGCTTACAGGACAGGTCATACCCAGCGATGGTGAGAGTGGTATCTAAGACATTGTCTGTGAGGTGTGATTCTGTGAGCGTGCTATGTCAGGCTGTTGCTTGACTAGACTGTGAGATAGCTCTCCAAATTTTGGCACAAGTCCCCAGATGTTAGTAAATAAGACTTTGCAGGGTCGACAGGGTTGACAGTGGATGTATCCTTAATAGTTAACAATTACTGATTTCCACTTCACCTTCTCAAAAGTGGTCCAACGCAGTCAACTAGAAGTCTTGTAAAAGATTCTTCGAAAATTGGAAAAGGAATCAAAGGTGTTTGCTTTATTGCAGCTTGTGGTTTCCCTATTACTTGACATGTGTGACATGATCATTAAAATGTAACTACATATTTATACAGTCCCGATGAGTAAAACTGTTTCTGTATCTTCTTTTGTATTCTCATTATTTCTAGATGCCCTCCTAATAGAATTTCAAAGCTATCCTGAGAATTACTTTCCTATACTCAGGAGGTAGTGCAATTTGATGTATTTCTGCCCATTTGTCACCTGCACTAATAAGCGTGAGATGCTATTTTCTCATTAATATGCGATATTTTACATAATAACATTCAGGAATGCACTGAGCCTCCAATTCCAAGTTGTTTAATAGATTTGTATTAATTTGGAATCGCTTTTCTGTAATTCTATCAATCTCTGAGCTAAGCATATCTGTTCCTTTCCCTTCATCTTTTCCAACTTCATTCAGCTTATTAAATATATATCCGATAACCTTATCATAATTTTCTCATCCTGTGTTCTTAACTCCTCCTTTTTTGTCTCATTTTATGTTCCCATGATCTCATTACCACACAACCACAGGGAAAATAATCATTCCCACTCCGTAAATCCCATTTGGGATATGACACTGTTCTCTTTTTCTCCTTTTCCATTTCTGCCATTGATCCAAGTCAATTTTCGTCATTTCCAATTCTTTTTGAAAACCTCTCTCTTTCCCTTTCATTTCTATTTCTTTTCCTGTATCTTTTTCCTGCACTTTTAGCACAATAGCACAGTGGTTAGCACTGTGGCTTCACTGCGCCAGGTACTCAGGTTCGATCCCCGGCTGGGTCACTGTCTGTGCGGAGTCTGCACGTTCTCCCCGTGTCTGGTGGGTTTCCCCCGGGTGCTCCGGTTTCCTCCCACAAGTACCGAAAACGTGCTGTTAGGTGAATTGGACATTCTGAATTCTCCCCCAGTGTACCCGATGTAGCCATGCTGGCCACGCAAAATGGACACTGAGCCAAACTAAAATGGAAGACAGCAGGGAAAGCCTGTTTAGTAAGAACAGACAGCCTGCTCTCAACTAATTAGCATTTTGCAAGCAGCAAACCAGTTTTCTGGCCAGGTGCAGATCTCCAAGCCAAAGGTGTTAATGGCAAAGCGCTTAACATTCTGATGAGGCAGCCCAGATCCAGGCACACACAATGGCAACATTTCCATCTCAATGTAGCACTTAATTGGTGGAGCAGACAGGATGGCACCAGAGTAAAAGAATATCGAAACCACCCCCCAACATCGAGGAAAGCCCCGCATTGGAGGATTTCGAAGGTAGCCGTTTGGAAACGTTCCAATCGGTACCGAAAGATAGAGCCCGCCTAGAAGGGGGCAAGGACATTAGAGAGGGGTATAAAAGCAAATCCCCCACAGAGCCCGGTCTGTTAAACCCGTGCTCCGGCTCTGACTGACATCTTGCATCCTGACTCCAGCCGTTGAGCACCAGCCGCCGAAACCGTAAGTTCAACGCTCGCTACGCGATCCAAGCCCACTAGACTCCCAAGTACCAGAACGCTTGCTGAAGGCTGCAGTGCCAGACCAGGACGAAGGCCTCGTTCTCTGACCTTGCCTGTTCCTGTTAGATAAGTATTCTGTTCACTTAAGTTTAGTTATAGCTTAGTCTCTTAGTGTGTGCATGAGTATTTATTATAACTGTATAATAAATATTGATCGTTTGAACTTTACTAATCGGTGTATCGTCTTTATTACTTTGAACTTGACCTTGGAATACTTGTGACGTTGCCTATACGGCAACTGGCGACTCCAGAGCTAAATAATTACATAGAACAGAGCCTAGTAGTGTTAAGCACACGTCGAACTCGGAGGCGTGTTAATACACTCCAATAAACGCGTTTTACGCCCATAGTAAAACGTGCAACATTTAGTGGCGACATCCGCCGGGACCCTGTTGTAAGTGGAAACACCACAGTGTCCAGGACCCTGAAATTTGAATTAGAACTCCAAATTGCAGAGAAAGAAAGAGATCACAAGTATTCAAGGTGTTCAAAATAATAAGCGAAATTCGGAAGTGTGTTTAGTGCATGCGTACTAACAGGGCTGTAAGGTAAAACTGAAAGCTTTTTGTTGCGACAAACTTTCGGTAGTTTTGTTAACGGAACATAGCGTAAGCCGTACCCGTTTCTCGAAACACCACCCCAGCAACCCCCTGTTCCAAATTATACAAAGAGAGTCAGAGGAAATGGCCATGCAGGCAATGGAACGTCTGATGGATCCAGCAAAGTTTGTGGTCGCAGCGACCAGCAGCAGTAGCAGAGTAGGCCAGTGTCCCACGTGGGAGCTGGAACTCCGCAAATATTTACAAGGAAAGGGATGGCCCCTTTGGAAAGAGTTTTGTGCAAATGAGGAGACAGGTCCCGGGAGTATAGGTCATACTTGGTGGGAAAACCTCTCTCAAATACACAAAAAAGAGTTTAGGTAAAGCACGCAAGCCGATGGCGATTGTGTCCTGTTTGGCACAGTTGCGAGGCGCAGAGGAGGTCATCAGGACGCTCCGGACAGATTTAGAAGAGAGGAATAGGATGAGTAAGGTCGATGTCAGGGACATCGAGAAAGAAAACCTGGAATTAAAAGGGAAGTTGGCAGAGAAGGATAGAGAGGTGGATGATGCCAAGAGGGCTCACCAGTCTTGTCTAGCTCATCTGAACAGTTCCCAGACCCAGTATGAGAAAGCCTATCAGGACGTGCAACGTGCCGTTCTGATAAGACAGGAATCGGAGAAGCAGGTGGAGGCATTGCAGAGGCAATGTTCTGATCTCAAAGCAGCTTTGAGAGCACTCCATGCTGCAACGACCGAACAAAGACAAAGCACAGTTGACCACGCGAAATGCAGGAAACAGATTGCGGAATTGCAATCTCTGCTTTCGGTGCAGAATGGCTTCCAAAGCACCTTTGGAGCACAGTTAGATGGGGAAAACGCCCCAGATTGGCAGGAATTAAGCGAGACAGCGCAGCGTTATGTTCAGGGAACATGTGCGCCCGCAGCTCAGCAGAAACGACAGGCACCCCAACCCCCCACAGCTCAGACCATAACCGCACCCATGAATCCCGTAACCACGCAGAGAAAAGCCGAATCAGAAGGCGCCCCAGACATAACCTACACCACCCCTTTAACAGTAACCCAGCTAAGGGACGCTTGTGAAAAGATCACTCCGTTCCTCCCCACCGCAGACCCCCACCAGTTTTTCGCTAAAGTAAAGCAGCAGGCTACCATGTACGGCCTGGATGAGAGAGAGCAGGTTAAGCTCACCGTGCTGAGCCTAGACCAGAGCGTAGTAGCAGCCCTCCCCGACCCACAGAACGTGGCAGGAGGCAGCCTAGAGGAGATGCACACCGCCATTTTAGATGCCATCGGGTACAATAGAGGTGACCCCGTAGAAGGATTGAATAAGTGCAGGCAGAAGAGATCCGAACACCCCACAGCATTCGCAGGAAGGCTGTGGATTCATTTCAGCGCAGTTTTCGGACAGCTAGATAGAGCGCATTTAACCCGCGAAAACATGGTTAAGTGGACGCGCACAATTATCTCACATGCAACAGAAGCAGGACAGAGCGCTTGCAATAGTTACGACCCCTCAGAAGAGGCCCATAACGAAAAATGGGTCCTGAAAAGATTGTCCCGCGCTTGGGAGCAATCGCTTCAGGGAAGAGGAAAAGTTAGATCCCCAGAAGAGGCTCAGGCTGCTGCAGATATCCAAGCAGTCAGAGAGCACCAGAAGCCCGCATGGGTAAACGAAGGAAAGAGCAGCCCTCAACAGAAAGGACAGGAATGCTATAACTGTGGACAGTTAGGGCATTGGGCAAAAGAGTGTAATGCACCCCAGCGATCTCAGAGAGGCCAGCAGACAGGCACTCTGAACCGCAACAAGGCAAAACCCATCCACAATGTGATAGTACAGTCAGGACCCACCAATGTGGACGAGACGAACTGACGGTGTTCGGGCTCCCCCACTTGGGTCTGTGACACACTATGGGACTCATCAGGGAGGCCCGTAGTCACAGCAAAAGTCAAAGGGAAGCCCATAGAGTTACTGTGGGACACAGGAGGATCCCGCACCACCATTAACTCCACAACCACGGCACACTCAGACACGTGGCCGACCACCTCCACCATCACACTTAGCGGGTTCACCGGACACTCGCAGCAGGGACATATCACAGCACCCGTAGCGATCCAGCTAGGGAACATTAGCACAAGGCACCCCGTAGTTCTAGTAAATCTTCCCAGGACAGCAGAACACATCCTGGGGATAGATTTTATGAACGCTCATAGCTTGTTGTTCGACCCAGTGAACCAGTGTGTCTGGCGAATGGCGAGATCAGACAGAGCACCAGCCACCCTCACAGTAGGAGACTACGCTAATCGGATTAGCGCAGTGGGAGAGTACTCATTCGACCTGACTACGCTCCACACCGACAGACAAATTAAGGCCCTACTAAACAAACACAGGACAGCATTTGCAAGTCACCGTCATGACTGTGGCAGAATGACTGGACAAGTTCATGTTACCGGACAGGACCCCCGACCGCAAAAGCAATACAGATTTCCCCTTGAAGCAGAGGTGGAAATAGAAAAGGTTATAGGTAGCTTGTTGGACCAAGGTGTACTGAGAACGGTAGCCTCCACCAACAATGCCCCTATTTGGCCAGTGAGGAAGCCCGATGGATCATGGCGTCTGACCATCGATTATCGGGAACTCAACAAAGTAACCCCCGCAGTAGCCCCAACGGTAGCTACTAGTCCCGAGACCATGCTCAAGCAGGGTCTCAACGCCAAGTACTTCACGGTATTGGACATCAGTAACGGATTCTGGTCAATACCATTGGCAAAAGCGTGCCAATACAAATTCGCATTCACTTTTAAAACTCAGCAGTACACGTGGACATGCCTCCCACAAGGATTCCACAATTCACCCTCCATTTTCCACCGACAGCTGGCAAGTGGATTAGAGAAATTTTCCCGACCCGAATGTCTGGTACAGTATGTAGACGACCTACTACTGCAGACAGACACAAAGGCAGAGCACATTTCGCTTCTGGCCGAACTCCTAGAACTCTGAACTGAAATTGGCTGTAAAGTTAACCCGAAAAAGGCCCAAATATTGGAAAGTAAAGTGATGTATTTGGGATCAGTCATCACGCACGGCAAACGCGAGATCGAATTCAAAAGAATTGATTCGATCGTCAAATTGCCCCTTCCCCAGAATGTTTCAGCCCTCCGGTCGTTTTTAGGACTGGTTGGCTATTGTCGGAACCACATAGACGGATTCGCGACAAAAGCCGCCCCACTTTCAGACCTCCTTAAGAAAGGAGCCCCCTGGGAATGGCTTCCGCAGCATACAGGCGCTGTGGAAGAGTTGAAACGAGCCCTTAGTGCAGCACCCGCGCTGCTAGTCCCAGACCAACTTTCACCGTACGCAATCGAGGTAGCTAGCACAGATCTAACCCTCTCGGCCGTGTTGCTTCAGGAACGGCACGAGCAGCTAAGACCAGTGGCTTATGCCTCCCGACTGTTAGACCCGGTAGAACAAGGATTTTCAGCCTGTGAGAGGCACCTCCTTGCTGTCTTCTGGGCAGTACAGTACTTTTCATACATAACCGGACTAAACCCCATCACCATTCTAACCAAACACACACCCACACAGCTACTACTAGACGGTCGACTGAAGGACGGTTCAGTTAGCCAGATTAGGGCAGCTAGGTGGACCCTACTTTTACAAGGACGGGACATTACAGTGAAACGGACACGCACACACACATATTTAGCAGACAACCTCCAATATCCCGGACAGCCCCATGACTGTGAAATTGTAGCTCCCCTGCATAACACAGGACCCTTTTTAGCAAAAACACCCCCCAGGAAGATAGGGAACCCAAAACAAAGCCCCCAGCCCACAGACACGTGTGGACCCTTGAGGATTTATGTAGACGGTTCCTCCACAGTTTTAAATGGTGAGCGTATCACAGGATGCGGCATCTATGTCGAGGACGCGCAGGGGCGCGCTCTCGAAGAGATAGCTCTTAAGTTACCAGGTCACTTAGGCGCGCAGGCAGCAGAGCTAGCAGCCATAGCGTATATAGTGGACCACCCCGATTCTTTCCCCAGCCCAGCAGACATATATTCAGACAGCTTATATGTCTGCAATAGCCTAACAGATTTTCTGCCCCTGTGGAGGACAAGAGGTTTTGTATCCGCAGACGGAAAACCCCTTCCATCAGCCCCCTTACTCCAGCATATCCTAGAGAAAGCGAAGGACAGGACCTTCGGCATTATAAAAGTTCGCAGCCACCATAGGTCATCACCCCCTGGGAATGTAAAAGCCGACGCATTGGCTAAGGCAGGTTCCAGGAGAGGACACTTATGGACCCCCCCAGCTAGCGCACCAGCTAGCGCCCCTGTGAGCGCAGTACATGTCTCACAAACAGAGGTTAAAGATCTCGTGGCAGCACAGAAACAGGACGGAGACCTCAGGGAGGTTTTCAAGGGAAACTTTGTGCCTGCGTACGAGCACTTTAAACACACACTGACCACACATGAGGGTGTGATCATTAAGGACCAACTTTATGTGGTCCCACAACAGGACAGGAATCAGATGATTGCCTTGTTCCATGACGGACACGGGCATCAGGGAATTGATGCAACAACGAGGCACCTCAGGCAACTCTGTTGGTGGCCTAATCTCAGGACTGATGTCACACATTACATAGAGAATTGCCTTATTTGTGCTCAGAATAACCCGGAGCGGTATTCTAAGAAAGCACAACTTCGGCATACTCGCCCAGTTAACGGCCCTTGGACAAACCTCCAGATCGACTTTATAGGTCCATTGCCCCCTTGTAGGAATGGCTATAAATACGTTCTGGTGGTGATAGATACCTTTACCAAATGGGTAGAGGCATTTCCCTCACGAACAAACACAGCAAAGACAGCTGCAAAGATCCTGACCCACCACATCTTCACGAGATGGGGTTTACCCCGAAGTATCGATTCGGACCAGGGATCTCACTTTACAGGACGGGTCATGAGGAACGTCCTGACAATATTCGGAATCAAACAGAACTTCCATATTGCGTATCATCCACAGTCCAGCGGGATTGTGGAGCGCATGAATCGGACCCTAAAAACTACCCTTAGGAAAATGGTTCAAGAGAATAATTCCACATGGGATTCAGTGCTCCCCTTTGCACTTATGTTCATAAGGAACACTGTCTCCACATCTACAGGATACACACCACATACACTCATGACCGGACGCCCTATGAAAGGTACAGAATTCCTTTTAGGACTGGACATGACAAGCCCCGAAGTGACGGCCCTCACACATGAAAAGGCAGTTAAAGATCTAGTTGAGACTGTGAGGTCTGCACAGATCGCAGCCGCAGTCCAGCTAGGGAAACGCCGACAGCAACGTACTGCCTGTTTCAATAAGACCGTCCACACCACAGAATTCCAGGTTGGGCAACAGGTAATGTTATCTGTTTATAACCCCAGCAATTTTTTGGCTCCAAAATATTCCGGTCCCTACTCAATTTCGGACAAAATTAGCCCCTCCGTTTACAGGATAAAATATCCTAATGGGAAGACCGCGTGGTTCCATATTAACCAGCTTAAGGCATATGGGACACAGTCTAACCATGCTCACCATGTCCTGCTGGATGCAGCAGAACACTTCACCCCGCCCACCAGAGACACTTTTCCACCATCCCCCTCACAGACCAGTTCATCCACGGACTCGCCCAAGACTCCGCCCCCAGACCACTACAGACCACGCCCCGACACGCCCACAAGCTGCCACAGCAGAGACAGCAGGACTGACACTGACTCTGAAGACAGCGACAGCACACAGCCATACAGCCCACACTGCACCAACTACGACCCCAACTCCAGTGACCCCATGGAAGTCACCTACCTCAAAAATCCAGAACCACCACCCGACCCCGACTACCCCGACAACACACTCGACACCACACAATGGCACAGGGACAATTCCTACAGACTTGTCCGCAATGATGAAAGTGACCCCCGGTCACACAATTCCAAAATAGCATGCCTGATCCACACAAGGGTGTGGGATCCGGGAGAGCAGGACGACACGGTGTCTGACTCCCGACACGGCAACCCCTTTGTGACCCTGTTCACAGAGGCCGAATCAAAGTGAGGTGTCCAGATGATGTAAGATAGGAATCGTTTGAGGGAAACGATGTCCTTTCTGATGGAACCTGCACGTATGTTTGTCTTCGTTTTATGTTTGTTTGTCTCAGGATTGTACATTGTTCAGCTGGAGGATGGACATCTTCTTTTCAGCTGAAAAGATTGTGACCACCTCACATACACGTTAGCTTGTCCGCAGATACCTTTGAGAACTTCGGTTTGATTGGAGATCTTTTCCAAAGTTGTAAGGCCACACGCCAAATAGTTTATCTGCAGATATCTCTGAGAACTTCAGAGATGTCCTCAGTTGGAGCATCTTGGCTCCCTTGGTTTTTTAGGTGCCCCTCTATTCGGCGAAATAGAGGCTGCAAGTCATGGTCAACACATTCGTACCCGTTTTTTCCAGGTTACTCAGGCAGTGGACAAACGGCACTGAGGACCCGCCCTGTCTGAGAACCAACCCTTGGTCAGCCAAGCTCGGGTATGGCACAGCACGCCCTACCCGGGGATCCCATCCAACTCGTACCCGTCGCGGCCCATACGCAACTCATTCGGATGTTTGTTTCCAAGTTTGTTTTCATTTTACGTTAGGTAGCCCTTCGGCCGCCATCCCACATGCTATTTACATCCGGGAACATTCGGATGGTAAATCAGCAAAGCCTGCGAGACGGCTCGCAGAAGGAAGGATTGTTAGGTGTATGCTGGTCTTTAAATTCGCTTTTTGAAAAAAAAATGAGGGGAGTCACAGGGTGTGACTTAGCCAGTCATTTTAAAGGGTCAATTGGGTTTTGAAAGACAGATGCACTAACAAGTAAAGGTCTTAAACTGTGTAGTGACAGATACTGTGCTTGATCCCAAAGGTTTCAAAGGACGAGACAGAGGTCGAAGCCAGGATTGTCAATACCGGAGGAAGAAGGAAGAGAAAGAGGAAGAACAGCAAAATGATGGAAGCCCACTTATTACTGTTTAATGTCATATGTATATGTGTGGAAACAAGACACGTTTCCCCCACAACCCCCACCGTAAATGCTTCAATTACAGCAAACCCCCAGTGCTCAGCTCTGATCAGCGAGGTTCAGACCTGGTGTACTAAATTCATGACGTGGTACTCCATGTCCTATATAATCGAATCACTGTTGGTGATCGCGATCCTCATCATCCTAGTGCAGACCCTCAGGTTGAGGAAATGGAAGAGGAGAGCCTCTCGTTCCAGCACCTCACCCATCTATAGAGTTCAATCCCCCATCTTCGGATTCCACCAAACCCCTCAACCCCTCACTGATTACAACACTCTGTAAATAAAATTCAGCCATGTATTATATTGTTCCATACTCGACTGCCGAGTTGGGAAGTGTGATGTTGTGGTGTGAATGGTTAAGATTTTAGAGTGATGAAATGTTAAGTTAAGGTTAAGGTTAATAGTGATAGGTAGAGGTTCCCAGTTGTAGTAATGCATGTCCCTTTGACATAGGGCCAAGTAGAGATGTTAGTTAAAATTTTTTTTTCTTCTTCCCATAGTTTAGGAACAGAGTAGAACAGGAACTGGCAGGAGGTCAGAGAACACAAGGAAGGCAAAGTACATAGGTGATCCTTCACAATAGTATGATTGTGAGGATCACAAGGAGGGAATGTAGCCATGCTGGCCACGCAAAATGGACACTGAGCCAAACTAAAATGGAAGACAGCAGGGAAAGCCTGTTTAGTAAGAACAGACAGCCTGCTCTCAACTAATTAGCATTTTGCAAGCAGCAAACCAGTTTTCTGGCCAGGTGCAGATCTCCAAGCCAAAGGTGTTAATGGCAAAGCGCTTAACATTCTGATGAGGCAGCCCAGATCCAGGCACACACAATGGCAACATTTCCATCTCAATGTAGCACTTAATTGGTGGAGCAGACAGGATGGCACCAGAGTAAAAGAATATCGAAACCACCCCCCAACATCGAGGAAAGCCCCGCATTGGAGGATTTCGAAGGTAGCCGTTTGGAAACGTTCCAATCGGTACCGAAAGGTAGAGCCCGCCTAGAAGGGGGCAAGGACATTAGAGAGGGGTATAAAAGCAAATCCCCCACAGAGCCCGGTCTGTTAAACCCGTGCTCCGGCTCTGACTGACATCTTGCATCCTGACTCCAGCCGTTGAGCACCAGCCGCCGAAACCGTAAGTTCAACGCTCGCTACGCGATCCAAGCCCACTAGACTCCCAAGTACCAGAACGCTTGCTGAAGGCTGCAGTGCCAGACCAGGACGAAGGCCTTGTTCTCTGACCTTGCCTGTTCCTGTTAGATAAGTATTCTGTTCACTTAAGTTTAGTTATAGCTTAGTCTCTTAGTGTGTGCATGAGTATTTATTATAACTGTATAATAAATATTGATCGTTTGAACTTTACTAATCGGTGTATCGTCTTTATTACTTTGAACTTGACCTTGGAATACTTGTGACGTTGCCTATACGGCAACTGGCGACTCCAGAGCTAAATAATTACATAGAACAGAGCCTAGTAGTGTTAAGCACACGTCGAACTCGGAGGCGTGTTAATACACTCCAATAAACGCGTTTTACGCCCATAGTAAAACGTGCAACACCGAACAGACGCCAGAATGTGGCAACGAGGGGCTTTTCACAGTAACTTCATTGCAGTATTAATGTGAGACTAATTGTGACAATGAAGATTATTATTATGAGGCTGATGCCATGGTTAGATTTGTTGAGAGTTCCCACTTTTATCTCTTGCCCCCACCTCGTCTCAGCACGGCCATGGTCCTGATCCTCTCCAGCTAGCTCACCAGAGTGAGGTTCTTCAACTCGGGCATCATTCCAGCCAGCTGTGCCTACTGCCATCAATTATGCTGAAACTTGTCCTGCAATGAGACAGAAAGAGAGAGTGTAGCATGACGCATGCTGGTTCAGATGGTAATGAAGCCTGGCACGCATGGTTGGTGAGCGGGAGCTGGAATGTGACAAGGAGACTGGAGGGATAAGGGGGTTGTGGGAGAGCACGTAATGGGACCCTGTGAGTTGGCAGTGAGTGAACTACCAGTTGCAGTGTGATGAGTCTATGAGTAGTTGCATGGTGACCATGTTGGCATGAAGCAGGTCTTCATCCTGCACTGGATTCTCATCACCATTATCTCACTTGCAATACCACTTCCTCCTCTGTGGGGCCAGCAGCCTTGCTGGCAGGCTGTCTGCCCTTTTCAAGGTACAGGATTTCCCACCTCTGCCCCACCCCATGCCACATCTTGGGAAGGACTCCTTCTGAAAACCTTGGTACTATCTTCTGGACCGTCATCCCCCGGATTGGGCTTGGAACCTGGGGAGGCTTTTAAAAGAAGTGACCCCAACTGATGATCTCATATGATGTCAGGGCAAGTGAATCAGAGGCAGGCCACCACAGGCATGACATTAAACTTGTGGAAATCTCCTCATAGTGGGTTTTCCATGGGGAGACAGTGTCTTTGCCTCTGTTGATGCAGCGCTGCTCCATCCCCTAGTATTTTTCTTGCAGTAGCATACACTCCTGTTTGTGTCTAACACTCCTTGGTTAATTCGGATGTTCCTCCTCTTCGACGGTTTCTTCTCTTTATCTGGGTGAACAGAGCCCCTTTAGGGGTCCTGTTTTTGTCTGTTGGGTTAAGGGGGGATTTCCCTTATCATATTGGTGGGGAGAGAATTAGGTCTCCTCCAAAGACGCCCAATTAATAGATGTGTTGATGGTTCCTCTTCTCTTCAGTGGTGGGATCTCATTGCTTGAGGTCGACGTGATTTTTCTGGTGTCAGTGGGGCTGGTGCATTGCCCAAGGTGCGGTTATTGATGAGCAGGGCCAGCTGGGTGCTAGGTATTCTGGGGTTACTGACTCCTATGTGCAAGAATATGCTGGACTATGCCAGATCGAGGACTGTGGGGCTGGCATCCTATTGCCCCCTTATGCTTGGAACGTCCCTTCTCGCAGGCACTTATTGGAGACATCCTGAGAATCTGAGCCTTGATGTGCTTTGAGTATCCTTTGTCGACTGATTCCTAAGTGCACATGGGTGTGGGCCTGGGTCAGGAGCTGTACTATGGTTGATATCCTATTACCCTCCTTATAGTTGTGAAATTCCTTTGTCTGAATGAGCAGTTTTCTCTCTTCTTCATCATAAGATTGAGGGTGTGCATCAGAAGAATGTGGGCCTGTGGCTGTGTCCTGCTCCTTTTTACTCTGAGAGACTCTGCTCCTGGTAGTTTTCCTTTGCTTTTCTCTGCCTTAGTACTTTGATGGGAGGCATTGATGGCACTAATTATAATCTGAATTGGTGATGTGAATAGTTGCTAGTTGTCTCTGTATAAATATGTATAAATATGTGGAAAGATGATCGATCTGTCCTGAGCCAGAGATTTGCGATTTGTTGCTTCTTGTGGTATATGTAAAATATCCTTCTTGAATCAGGGTTTTGCAAATTTCTTTGTAATATTTTATTTTTGCTGTGGTGGGGTTAAAGCATCCGTTATTGATTCCTGTAGGGGTACAGATGGGTCAGATATCCAAGGGAAGGATGTTACAGTGTTATGGGTGCCTCTGGTGTTTCTGGAGTTGAGGAAGATCTGATGTTGTGGTGCGTGCCCAAATATGGTGTGAAGATCTTAATGTGAATTCTCAAGGTCTCTGTGATCAATCGCTGTGTGGAAAGGTGTTCATAATTTTACCATGTTTTGAAGACCTGGGGCTGGATTCTCTGCTCCTCGATGTCAAAATCGAATTTGCGACGGGCCGGAGAATCCGTTTTGACGCCCATATCGGGAGCAGCACCGGTTCTTAAATTCTCTGCCTCCTGGAAAGCAGCACTCTAAGAGTACGTCACGCCAATTATCCACGGCCTCAGGCCATTATCTGAGGCCCAACCCCCCGCAATGCTCTGTCCCCGACCGGCCGAGCTCCCGACGGCGTGGGTTACGTGTGCTCACACACCGTTCGTGAACTCGGCGTGGCGGCTGCGGACTCAGTCCAGGGCCGCCACAATCGGGGGAGGGCTGATCCCTGGGCATGGAGGCTTCATTCAGGGCTGGGGGCACTGTGGGAGGGCGGTTCAGGGCGTGTGAGCGGCCAAAGGGGGGCACTACTTTAGTGGTCTAGGTCCGCGGGCTGAGACCGCCATGAAGCACGGCGCGGCTGCTGCAAGCAGCGCTGTGCGAATGTGCGGCCTCAAAACCGGAAATGCTGAGGGCCATATCGGCAGCTAGAGCTCCCTCCATGCTAGCCCCTAGTAAAATGGGATATCGGTAGCTGTTTTACGCCAGATTTCCTGGCGTAAAAGACCACCGATTTAACGCCGGCGAGGGGACATAGTCCCAAAATGGAGAATCCAGCCACTTACCCTTTCCCTTCCTGGTTCTCTGGTAGTGCGTATATGAGCACCAAGTTGAGTCAAATGGATTTTAATGGCCCAACCATATTGCTGTTGTCGTGTCCCCTTCTGTATCTATGTATGTTGAAACATTTTTGTGGAACTGCACCATTTCCTTGGTTTTGTTGCATTGTTTGTTAAGATAAAAAACTTGGATAAAAATATTTTCTTTAAACTTATGGAAATTTTTATTTATGCACCTGAAGGTACGGCACGATTTCTCGCCGATGACACAGGCAGGATTCTCTCTGGTTTTCCCGCTGAAACTGACTTTTTGCCAAAATATTGGAGATTCCACCCAATATGTTTAGATCAAATTCCTTTGTAGTACGAAATTTCACTGTTCCTGATCTGCAGCAGGATACTATAAAGAGATTTTCAGGATATCATTAGCTTATGTGACGTACCTTTTAGCAGTCATTTAAATTGATTCAAATATTTTAAATATCTTGATTTAAATTGATTTAAATTTGTCATACAGTCATGGCTGGAAAGTGTAAAATATATTTGAAAACTAGCATAACATTTTCATGTTCTTATTTTTTAATAGGTAAGAATGAAATTAAAAGGAATTAATCTCAAGGATGACATCAACTGTACAGAAAATAGCATGCTCATTCGTGATGCTGCTCAAACTCCTCCTCGCATTGCAGGAATATATTGTGATGATACGACATTGCCTTCAAATTTCACCTCCTATGGACGTACACTTGTGATAGAATTCCGACACAAACCGTCAAGAACTAAACGTGCATTTCAAGTTTCCTATGACAGTGTTGTGAGTAAGTGTTCAAAACACACAAGCTTATAAAACTCAATGTGTCTTGATTGTTGTTACAGAAATCAACTTTGGAATAAAACTTTTTTACGTAAGCTTTTTTCATTAATTAACTCCACTAAGTTCGCTGCTTCCTAAAGGTGTTCATTTTTTTTAACCGGTTTTCTCAGATACCTGGAGTCATTTGCTATAAATTGGCTCCACACATGAGGTTTTATATGGAGTGTTAGCAGATAAAGTCAACTAAAGGAGAGCTTCCCAATCAATTCTCACCCAATGTCCACTTCTAGAAGTCAACCATTGGACACCAATTTGAAAGAGAGACTCCTAGGGCGCAATTCTCCGCTCCCGCGGAAAATCGCGAAGGTCATCGTGAAATCGGCCGACTTTCACGATGGCCCGATACAGCCCCGCTCACGAGCTATTCACGCCCCGGAAATGGGCTAGGAGCGGGGCCGTGGGAATCGTGTGCAAAATGACACCACAGGCCTGCGACGCCCGAATGACGGCAAGAATGATGCCGCTCCGCGTCGTATAAAGGCGCGAGCGGCCAGAACAACGGAGGAGGAGGAGAGGATGAGTGAGCCACGGAGGGCCGCCCCGAGGTTCGGAGAGCCAGACCTCGAGACCCTCCTAGATGAGGTTGAGCGGAGGAGGAGCATCATCTGCTCTAGAAGAGGGCATTGCCACCCTGCGAGCGTTGTGCGACGGGCCTGGCGTGAGGTGGACACGGCAGTCAGTGCTGTGGGGCAGACCCATCGGTCTGGGGAGCAGTGCCGCAAAAAGCTGCACAACCTCACCAGGGCTGCTAGGGTAAGTGCCAAGAGGGTGCCCCCGGGTCACAACAATCACCCCCCCCCCCATGTACTTAATCACCCACCTCCCCCCTGGCACGAGGGGGAGTGGGAGGGGGTCAGAGTGAGTGGAGGGTGGTTAACTAAGTAGTCACAGACCCACATGAGCTGCGACCCCCTGGAGAGATGCAATGGTTTAGTTCCAACTTTCCCCTCCAACCTTTGCTAATATGTGAATGCCCTGATGATACCTGCCGAATTGATGATCTATCTATGCCCCCCGCAACAGGACAAGACTGCTCACAATAACCAGGAGCGCAACAGGACCGGAGGGGGTTCACCCATTTTCCACCCCCTGACCGCGTTCGAGCAGAGGGCACTGGACCTTGCTGGGGGATCTGCCACCTGGGAGGTCGCGCAATGCGAGGTTGGAGGTGCAGAACGAAGTGAGACAACCCTGCATGACAACCCCCACCACCCCCCATCCTCTGTCCCTTCACACTCTGCCCACTGGACACACCCCCATCCTCTGTCCCTTCACACTCTGCCCACTGCCCCCCCCCCCCCATCCTCTGTCCCTTCATACTCTGCCCACTGGACACCCCCACCCCCCATTTTCTGTCCCTTCACACTCTGCCCACTGGACCGTCCTACTCCCGACCGAGCGTTTCTAAATAACCCCGTTTCATTCTGTTCCCTAGGGCGTGCTGCCGAACAACCAGGGCCATCTGCGTCCAGGCAAAGACGAGAGCATCTGCCACCACCACCACCGCACCCAGGGCCGCACGCCAGAGGGTGCCAGGAGGACAGTCAGGAGTGCCATCCTCCCAAACCAAAACTGTGGAGCAGGAGGCGCAGAGGACGGTGACAGAGGGAGAGGGAGACATGGGCCGCGAACGCCCTGCGGCCGCTCATCATTGGGGCCATTACCCCGAGGACATTTTTACGAATGAGGACCTAGAGCTTGCGGCACTGCTGTCTCCCACACCATCCACCGTCCCAGAGACACTCACCTCGGTTGGCCAATTAAGTGATGAGGCTCCTGGGTCACAGTCTGGTTCGCACAACACAGCTGAGCCAGTACAGCAGGTGGAGGTTGGAGCAGCCGAGGGGCTGGACGGTCGGAGGGCAGCCAAGGCCCAGCTGGCTCCCAGACTTGACCCACCCACGCAGCCGATGCATGTCGAAACCCAGGGACACAATGACGGGATGAGGGCTGTCTTCCAGCAGCTGCAGACGCAGTTAGAGGAGTCAAACCGCGTCCAGGAGCAGAGAGTGGTGCCGCTCATGGCAGCCACCCAGGCCGACACTGCACAGGTGGCATCCGCGGTCGAGGCAATGGGTGAAACGGTTTCAGCCATGGGTCAGGTTCTGCAAGACGTTGGGCTTCACGTGCACACGTCATCCTCGGCCCTGGACAGGGCTGCCCTCTCACAGGCAGCAATGCGCCACAGCCAACATGACATTGCCAGCGTGCTACGGGCCCTGGCCGAGTCTCACCAGGTCATGGCCCAGTCGCAGCACGCCATGGCACAGTCCCAGCAGTCAGTTGCGGAGAGCCTGACACACATGCTGGATGGCGTCGCGCACACACAGGTTGAGGTCGCATAGTCCCTGGCGGGAATGTCTCACTCCCTGGACTCCGTCTCAGCGAACCTTCAGACCCTGGTGGAGACCGTCGTAGGCCTCGAGGACTGGCAGCGCCAGGTGTCGGTGGTGCGACGGGGAACCTCCCCGCTCGCACCCCTGTCCCACAGTGAGGCCCGGGGGCCACCGGGCTCCCCGAGGGAGGTGGAGGTTCTGGGGCTCATCCCATTAACTCCATCACGGGGCGTCCCGGAACACTCGGCGTCCCCCCGTCCCATCCCTGGTGCATCGGGTGGGCAGCGGGCAGAGAAGGGTGGCACCACGTCATCCGAAACGCCCACGGAGCAGCCTGGCCCAGCAAGGCCGGGTCGCCCCTGGAAACGAGTGCCGACGGCGAGACATGTCGAAGGGGGCGATTCGCAGCAGTCCTCCTCCACTCCTGCTGTGTCATCTGGGGAATCACTGAGACGTAGTGGTAGGGCCTGTAAGGCAATGAAGAGGGACACAAAGTAAGTTGGCACGGGTGAAGGGCACAGATTAGTTGTAGGGGCTAGGGCATCTGAACATTATGATAACCATTAAACTCACTGTTGCACCTTACTTGTAAGACTGTGTGATTTTTCCGTTGCCACAGGCATCGTGATGGTGACCGAGTGTCGCTGGGGTTGACAAGCGGTGAAACGTCGGTGCCGGGTGTGCAGTCCCTTCCCCCCACCCCCTCCCACAGCTTCCCCACACGGGCACGTGATGGAGTGTCCCTGACGAACTCAGCGAACACCAACATGGATGATTCAGCTATTGCCATCCCGGCCACGTTGGTAAATCCACGAGCTCGTGAATATTGACTTGTTCGGTCCTCGGGAAAGGTGATGCAGCGGATGGCGATGGCATACAGGGCGTCGGTCACATCCCGGATGCACCTGTGCACCGATGCCTGGGAGATCCCGGAGAGGTCCCCACACGGAGACTGGAAGGAGCCGGTCGCATTAAAGTTAAGAGCGACCGTCACCTTGACGGCAACCGGGATCGCGTGTCCTCCCCCCGTTCCACGTGGGGCGAGGTGCGCCACGAGGTGACAGATATATATCACCGTCTCTCTACTCAACCGGAGTCTTCTCCTGCAGGTGATGTCCGGCATTGTCTGGAAAGAGATCTGGGCACGGTACACCCTAGGCCTCGGTTGTCACCTCTGGCGCCCTGGCTGCACCCTCACTCTCTCCTCCTCCTCCACCCCCCCCCCCATGCTGCTCGACGACGGGCAACACCTCGGCCATTCCCTCTGCTGCTGCAGCTGGCCCTGCATCCACTGCGGGTTGTGGCTGTGGACGCTGCTCGATCTCCAACTGCAGTGCAGCGGCCCCAACCACTGCGCTGAACATAGCTATTCTGTTCGCAGACATTGTGCTAACCTACAGAAGGGTGGTGGGGGGCAGAGAAATTACATGTTAGACAGAGGTCATTCGACACCTCGGCAGCCATGTGCCACGGGATACCTGTGTGTCCCGGAGGCCTGGTCGCGCTGTTGATACACGGCCAGCCTAACCACTGGTCACTTTCTGCATTCAAAGGGCAATTAACTACGTCCTCCTCACCGGTGTGTCAGTGTCCTGTGGCCGTAAGCCACAGGGCAACCAGCGGCCGTGTCCTCGTGACCGTCATGCCATGGCAGGGCGGCTGACATTTTGTAACCGGGGGTGGACGAGTTCCTCCCTCTCCCCCCTCCCTCTCTCTCTCCCCCCTCCCCCCTCTCTCTCCCCTCCCTCCCTCTCCCCCTCCCTCTCTCCCTCTCTCACCCCCCTCCCTCCCTCTCCCCCTCCCTCCCTCTCTCTCCCCCTCCCTCTCTCTCCTCTGTCCCCCTCTCTCTCCCCCCTCCTCCCTCTCTCTCCACCTCCCTCTCTCTCCCCCCTCCCTCCCTCTCACCCCCTCCCCCTCCCTCCCTCTCCCCCTCCCTCCCTCCCTCTCTCTCCCCCTACCCCCTCCCTCCCCCCACCCTCCTTCTTCCCCCTCCCTCCCTCCCTCTCTCTCCCCCTCCCTCCCTCTCTGTCCCCCTACCCCCTCCCTCCCCCACCCTCCTTCTTCCCCCTCCCTCCCTCCCTCTCTCTCCCCCCTCCCTCCCTCCCCCACCCCCACTCCCTCCCTCTCCCCCCTCCCTCCCCCCTCATCCCCCCCACTCCCCCCCCCACCCCACCCCTCCCGTCCACTGGTCGCTGCCTTCTCGGGGATGCCTTCCCCGGTCTGCCGCTCACCTTCTCGCTCCTCTCGCCAGCCAGCATGACTGGCTGACGACTTTTAAAAGTAGGTGTGATAGCCGGCGTCATGACCTGGCGTCACAACGTCGTGACTTCGGCCCATCCGGTCCGGAGAATAGCGGGTGACCGTGTCCTCGTGACCGTCATGCCATGGCAGGGCCGCTGACATTTTGTAACCGGGGGTGGATGAGTCACTCCCTCCCTCCCTCTCCCCCTCCCTCCCTCCCTCTCTCTCCCCCTCACTCTCTCTCCCCTGTCCCCCTCTCTCTCCCCCCTTCCCCCCTCTCTCCCCCTCCCTCCCTCCCTCTCTCTCCCCCTCCCTCCCTCTCCCCCATTCCCCCTCCCTCCCTCTCCCTCCTCCCTCCCTCTCTCTCCCCCTCCCCCCTCCCTACCCCCTCCCTCACCCCCCTCACTCCCTCCCCCCACCCCCCTCCCTCCCTCTCCCCCCTCCCTCCCTCCCTCTCTCTCCCCCCTCCCTCATGACCTGGCGTCACGACGTCGGGACTTCGGCCCATCCGGGCCGGAGAATATCGGGGGGCCGGATAGTCGGCATTTTGGCCGTATCGGGGGGTTTGCCGAGTTTTTCAGCGGGAAAGCCGAAGTGAAAATTTTGCGCGTTTCAGAGAATAGCGGGAGCGCGTCAGACCGGCGTCGCGTGAAAAACCGCGAAAAACCGCTTTTCTCCAAACCGCCGTGAGGTCGGAGAATCGCGCCCCTAGCCTGGGAACATGAAAACCCACACTGCTAACCATTGTAGATCTCTCCCAACACTTATGATATGGCACATCCGGGATTGCAGTAATAGGCAGTTCTTGGCAGGCAACCCATAATGATCTGCCAACAAGTTTCATTTCTTGGCATTGATGGTCATTGATGTCATAATACACACATCAGTATATCATGGTGCAGACACACACTGATTGACACACTGCAAGACCAATCAACACACACAACACCGCATTCAATCACCAGTTAGAGCACACTCACTATAAAGACAGAGGGCACCAGTTTTCCCGCTCATTCGGGATGCAGCCTCTAAGAAGGACGGAGCTCACAGCTTGTAGCACAGATCTTTACCATGTGCTGAGAGCATAGACTGGTTAGGATAGGCATAGGTCTTTAGTTTAATCTAACATAGTGTCGACCCACAGTGAAAGTATGTTCAACAGTTTCTAGCTTAATAAAATAGTGTTGTACTATTTCAAGTGTTGGTAGCCTGTATGTGTTATTGCTGAGGTAAACGCAGTCTCGACAGATCCAGAGTACCCAACTCATCAATTGACTCAAGAATTTTGACATGGAGTGGAATTTTTCAGTGGCTTGCTGTTCCTTACTGTGGAACCGAAAGTGTGCATCACTTTTGCTCTTTTATTCTTTCCTATTTCACATGCAATTGCAATTTAAATTTAATATTCTGGCAGCATGCACAGGAATGAAGTTTGATTCTGCAGTGGAGAATACCTATTAGTGGTGAAACCTGCCATCAGCTGATAATGCTGCAGCTACAAGCAGGCTACACATGAGCTTCCTTGTCAAAAAGGGAGACTGCATCATGGCCACAACCTCTATGTCCAATTCCATTGCCATTAATATAAGACTTACTGAGAGCACAATAGCACAGGTGGCTTTCTAAATTTTTATTTCACTTGTAAGTAAGGCAAAAACTAATTTCATTCCATTCATGTCTGCATCATTGTTATTTGTTGAGATTGTCAGAGATCAAAACATACTGACAGGCTTCATGATTTGCAAATATTGAAGGTAAAAATGAAAAATGAAATGAAAAAATGAAAATCGCTTATTGTCACGAGTAGGCTTCAATGAAGTTACTGTGAAAAGCCCCTAGTCGCTACATTCCGGCGCCTGCTTGAGGAGGCTGTTATGGGAATCGAACCGTGCTGCTGGCTTGCCTTGGTCTGCTTTCAAAGCCAGTGATTTAGCCCAGTGTGCTAAACAGCCCCTGTTATGAACATTTTCTTATGTTATGGAAGAAATTATTGTTAAACACCTATGTGCCCTGGAATCACAACACAAGTGAATTAACCAATTATTCTTTTAAAAATACCCAAAGTCTTCGGTCCTTGGCCGCCCAATAATTGCAGTCACCAGGTTTGTAAGTTTATTTATACCAAGAGCTATCATGAAATATGTGGCAAATATAACTGTGTAATGACAAGCTAATACCTACTACCCACATTAATTGTCACACCCCCTACCCACACACACAAAACAGACAAACACAAAGAAGGGAAAGAGGGGAAAAAATAATAAGGGTGAAAGTCAACAGATTCAAAAGAAGGTCTTTGCTTCAAATGGTGGTTCTTTAGCACACTTTCTTCACAGCAAGCTTGCAGTTTGGAATCTCTAGTTTGCAGTTGGTAATGATGTTCTTTGTAGGGTCACTCATTCAGGGTCCCACAGTTTAGAAAATGTACTACTCACAGGCTTTCTGGAGAGACATCTTGGGTGGGATTCTCCCCTACCCGGTAGGGCGGGGGGTCCTGGCGCCGAAGAGTGGCGTGAACCACTCCGGCGTTGGGCCGCCCCAAAGATGTGGAATCCTCCGCACCTTTAGGGGCTAGGCCCATCCCAGAGTGGTTAGTACCGTGCCGGCCGGCAGGGAAGGAGCTTGGCGCCATGCCGACCGGTGCCGAAGGGCCTCTGTCGGCCGGCGCAAGTTGACGCATGCTCAGGAGCACCAGAGTGTGCTGGTGTCATCCCAGCACATGTGCGGGGGGGAGTTCATCTCCGTATCGGCCATCACGGAGGAATAGCAGCTGACGCGGAGGAATAGAGTGGCCCCGATCATAGGCCAGGCCACTGTGGGGGCAACCCCCGAGGCCAGATTCCCCCCGTGCCACCTCGAGAACCCTGGAGGCCGCCCACTCCGCCAAGTCCCACTGGTAAGGACCTACTCTAATTTACGCCGGTGGGACCGGCAAAAAAGCGGGCGGCCACTTGGTCCATCGACCTCTATCTTTCTGTAGAGCGAGTTGGTCAGTTCTGGAGTCTGACAGTACATAGATTCACACAGGCTCTCTGCCAGTTCTGAAACATAACCTTTCTGGAAAAAAACAGAGAGGATAGTAGGTCCTTTCTTGCATTGCCAAGATCAAAGCTGAAACCAAATTCAATACTGTAGCTCTGAAAAACATTCCAGTGGGATCAGATCTAATCACTACCTGTTACCTAGCAGAGCACATCCTTTTGGGCCAGTTCATTTGCCACCAGCCAAATCAATCAAACCAACAGGTGGCACAGTGGCATTTTGGTTAGCACTGCTGCCTCACAGATCCAGGGTCCCGGGTTCAATTCCGGCCTCGGGTGACTATTTGTGTGGAGTTTGCACTTTCTCGCCGTGTCTGCGTTTCCTCAAACATCCCAAAGATGTGCAGGTTAAGTAGATTAGCCATGCTAAGTTGCCCATTAGTGTCCAAAAAAAAAGGTTTGGTTCAACGGCCGGTGCAGACTCGATGGGTCGAATGGCCTCCTTCTGCACTGTAAATTCTATGATTCAATAACTCCCAGCCAATCTCTGCCATTGGTTCTGATCAGTCTCCAGCTCCAGTATAAACTCACATAGACTAGCAGCAATCTCTCCTGCTGGTGGAATCCTCTGCTTGAATTAAAGGCACAGGCCACTTGCTTCAAAGACAGCTTTTCATGAACACACAGTGTAACAGCAAAAAATCAAAGAAAGGGGAAATAAGGGAATAAACAGGTTAAACAGGAAGATGCCTAATATTAAAATGTGCTTTTTAGTTCACTCTTTATTGAATATTCATTCTAGTGTCTGATTATGTCTTTGCTATTCTGTGCAACATAGATGTACATGCAGGTTCAAATGGCTTCCCTTCTAAACATTATAAAAGACATTGTCCTCACTCTCAGTGAGGATAATTGAAATTTTGCAGCCGAACTCAAAGCCTTGTAAGGACTCTTCCAGCCAACACCCAGAGATTAACTCATATTTAGACAGTACTGGCATTTCCCATTAGGCCCTTCATCTTCTTACGTTGACTTATAATTAAGCAGTTAAAACAATGCTTAATAATGAAATGAAACAGTAATTCCTGACTGCTATCTTTTATCTCCATTAAAGCAAAATCCATCTCAGGTCAAAATTCATTTTAAAATACAGTTAGCCAGCCCAGGAATACTTACTGTACAGAGATGCATTGGATAAACCACTTTGGGAGAGATAAAGATTCTTCAGGAATCAGTTTGAAGAGCCTGCCTGTGTCGAACTACTGTTTAATCTGCCACCTTTTTCAGGAACTGCTGTTCTGTTCACAGGCAAATCTTTTTAACTAAACTTAATTGAGAGAAACTGTTAGTCTATTCACAGACAGATCAAAACTGAACTCCAAACTGAAACTCAACACCTTACTGTTACAGCCACTGGCTCTTCCCATTAACTATATCATCTTACTGGAGCTAAACACAATGTTTATAATTATCTACTCCCCAGGCAAACGTCTTTATATAAACAAAATTCCACATACATGGTTGGAATTAATGATGATTTCATTTTTGCAAAGTTTTAATTTGCAGTATTCCAGCCAAACTGTCTGCTGGTCTTGTAAAACACGATTTTAAAAAAAGCATTACTGCAGCAGTCACATACACACTAACCCTTACTGCACCAAATACAGATAATACTATATATATACAAAATTCCTACATTCATCACATAGCCTATAACTTTGAAATAGTGAGTTGCCTGGCAGTGGCAGTTATCTGCCAATCAGTTGAAAGTGAGTTCCTTAAATTATTTGCAATATATTTTAAAGACTTGGACAAGGGAAGTGAATGCACTGTTGTCAAGTTTGGGGATCTCACAAAAATAGATGGGAAAGCAAGAGGTGAGAATGACATAAAGAGTCAACATAGGAACATAGACCAATTAAGTGAATGGGCAAAAACTTGGCATATGGAATTTAGTTTAGAAAAATGTGATGGTATATAATTTGCTGGGAAGAATAAAGGAGCTGAATTGTATTTAAATGGAGAAAGACTGCACAAATCTACAGCGCAGAGGAATTTGGGCATGCTCGCGAATAAATCACAGTAGGGAAGGGAGGGAGGGGGAATGGGGAAGGGAGGGAGGGGGAGGGGGAAGGAAGGGAGGGGGAGAATGGGGAAGTAGCTAGGGGCTCAATTGAGAAGTAGAACTACAAAAGTGATAATGTGTGAACTACTACCTGAGCCACAAGTGAATTAGTCAAAATAAAATTACAGATTTGAAAGTGTGACAAAGATTGGTGTGAAAGAGATGGATATTTATTCATGGGGCATTGGCACAAGTTCAGGGGAAAGTGGGAGGTGTACCATTTTGATGGTCTTCATTGCAACTGTGTTTTTCATCTGAAAAGAGATCTGTATTTTGATGGATTATACAACCTGAACAGTAGAATGGTGTTAAGTATCACAGAATACATCCGTGTTGGTGGGAAGTCATGTAATTTGTAGTGGCGTCAGCAGACAATGTTTTGCGCTGGCTTCAATTCGCCATCTTAGATTCTATGAGTAACATACCCTATAAACCTCTCAAGATATTTGTAAAAACCAAAAATGTGCGGCATTTACATACCTTTTCTCTTTGTGACAAACCAGAGATATAATAAAATGGCTTTAAACTAAATAGTGGAGACAAGAGATCACACCAGTGTGAATCACTACTGCTTTTTAAAAACAGAAACATGGCGCGATGACCTCTGAGAATGAGTATGAGGTGAGCTAAATGTCTCCACTGAGTACCAGGGGTCCAAGGAGAGAGAAGGCACTGGGCAGCTTAACGTGGAGAGCTGTGTTTGAAAATGAAGAAGGCAGCTGTCGCGGGTCATTTGCCTGACTCGCGGGGTCAGTAAGTTTGCTCTTCTTGAAATATAACTCAATTATTGATGGTCAGTAATCTGTTCTCTGTGGTATTGAGTCTGTACTCTTTGGTATTTGAGTCTTTACTCTGTGGTGTTTGAGTCCGGGATGGGGGTATTTGGTTCCAGGGTGGTGCAGGACACCAGAAAGAAAATTCTGGAAAATCTCAGCAGGTCTGGCAGGGAGAGAAAAGAGCTAACGTTTCGAGTCCAGTTGTCAAAGCTGACCATATTTGGTTGGTGGGATGTTTATTGCCATGCAGCTTAGCCAGATGGGCTGGGTAACTGTGACCCAAGTAGACAATGCTACTGGGGGGGCCTCATTGGATTGGGTGGGTATGGTATGAAGGAGAGGGGGGGGGGGGGGCGGTGTATTGGCTGACCCCGATGAATAATTATCAGGTAAGTTAAAGTATGGGGGGATGACAGTAAATAGACAAGATGGAAGATAGGAGCATGACAGTAAAGATGATAGTGAAAAGCTCCCTGATATATCACTTGAATAACCAGGATGCCTATTAGCACTGCTACTCCCGGAAGTGGGAACCAATTATGCAAAGTTAATATGCTGAGATTAATGTTGGCTACACAGATTGGCCCTCAGGAGTTAACCCTGACTACCATCAGCTCCTCATAGTGTCAAATCCAAGGCAGTCTCACCGAAGGTCCCTCTACAGAGGAGTCCTCCTCCTCAATCTTGGGGACCTAGGATCCTATACAATCGCCGTTGTGCCCGGTTCATGGACTCCCAAGATACCTGCCTTTTTTGCGACATTGTGGATCCATGGCCCATGTCCACATTTTAAGTTGCACCCCCTTTTCAGTTTTCTATCAAACCTTTTATTAAAGTTTTGTTTGAACTTCAGTCCCATACTCCTTATCTATGGGCTCCCAATGCAGAGAGGGGCAAGGAAGGAGGAGGGCATCCCCATGAACCTGTTCTTGGGCCTGACGAAAGTTGCAATGGACAAGCAAGTGGATCGCCAAGCCCCACTGTTTGCCCCTCTTTTGCGGCTTCATTCGTGGCCACGTGTGCCTGGAAAGGGAGCATGCAGTGTGCATTGGCACCATAAGACCATAAGACATATGAGCAGAATTAGGCCAGACGGCCCATCGAGTCTGCTCCGCCATTCAATCATGGCTGATATTTTCTCATATTTTCGTATCATGTAAATTTCAATAAGATCCCCCCCTAATCCTTCTAAACTCCAACGAGTATAGACCCAGAGTCCTCAACCGTTCCTCATACGACAAGTTCTTCAGTCCAGGGATCATTCTTGTGAACCTCCTCTGGACCTTTTCCAAGGCCAGCACATCCTTCCTTCAATACGCGGCCCACAGCTGCTCACAATACCCCAAATGGGGTCTGACCAGAGCCTTATACAGCCTCAGAAGTACATCCCTGGTCTTGTATTCTAATCCTCTTGACATGAATGCTAACATTGCATTTGCCTTCTTAACTGTTGACTGAACCTGCACATTAACCTCAAGAGAATCATGAACAAGGAGTCCCAAGTCCCTTTGTGCTTCTGATTTCCTCAGCATTTCCCTCATTTAGAAAATTGTCTATGTCTAAATTCCTCCTTCCAAAGTGCATAACCTCACACTTTTCCACATTGTATTTAATTTGCCACTTCATTGCCCATTTTCTTGGCTTGTCCAAATCCTTCTGAAGCCCCCTTGCTTCCTCAGTACTAACTGACCTTCTACAGATCTTTGTATCATCTGCAAACTTAGCAACAGTGCCTTCAGTTCCTTCTTCCAGATCATTAATGTTTATTGTGAAACGTTGTGGTCCCAGCACAGACCCCTGAGGCACACCACTAGTAACCGGCTGTCATCCTGAAAAAGCCTCCTTTATCCCCACTCTCTGCCTTCTGCCAGTCAGCCAAACCTCTATCCATGCCAGGATCTTACCCTTAACACCATGGACTTTTAACTTATTTAACAGTCTCCTATGCGGCACCTTGTCAAAGGCCTTCTGGAAATCTAAATAAATCACGTCCACTGGTTCTTCTTTGTCTAATTTCCTTGTTACCTCCACAAAGAACACTAACAGATTTGTTAGACACAACCTCCCTTTGACAAAGCCGTACTGACTCAGTCCTATTTTACCATGTACTTCCAAGTACTTTACGATCTCATCTTTAATAACAGTCTCTAAAATCTTACCAGTGACCAAAGTCAGGCTAACCGGCCTATAATTTCCCATCTTCTGCCACCCTCCCTTCTGAAACAGTGGTGTTACATTAGCCACTTTCCAGTCCTCTGAGACCCTTCCTGCCTCCAGTGATTCCTGAAAGATCACCACCAATACCTTCACAATTTCCTCAGCTATCTCTTTAGGACCGTGGGGTGTAGTCCATCCGGTCCAGGTGACTTATACGCCTTCAGACCTTTCAGTTTCCCAAGAGCTTTCTCCTTACTAATGGTCACTGCACTCACCTCTGCCTTCTGGTTCTTCTGGAGCTCTGGCATCCCACTGGTGTCTTCCACCATGAAGACTGATGCAAAGTAACTGTTCAGTTAGTCTGCCATTTCTTTGTTTCCTATTATTACTTCTCCAGTCACATTTTCCAGTGGTCCATTGTCTATTTTTGCCTCTCTCTTACCTTTTACATATTGAAAAATACTCTTCCTATCTTCCTTTATATTACCAGCTAGCTTGCACTCATACTTCATCTTCTCCCCCTTATTGCTTTTTTAGTTGACCTCTGCTCACTATAAAAGGCTTCCCAATCCTCTGGCTTCCCACTAATCCTCCCTACTTTGTATGTTTTTTCTTTAACTTTTATGCCGTCCTTGACTTCCCTCGTCAGCCATGGATGCCTTGTCCTCCCCTTAGCATGTTTCCTCCTCCAGATGAATTTCTGTTGTGCCTCCCTAATAACCCCCAAAACCTCCTGCCATTGCTGTTCCACTGTCTTCCCTGCTAGGTTCCTTTTCCAATCAACTCTGGCAATCCCCTCCTTCATGCCTTTGTAGTTACACTTATTTACTCTTATTTAATTGTAAAATTGTTACATTTGATTGCAGCTTCTCCCTCTCAAACTGCAGGGTAAATTCTATCATATTATGGTCACTGCTCCTGAAGGGTTCCTTCCCCTTCAGTTCCCTAATCAAGTCTGCCTCATTACACATCACCAAATCCAGAATTCCCTGTTCCCTAGTAGGCTCTGTCACAAGCTTCTCCAAAAAACCATCTCTAAGACATTACACAAATTCCTTTTCTTGGGATCCACTATCAACCTGATTTTCCCAGTCCACCTGCATACTGAAGTCCCCTATGATTATTGTAATATTGCCTTTTTTTACATGCCTTTCCTATCTCCTGATTTATTTTCTGCCCAACATCCTGACTACTGCTAGGAGGCCTGTACATAACACCCATCAGGGTCTTTTTACCTTTGCGATTCCTCAACTCTACCCACAGAACAAGGGCCTTAGGGCTCGCAACGCCCCAGGGTCTTTAACACCGGCTTGTAATGATAATAATCTTTTTTGTCACAAGTAAGCTCACATTAACACTGCAATGAAGTTACTGTGAAAAGCCCCTAGTCGCTACTTTCCGGCACCTGTTTGGGTACACAGAGGGTGAATTCAGAATGTCCAAATTACCGAATAGCCCGTCTTTCGGGACTTGTGGGAGGAAACCGGAGCACCCGGAGGAAGCCCATACAGACACAGGGAGTACGTGCAAAATCCACAAAGACAGTGGCCCAAGCCGGGACTCAAATCTGGGACCCTGGCACTGTGAAGCAATAGTGCTAACCACTGTGCTACTGTGCTGCCCATATGTCTGGCGCCTTTTGCGCCCCACGCCTCCCTTCACCAATGCACATATCAAAGTCTGATGTCCGCAGCCAGGTGCAATGATTAAATACAAGCAGTGGTATTCTCCATCGGCGGTATCCTCCAGTCTGTTGGCAGCACAACCACGCTCACAGATTTCCTGACAGCGTGATGTGGCCACAATGGGAAACTGCATTGGCAGGCTGGGGGAACGGAGAATTTATGCCAGAAAATATGACTGGCGGACCTGAGAATCCCACTAAGGTCTAATTCAAGTGAATTAGAAACTCAAGTGAATGTGGGCAGCTGTGTGTAAGTGCACTTGTTATTCACCTTTCTCTCTTCTGTCCACCTTGCTCTCCACACAGGCCAGCCTCTCTCCTGTTCCATCCGACCAACTAAGGGCTCTCTCCTCAAAAAGAATCAATATGTGAAGCTCTGCCACGCACATCTTTGCCCACTCACGGCAATTTTGAGTAAGCTTATCCTGCAGGGAGACAAATGGGAATGCTGTGAACAGGCCACCTGCTGGGTCAGAGGGCAAAGATGCCTGACATGAATATGGATGCCTGACACGTGCATCCATATATTGACATTGTTGCTGCTGGTCCACTGCAATCATTTGCACTGCCAGCTCCACTGACTCCATCATCCTCTCAATCAAAAAACTGAAAGGAAGCAAACAGAATTATATGAGCATCGAAGAGTCCTGAGAATTTCCTGACCCATCGCCCTTTCAAGACTTTCAAGACTTGGAACATCCACATTCCCCTATATGAGCACTTTCCCAATGAGCCTCACTCCATCCTCTCTCATGAAATGGCCATGTCCCCACACTAGCCTTTCACAACTCCACTTAACAGATAAGCATCCACCTTGGATAGCCTCATTGGCCCACTTAAATCCCCAAGTGTGAGGACTGAGGGGCACATGAATACATCACCTGATTTACTTAATGCAGTCAGCTTCATCCTTAAGTTGCAACTTTATTTCCCCAGCTCTCATGGGTTATGGATCAAACAAGCCTCTCATCCTCAGCAGTCAGCCACACATGATTACATCCCTGAGAACCTGGACTTTGTGACCAGTGGCATTACACAGCCACACAATTGATACCCTGAAGCTGAACTTTATAGCTTGAGGATTGGGGATCAATGTGACTGCACTTGTCATTTCCTCAGTATCAGGTTATATTGTCCACATGGAGCTAATCACGACTCCCTGTCAGTGTCCCCAACACTGCCCATGCAGCCTCGTATTTCAATGGACCCTTCCCTGGGACCTCACAGTCGCCTCCTGTGCTGACCCTATCGATCTTTCCACTTCCACCCACTTCATGCTGCCATACCAGAAAGGTAATCCCGCTGAGGAACCATCACTTAAACCCCAGCAAGGGGGATCCGAGAAAAGTGAACTCCACACCAGGCCCAAGGTCCCTTGGAGACCTCAAAGTCCACAATAATGAAGTCCGACAAAGGCCTGAGAGCAGCATATCACACGACCCTACCCCTCGCCATCCTCAGTGCATATTTCACTTCCCACCTTATTGAATCACATTTCCTGTTGATGTGATATCCTCCCCATGATGAATAAGATTGCTGCATATGAAAGCGGGGATGGATTTACAATGAAAGACACCACACCTAGACCTCCAAATAAAAGGAGACCCCAAAATGATGAGCAATTCTGTCACAACCTTTCAGGGACAGAACTGCATGGATATCCCTTTCATAATTTACATGTCAATCACTCTGCTGAGCCAATCACAGAGGAAGGAGCAACTCTTTCCTGACACAATCACCATATTATCCATGCAGCTTGTGGCACTGCGCTACTGCGCAGCAAGGAGTGACAGGATGCAAACAGAGGGAGATCCAGCCTTCTTGCAGTGCCTGCTAGGAGTTCAGACATGTATAGTAGCAGTTGGTGCCCAGTGTTCAAGAGTTTGAATCTGAGAAATCTGGCGGAGCTGGATTGGAGGTGCGCAACTGTAAAACCCAGCCCCAGGGGTGCATGAGTATCAGATCACAGCCGTTTAAATTCCTCTACCCCATTTCCCCTCTCTCACTTCCATCCCCCTTCATCCTCCAACCGTCACCCTCCCCATTCGCCTTCCTTCAGCCCCATACCACCTTCTTCAGCCCCCATACCCCAGGAGGAATTGTGTGGGATTGAGAGAAGATCTGTGTGTGATAGAATTGTCTGGATCCAAGTAAATCTTCTGGGAAATCCCTTGCACTAGCACATAGTAGATGTCAACTCAGTACATTTGAAATCTGCATCCCCTCAGAAAGAGCAATGTATTCTGCTTTTCAATTAATGACCATACTTCCTTTGTGTTATCAGGATGAATTAAGGCAATGGAATCTATGATAGAATCTCAACACTAGGGCTGCGAGCTCTTTAGGCTTCCGAGCCTAATAAATATTGTTATCATCAGTTGATGAATCAGTACTCCTCCATGGAGGAAGCACTGAGGTGCAGAATATGCTCTGAGTGAGGGACTTCAATGTCCATCACCAAGAGTGGCTTGGTAGTACCACCAAATTTTCTGGATAGCGGTAATCTTGTCTGTCATAATATACACCAGTATATCATGGTGCAGACACACACACTGATGGACATACAGTAGGACCAATCAACATGCACAAACACCACAGCCAATCACTAGTTAGAACACACTCAGTATAAAGACAGAGGGCATCACTTTTCGCGGTCATTGGTCTCTAGTTAATCCAGCATCGTGTAACCCACATGATGTTCAGCAGTTTATAATTTAATAAAATAGTGTTGTACTATTTTAAGTGCTGGTGGCCTGTATGTGTTTCACGGATCCAGAGCGCCCAACACGTCATGGTACCAGTAGTTGAGGGATGTTAGAACTTCTGAGACCTACCTGCCAGTGATCTGCCTTCCACCAGTCTACAGCCATCCTGCAACATGGACAGCGTCCGCCTGCCACCGCTCCGCATCACCGGCAAACTGGGGTCCAACTGGAAGATCTTCAAACAGCACTTCCAGCTCTACCTTGAAGCCACAGACCTGGAAGCTGCCTCAGACGCCCGGAAGATTGCTCTCTTCCTCTCCACAGCCGGGGACCACGCCATCCACATCTTCAATTCTCTCACGTTCGCCGATGGGGAAGATAAATCTAAGTTCATGACGGTCCTCCTAACGTTTGACAGCCACTGCAACGTCGAGGTGAACGAAAGCTTCAAGCGCTATATCTTTCAGCAGCGCTTACAGGGTAAGGACAAACCTTTCCAGTCCTTTATAACCCACCTCCATATCCTTGCGCAGTCCTGCAACTATGGGTCCACCTCCAACTCCATGATACGTGACCAGATCGCTTTCGGTGTTCAGTCGGACCCCCTTCGCCAGCAGCTTCTTAAGGTCAAGCAGCTCACCCTAGCGATTGCCATTGGGACCTGCGTGCTCCACGAACATACCACCAATCGGTATTCCCACATCCATGCGGCTAAAACGGTGCGGCAAGCTCCCCACGAGGCAGAACGGGTCCAAGTCATCAAATCACGATAGGGCCTCAGCCCGGTTGAAGGCGGCCATTTTGCTCGCTTTTTGCGGGCTCCCGCACTTGGATGCACCGAACAAGGTGATGGCGACATCGACGAACGTAATGCGCAGGTGCGCACCACGCAGGATCGCACCGTGCATGCACGGTGGCGCAATGAATGCACTGACGCAATGGCGTGCGGCAACTGTGGCCCCACCCACTTAAAGCGGCAGTGTCCCGCCAAGTCCCCACGATGTTTGCAGTGTGGCAAACTTGGCCACTATGCTGTTTTATGCAGATCAACTCAGCCTGCTAGTTTTCGTCATTCCAGCCAGCCTCGCAGGGATGTCCGGGCTATTCAGCCCACAATCAACGAGCCTGTCCCAGACCTGTCCCCCGACTTTGACAGCGATGACCTGAAGGCCCCTTTTCAAGTCGGCATCATAACAAAGCACAGGATGTCTCCAAAGCACAGCACCAAGCCCATTCCGATACACAGCATCGATCCGGAGATGAGTGGTGTGCCACCTTTATGGTCAACCGGTCCCAAATACGGTTCCGCCTGGACACCGGTGCCTCCGCCAATCTCACTGCACGGTCTGACCTTCAAAGCCTTCATGTCAAACCAGCCATCCTGCCAGCTGCATGCCAACTGCTTGATTACAACGGAAATGCGATTGCTGCCAGCGGCTCATGCCAACTGGAGGTGACGCATCGTGCTCACACAGCCGCCTTGTCGTTTGAAATCGTTGCTTCTTCGAAAGCCTCCTTGCTTGGCGCGCAGGGATGTAAGCTGCTGAACCTGGTGTAGAGGGTTCACTCTCTCTCTCTCTCCCATTGATGTGTCTGCCTGGCCTATCCTGACACCGACTTCAGGGCGCAACTCAACGCCATTATCCAGCAGTGCCACAACGTCTTCGAGGGCATGGGCACGCTCCCGTATACATAAAAGATTCTACTTCAGCCGAACGCCACGCCTGTGGTACATGCACCTCGCAGGGTTCCACCGCCCCTTAAGGGCCGCCTCAAGCAACAGCTCTAAGACCTCCAGGACCAAGGAATGATCTCCAGGATCACGGAACCAACCAACTGGGTGAGTTCCATGGTCTGTGTAAAGAAGCCGTCCGGCAAATTAAAAATTTGTATAGATCCTAAGGATCTTAATCAAAATATCATGAAGGAGCACTACTCAATTCCCAAGCGTGAAGAACTCACATGTGAAATGGCTCAAGCCAAGCTCTTCACAAAGCTTGCGCCTCAAAAGGCTTCTTGCAAATCCAGCTAGATGAATCTAGCAGAAAGCTATGCACATTCAATACTCCCTTTGGAAGATATTACTACAACAGAATGCCATTTATGATCATCTCGGGGTCCAAGGTGTTTCACAGAATCATGGAACAAATGATGGAGCGAATCGAAGGTGTTCGCGTCTACGTCGATGACATTATAATCTGGTCCACCACCCCGCAGGAGCACATCAATCGCCTCAAGCGTGTTTTCAAACGCATACACGAACATGGCCTCCACCTCAATAGAGCTAAATGCTCTTTCGGTTAGTCAGATATCAAATTCCTAGGGGACCACATATCCCATTTGGGTGTGCGGCCGGATGAGGACAAAGTTGCTGCAATCACTGCCATGAAAACGCTAGACGACAAGAAAGCGGTCCTCCGGTTCTTGGGGATGGTAAACTTTTTAGGGAAGTTCATCCCTAACCTCGTCTCGCATACTACAGCTCTCAGGACCCTGGTCAGGAAGACGACGGACTTCCAGTGGCTCCCTGCCCATGAACTCAAATAGAGGGAACTAAAGGCCAAACTAACCACGGCCCCAGTTCTGGCCTTCTTTGATCCGGCAAAAGAGACAAAAATCTCTACGGACGCCAGTCAGTCTGGCATTGGAGCCATGCTTTGGCAGCGTGATGAGGCCTCGTCATGGGCCCCCGTTGCGTATGCGTCACGGGCAATGACCCCCACGGAGCAGCGCTACGCGCAGATAGAAAAGGAGTGCCTGGGCCTTCTGACCGGTGTTGTGAAGTTTCACGACTATGTTTATGGGCTTCCCCAATTCACTTTCGAGACCAACCATCGCCCGCTCGTCAATATAATACAGAAGGACTTGAACGACATGACACCTCGCCTCCAGCGCATCCTGCTCAATCTCCGGCGGTATGATTTCCAACTCGCGTATACCCCAGGCAAGGACCTCATCGTTGCGGACGCCCTCTCCAGGTCAGTCATCATTCCATGTGATCCTGAGGGGTTCGTTTGCCAGGTCGACGGCCAGGTTGAGTTCGCAGCCTCCCATTTACCTGCATCGTATGAATACCTGATCCAAATTAGCCGTGAGACAGCGGCTGACCCCCTGCTACAGCGTGTCATGCGCCACATGACGGACGGGTGGCTCATGGGCCAATGCCCGCAGTTTTATAACGTTCGAGACGATCTGGCAGTCGTTGAAGGGGTTCTCCTGAAGCTAGACCGCATTGTGATGCTGCACAGCATGCGCCAGCTTGTCCTGGAACAGTTATACGAGGGCCATCTGGGCATTGAAAATGTCGCCGAAGGGCCCGTGAAGCTGTGTATTGGCCCGGTATCAATGATGACATCGCCAACGCAGTACTCAACTGCCCCACCTGCCAGCGCTTTCAGCCGGCCCAACCACGGGAGACTCTAATGCCCCATAAGTTGGTTACGTCACCTTGGGCCAAGGTGGGCATCGACCTGTTCCACGCATTGGGTAGGGACTATGTTCTGATTGTCGATTACTTTTCAAATTACCCAGAGGTAATCAGATTGCACAACCTCACTTTGTCCGCTGTCATTCGGGCGTGCAAAGAGACATTTTCTCGGCACGGCATCCCGCTCACGGTGATGTTGGACAATGGCCCCTGCTTCACCAGCTAGGAATGGGCCAGTTTCGCCCGGCGGTACAATTTCACCCAAGTGACATCCAGTCCTCTGTACCCTCAGTCCAATGGCAAAGCAGAAAAGGGGGTTCACATAGTTAAGAGGCTCCTCTGCAAGGTTGCTGATGCTGGGTCTGACTTCTATCTAGCCCTGTTGGCCTATCGCTCCGCCCCGCTCTCCACTGGTTTGTCGCCCACACAGTTGTTAATGAATTGCATCCTGAGGACGACGGTGCCGTCTACCCATGTACCAAATCTCGACCATGTTGCAGTTCTTCGCAAGATGCAGACGTCTCGGGCGCAGCAAAAGGCGACACACGATTCATGTGCTGCTGATCTCCCTGCTATCGAGCCGAACGACAATGTTCGCGTCCATCTCCCGGATGGTGGCTGGTCTGCAACTGCTGTTGTCCTTAGGCAGGTGGCCCCCCGCTCCTTCCTGGTTCGGCTACCAGATGTATCCATTCTGCGCCGCAATCGGCGTGCCCTTCGCTTTGTTCCATGATCGCAACGGGATCCTCTGGATCGCTCTCCTGCTGACCCTGCCATGGACTGTGCAGAGCTCCCGATCACTCTGCCTCCTCCTGACTGTGTTGTAGCCCACCCAGCTCTTGACCTGGCAGCTCTCGACCCACCCTTGAGGCAGTCCACAAGAATTCGTCGCCCACCTCAGAGACTGAATTTATGAACTTTCCAAATGTATGGACTCTCTGAGATGTTTCCCTGCCTTGTTTACTCGTTTTCTCTTGGTTTGTATATAGCATTGTTCTCATTCAATTTGTTGCATACTAGTTTTCTGCACCAGGCACCTTCCCTTGTATATAGCTTTGTTTCCTGTACATAGTTCTGTAAGTACGTCTTTGCACCACACATGTAGTTAGGAACATTCTTCACACACTATTTATTGTCACATATACACAACATTTTTTGTAAAAGGGGGGATGTCATAATATACTTCAGTATATCATGGTGCAGACACACACACTGATGGACATACACTCGGACCAATCAACATGCACAAACATCGCAGCCAATCACCAGTTAGAACACACTCACTATAAAGACAGAGGGCATCAGTTTTCCCGCTCATTCGGGATGCAGCCTCTCAGAAGCACAAGTGCTTATAAGTTACAGCACAGACTCTCACCACGTGCTGAGTTATTCGACTGGTTAGGACAGGCACAGGTTTCTAGTTCATCTAGCATCATGTAACCCACAGTAATAGTATGTTTTGCAGTTTATAATTTAATAAAATAGTGTTGTACTATTTTAAATGTTGGTGGCCTGTATGTGTTTCACGGATTCAGAGCGCCCAACATCATTGTCATCATCTGGTTGCACACCATTTTCAGAGATTTGGTCACCCAGAGATTTTAAATTTGAGACACCAAACTGACACTTGGTCCGATTCAGCATTAATCCGTATTTGTGTATTCTTTGTAACACCTGCAAGAGTTTTGCATTGCGTTCTTGACGATTAGATGATCATATTATATCATCACATGTCCACAAACTCTATCTATACTTCTATCATCTGTTCCATGGAACGATGGAAGATTTCTGATGCTGAGATTATACCAAATAGCATCCTGTTAAAGCAATAACGACCATACGACGTGTTGAAGGTACACAATATTTTACTTGTGTTGCCCAGTTGAACTTGCCAGAATCCTCTTGAAGTATCAAGTTTGGAGAATATCTTGGCATGAGCCATTTCACTGGTTCGTTCTTCACGCTTTGGTATAGGATAGTGTTCCCATTTGATGTTCATATTCAGATATTTTACATCAATACAAATGCTGAGGTCACCATTGGGTTTTTCACGCACACCATCAAGCTGACCCAATCTATAGGTTCTGTAATATTGGAAATAATCTCGAGATGTTGCATTCTTTCAAGTTATTGCTTGAGACAGTCACATGACGGAGCAGGAATTCTTCTCGGAGGGTGCACCACCGGTTTAGCATTCGCTTTGAGTTGAATTTTATATTTAAAAGATAGAATACCCATACTCTGAAATCATCTGGAAACTTTGCTAGTCTGTCCTCAATGTCTTCTTACACAGGGGCAGGAGGTTTGTCAGTGCTGTGAAGGTTTGAAGACTGCACAAGTTTTAAGTCTTGACACGCTTGTACACCTCATAGTGATGAACGTCTAACATGAACAATTTCAAATCGCAATGGCAACTTTGTGTCTTTGTTTCTTATCAAGAGATAGCATGAACCCAAGGAAGTAATCGTGCTACCATTGTAGTCACATAACTGGCAGTCGGTGTCTTGAGCCTTAGGAAGCCTAAGTAGCTTGGATAAATAAAATTTGTTAATTAAATTAGCATCTCGGGCAGCACGGTGGCCTAGTGGTTAGCACAACCGCCTCACGGCACTGAGGTCCCAGGTTCGATCCCGGCTCTGGGTCACTGTCCGTGTGGAGTTTGCACATTCTCCCCGTGTCTGCGTGGGTTTCGCCCCCACAACCCAAAAATGTGCAGAGTAGGTGGATTGGCCACGCTAAATTGCCCCTTAATTGTAAAAAATAATTGGGTAATCTAAATTTAAAAAAAAAAATTAAATTAGCATCTGCAATAGTGTCAAGTTTAAACACAATCTCGGAGCCATTAACGTGTAATGGAATGGCCCATTCATCTTCTGAGCTGATTGATTTTATAGGATGCAATATCTGTGGCGAAGAATTGCACTTCAAAGTTGTCTGGTACTTGTCAACAATGCCAACAAAGAATGTATCTTCAAGACAACAGTCATTTGTAACAGTATCAGGTTTCACCATATTTGCTGTATCTTTATTCGTATTAATCCTCTGAACATTCATATTTCTTTTGAATTAAATTGATTTTTTAAACTGCCGCTGAACGGCACTGCGCAGCAAAATGATTCTGTTTACCGCATTTGGAACAGATTTTTTTGAATACTGGGGATTTTCTTTGTGGGTGGGCCTATCTACAATGTCTACACATCATGACATTGCGTCCATCATATACAAAATAGCCATCAACTGTAGCATGCTGTCTTCTTGAGTGTGCAACAGCCTCAATTGCATCAGCCACGTTTTCTTTTTTTGAGCCACTTTCTCAAATCAGAATATCTGCATACCAATTTTGTGCACGTTCACTCACACAGAACATTTCAATTATATCTCCTGACGTTAAACTTTTCTGTCCAAGCAAACGTTCTCTCAATTTTTCATTCTTATTGCCAAAAATGATTTGGTCCCGCAACAGAGACTCTGTAAGGATTGAAAAATTGCAGTTCTCCATCTTTAGTCACAATCGATGGATTTGCCTTGTTTCTGAACCCGCTTTTTGAACAAATATCGCTTATAAGTCTCATTAATCTGAGCTTTGCGGTGAAGGTCGAATTTCTCAATCATCACATTAAATTTTTTTTCCGCATCATTAGTGTAAAAATGGAAGGAATTATATAGCTCAATCGCCTGTGTTCCAGCCATTATTAAAATAATGCTACCTGATAGCGAGCTGTTTCTATATCAGAGGCAGATAGGTGAAGCTCAAAGTGCTGCTTCAAAGTTTTCCAATTAACACCAATATTACCAGAAATCCGTAACTGTTTCAGAGTCTGCAGTTTTTCCATGAGGTCTCAACTTGTCTGGATGAGCAGATGTAATAAACTGGCAAAGAGTCTTACATTCGAAATCTGAGCACAATTTTGTTTTAAATTTATTTCTTAGATTCTTACTAGTTGTAGCTAAATTACTTTAGTAAGCAACATGGTACCATGTAATGTTCCCTGTTGAGACCCTCAAGGTGGTTAAAAGTCGCAGTGTCTGTCGTGCCATCTAGTGTTGAGATACATTGACATCATCTTGTTAAGCCTTTACACTCCCTACATTACACATATCATTACATACACGATTTCTTTCTCTTGATCTCAGAATTAGTTTTTCTTTTTCATTGTGTAAGTTGTGTCAGGAATAACATTTTGAACCTGACAAGGAATTTCCGCATCTTTATCAATCCAACACAGGATTGACTATAATTATTTCAAATATCCCAAATTCCGGAACTTCCGGTGGCAGCGATGTCCGAGTGAGCCGCACATTTGGCGGGCTCTCACTCTGGCAGGCGTTTAGGGGCAGATTCCCCGCGATAGCGGGACCAGAAGGAAGGCGGCAGCGAAAGTGCTGAGGAGCGGGCTGCGGCACATGGAACAGCGGGAGTCCAGGAGGCAGAAGAAAAGAGAGAAAAAGGGACAGAGACTAGGACCTGAAGAAACTTACCTGGAACCTAAGATGGCTGACACATGGACCTTGGACTCAGCAATCCAGCAGACGCTGGATGACATGCTCCAGGTAATGAAGTCCAGTTTTGAAGCGCTGAAGCGGGACAGCTTGGACCCAATCCAGAAAGTGGTGGATCAGCTGAACCAGAGGCTGGATGCTCAAGATGTTAAAGTTAAGGAGCTGGGAGAGGCGGTGGAGGAGCAGGCGGATGCGCAGACGGTTGCGGCGCTAGACGTTGACGGGCTGAAGGAGCGGCAGAGAAGACTGCTAGACAGAGTGGAGGAGCTGGAGAATAGAGCCCGCAGGAACAACCTGAGGATGGTCGGCCTCCCAGAGGGGGCTGAGGGAGCTGATGCCGCAGCGTTTGTAGCAGACCTATTGATGCAGCTGATGGGGGCCGAAGCCTTTCCGCGACCGTCGGAGCTGGAGGGGGCATACAGCGTGCAGGCGAGGCAGGGGCGGCCAGGCGGACCCCCCCCCCGCCCAATGGTGATTAGGTTCCACAGGTTCGTGGACAAGGAGCGGGTGCTGCAGTGGGCAAAGAGCGCCAGGAGCAGCGTGTGGAACAACAGTGTCCTCCGCATTTACCAGGACCTAAGCCAGGAGGTGGCTCGGCAGCGAGCAGCCTTTAAGAATGTCAAGGAGGTGCTGTTCAAGAAGCACGTGAAGTTTGGTCTGCTGTTTCCGGCTCGTTTATGGGTCGCGCACCAGGGTCAACACCACTACTTCTCCGAGCCTGAAGAAGCGATGGACTTTGCAAGGGATCAGGGGCTGGTCCCGAAAAGAGGCCCCACGGACGCAAATTAGGGCCCGAGGACTACCGTAGGAAAGTACGCTGAATAGGCCTGGACTGCTGTTCAACGGTTTGCTGGGTCAAAGGTGCCAAGCAGAACATTTGGGATTCTTTCCTTTGTTCATGGACATTGGTTTGTGTTTTTTTTTGTATTTTTTTTCTCTTATGTTTTTGTTTTTTCCTCTTTTTTCTGTTTTTTCCTTGTTGGGCGGATTTGTACTTTTTGTGCAGCTCGTGGAGGACACTGGAGCCGGCATGGTAACGAAGGGGGGCCGGTCAGCAAGAGGGGCCAAGGACGTGGGTTGCGGGGTTTTGTTTTTTTCTTGTTTTTGTTTGTTTTGTTGATGTCCATGCCTTCCTGTGCAAGTGAGTTTGCTCCAGTGGGTTGGAGAGGGGGATGGGGTGCCGGGGAGTGGGGAGGAGGACGGAGTGTTGAGTCACCGGGCTAGCAGATTGGCTAGTCAAGGGATTCAGGTGGGGGGGGGGGGGAGATCACAGCCAGTGGATGGCAGGGGTGGGGGTATCGGGGGATGTTTTTGGGGGGGGGGGGGGTTCTGCTGACGTGGGAGGGACTTGAAATAGGCACTGGAAAGGAGGTCGAGGGTGGAGGCAGCCAACAGGCGGGCCAGGAATGGCGCAACGCACGGGCCGGGGGCAGGCCCGAGAAAGGCTATGGCTGACCAGCGTTCGGGGAGGGGGATGGGTTTTGCCCCCCGACCAGGCTGGTCACCTGGAGATGAATGGGACTGAATGGGCCGGTTAAGAGGGCGCGGGTGTTCGCGCACTTGCGGGCTCTGAGGGCGACGTAATTATGTTGCAGGAGACACATCTGAAAGTGTCTGACCAGACCAGGCTAAGAAAGGGCTGGATTAGCCAGGTCTTCCACTCTGACTTGGACTCGAAGTCCAGGGGGGTGGCAATCATGATCAACAAGCGGGTGCAAGTTGAGGCGGAGGGCATAGCCGCAGACAGGGGGGGCAGACACCTGATGGTACGGGGCAGACTGGAGGGGAGAAGAGTGGTGCTGGTGAATATATATGCCCCGAACTGGGATGACGTGGACTTCTTTAAAAGAGTGCTGGGGAAGATCCCGGACCTGGACTCTCGCAGGCTAATAATTTAACATGGTCCTTGACCCGGCTTTGGATCGGTCGTGTCCCAGAACGGGTAGACTCCCAGCAATGGCAAGGGAGCTGAAATGGTTTATGGAGCAAATGGGGGCAGTGGACCCCTGGAGAGCCAGACAGCCGACAGGAAGGGGCTACTCGTTTTACTCGCACGTCCATAAAGTATATTTTAGGATAGATTTCTTCGTACTAAGCAGGGATTGTATAGGGGAGGTAAAGAACATGGAATATTCGGCAATTACTATCTCAGACCATGCCCCCCACTGGGTAGACCTGCAGATCGGGGGGGGGGGGGGGGGGGCGAGCTACCAACGCCCGCAATGGAGGCTAGACGTGGGACTGATGTCGGAGGAGGAGACCTGTGAGAGGCTTCGGAGGTGTATGCAAAATTACCTGCAGGTGAATGACACGGGGGAGGTCTCAGCGGCGACCCTGTGGGAGGCGCTAAAGGCAGTAATGCGGGGGGAGCTGATTTCAATTGGGGCCCACAGAGCCAAGGCAGACAGGGCAGAGATGGATAGATTGTTCAGGGAAATGGGTCGGATAGATGAAGAGCACGCGGAGTCCCCGGGGGAGGTTTTACTCAGGGAGAGGCAGAGACTACAGGTGGAACTGGGGGCACTATCCACGAGTAGGGCCTTGGAACAGCTTAGAAAGGCGAGGGGTGTGGTGTACGAGCATGGGGAAAAGGCTAGCAGACTGTTAGCGCAGCAACTCAGGAGGAGGGAGGCGGCCAGGGAAATAAGTAGAGTGATGGATGGGGAGGGGCGCAAAGTGGAGGACACGGCAGGATTGAATAAGGTATTCCGGGACTTCTATCGCAAGCTGTATACTTCAGAGCCGCCGGAAGAACCGGAGGAGATGAAAAGGTTTCTGGACAGGTTAACATTCCCAACAGTAGGTGGGGAGCGAGTGGATGAGCTGGGGGCCCCGATTAGAGTGGAGGAGGTATTGGGGGGCCTAAAGGTCATGCAGTCGGGGAAAGCCCCGGGGCCGGATGGATACCCAGTAGAGTTCTATAGGAAGTTTTCTGAGCTGGTGGGCCCGGTCTTGGCGAGAGTTTTCAATGAGGCAAGGGACAGAGGGACCCTGCCGCCGACAATGTCGCAAGCCACTATATCACTGATATTGAAGCGGGGTAAAGACCCGGAGGCGTGCGGGTCCTACAGGCCAATCTCCCTGATTAATGTAGACGCCAAGCTCCTGGCAAAGGTACTGGCGGTTAGAATGGAGGACTGCGTACCGGAGGTGACTGGGGAGGACCAAACTGGGTTCATGAAAGGTAGGCAGCTGGCGGCCAACCTGAGAAGATTACTTAATGTGATAATGATGCCCCCGGCGGACAGGGATGTGGAGGTAGTGGTGGCGATGGACACCGAGAAGGCCTTTGACAGGGTGGAGTGGGACTATCTATGGGAGGTGCTCGGACGGTTTGGGTTCAGGGAGGGACTGGTGGATTGGATCAAATTATTATATCAGGCCCCGAAGGCCAGCGTCAGGACTAACAGAGAAGTGTTGGAGTACTTTCGGCTGTACCGAGGGACCAGGCAGGGCTGCCCGCTCTCCCCGCTGCTGTTTGCGCTGGCCATAGAGCCGCTGGCGATTGCGCTGAGAGCCGCAGAGGGATGGAAGGGGATGGTGAGGGGCGGGGTAGAACATAGGGTCTCTCTTTACGCAGACGACCTGCTCCTGTACGTGTCGGACACAGTGGCCGGGATGGGAAGTATACTGGGAATGTTGAGGAAGTTCGGCCAGTTTTCAGGATACAAATTAAATACGGCCAAGAGTGAAATGTTTGTGGTACAGGCAAGGGGCCAGGAGAACAGATTGAGAGGGCTACCGTTTAGGCTGGTTGAGAAAAATTTCCGGTATTTGGGAATACAGGTGGCACGAGACCGGGGCAGGCTGCACAGGTTAAATTTGGCCAGGGTGGTGGAGCAAATGAAGGGAGAGTTTCGGAGATGGGATGCACTCCCGCTGTCGCTGGCAGGGAGGGTGCAGACGGTAAAGATGACAATCCTCCCTAGATTTCTGTTTGTTTTCCAGTGCCTCCCGATCTTTGTCCCACAGTCCTTCTTCAAAAGAGTTATCAGGATGATCATGAGCTTTGTCTGGGCGGGAAAATCCCCACTGGTGAAGAAGGCGATGCTGGAGAGGAACCGCAGCGAGGGAGGGCTGGCTTTGCCGAGTCTGATTAATTATTACTGGGCGGTCAACATCGCTATGATAAGGAAGTGGATGGTGGGTACGGGGTCTATCTGGGAGTGGGTGGAGGTGGCTTCGTGCAGGGGCTCCAGCTTGGCAGCCCTGGTCACGGCTCCTCTACCGCTGCTGCCGGCCAGGTACTCCACCAGCCCGGTAGTGGTGGTGACCCTGCGGATATGGGGTCAGTGGAGGAGGCATGTGGGGGAGATGGGGGCGTCGGTTTGGGCGCCAATCTGCGACAACCATTGGTTTGCCCCCGGGAGTATGGATGGGGGGTTTCGCGCATGGCGGCGGGCGGGGGTGGGAGGGGTGGGGGTTATGTTCCTGGAAGGGAGCTTTGCGAGTTTGAGGAGCTTGGAGGAGAAATTTGGGCTGGTAAGGGGAAATGATTTTAGGTACCTACAGTCGTGGGACTTTGTTCGTAGACAGGTCCCATCTTTCCCACACCTCCCGCCAATGGGGATCCAAGACAGAATAGTCTCTCAGGGGGAATAAGGGGAGGGTAGAGTCTCTGATATTTATAAGGTGCTCATGAGGGAGGAAGGGTCCCAGACGGAGGAACTGAAACTTAAATGGGTGCAGAAGCTAGGTGGGGAAATGGAGGACGGGCTGTGGGCAGAGGCCCTGAGTAGGGTAAATTCGACCGCAACATCTGCCAGGCTCGGGCTGATTCAATTTAAGGTCGTTCACTGGGCCCACATGACGGTGGCTTGGATGAGCAAATTCTTTGGGATAGAGAACAAATGCGCTAGGTGCGCGGGAGGACCAGCGAACCACGTTCACATGTTTTGGGCATGCCCTAAGCTTAGGGGGTACTGGGAGGGATTTGCGGGCGTCATGTCCCGGGTGCTAAAAACAAGGGTGGCGATGGGTCCAGGGGTGGCAAGATTTGGGGTTTCGGAAGACCCGGGAGTCCAGGGGGAGAAAGAGGCCGATGTTTTGGCCTTTGCTTCCCTGATAGCTCGGCGACGAATACTATTGGCGTGGAGGGACTCAAAGCCCCCGAAGACTGAGTTGTGGCTTGCGGACATGTCAAGTTTCCTGGGTATGGAAAAAATTAAGTTCGCCTTGAGGGGATCTGTACAGGGATTCGCCCGGAGGTAGCAACCATTTATTGTCTTCTTTGCGGGAGAGTGAGCGTCAGCAGGGGGCGGGGGGGGGGGTGTAGTGTAGAGTAGAGTAGGAGGGATAAAATGGCGGGTAGTACCGGTGGGAGAGGAACGGGCTTGTGCAGTATGTTACGATTGAAGTATTGAATGTATGTGGATGTTTGCACATTTTTGCCTTTTTTGCTTTCTTTCTGTTGACGTCTGTAACTGTTTACAAAGCCAAAAACTACCTCAATAAAATTGTTTATTAAAAAAAAATCCCAAATTCCAATTAACCATATTGAATTAAAATGATCTCATTCTTACATGTGTGAATTTGTATCCAGATTAAAATTCCCACATGTTTATCAAAAATATCCTGGAATCAGGGTGGCACGGTAGCATAGTGGTTAACACTGTTGCTTCACAGTGCCTGGGACCCGGGTTCGTTTCCCAGGTTGGGCGAATGGTCTCCTTCTGCACTGTAAATTTTATGAAATCTATTGAAATGATTCTGGCCAGAAAAACATGATTCCAGGTTTTGTTAGCTGTTTGACTCAAATCACTGAAATTATCAGGCAGAAACATTAAATTTTGAAACATACATCACGCAAATATCATGAATCCACAAGAAGCGAAACTTGTTGCAGCAACAATGACCAAAATTAATTATTTAAGCATCCTTTTGGTTCTGTAGTAAACTTTCAGAATATCTATAAATAAAAACTCCAGGTTAATTCCCCAGATGATAAACCTTAACAATGACACAACTTCACAAACATCCACACAAAACAAACGAAATACACAGCTTGTAAATCTCAAACCATCAATCCTCAGCTTTCTCTCGCATCTACGGATTCTTAAAGAGACAGAACACTTCAAGCTCACACCCTCTTGGGTAAAATAATAAACAAGATCCTCCATTCTTCTTCAATATATGACTTAAATGCACAATTAAACCTTATGATGAATAAGTTAGACACACAAGCTTCAGTGCAATTTAAAAACAATTAATTGCCCGTTGAAATAGTTAATGTTTGTGCTTCAATTTATTTTCCTTTATCCTTTATTTTCCTTTAAACTGATTTCAATTTCCTTACTTAACCAAGTATGAAAGGAATCTCAACAGTTCACTTTTAATTTGTTTTGAATTGGATTGCCACCGAACTGCAAGCTTATAATTGGACCTTGACTCAGAACTGAATTAAAGAATTGGTTAATGAAACCTCGTATTCATCTGCATCTTTCTTAATTTAATATTTGGTCAATTTTGTTACATTTGTCTCTCCGCGGTAGCAAAAGGCACTGTTTTGGCAATCCTTGTCTGAGTATGTTCGCACAGTATTTTCACCACCATTTGTAAAAGGGGTTATCTGTACCAGGTGTGGAGGTCGGGTGTCTCTCCCTCTAAATCATAATCTGTGATGTTTCTCGGAGGAATCTGTCAGCTGCGGTGATCTGCACCAGAGCGAGGGGAGTGATCATCCACATTTTGGGTCGTCTCCACAGCTGCCCGCGGAGAGGTACTCATGGGCTTTAAATCTTTAATAATGATCTTTATTGTCACATGTAGGCATACATTAACACTGCAATGAAGTTACTGTGAAAATCCCCTCGTCACCACATTCTGGTGCCTGTTCGGGTACATCGAGGGAAAATTCAGAATGTCCAAATTACCTCACAGCACGTCTTTTGGGACTTGTGGGAGGAAACCAGAACACCCGGAGGGAATCTATGCAGACACGGGGAGAACATGCAGACTCCACATAGACAGTGACCTAAGTAGGGAATCAAACCTGGGACCCTGGAGCTGTGAAGCAACAGTGCTAACCACTGTGCTACCGTGACGCCCCCCTGTTGATGCAACAACTTTGCTTGTTGTACATAGAGGCTCAGGACGTCAAAGCCTCCCCGAACAGGCGCCGGAATGTGGCGACTAGGGGCTTTTCACAGTAACTTCACTTGAAGCAGACTTGTGACACCCAGGTCCCACTGGACACTCCCCTCTCCCAATTTACAACCATTCAGGTAGTAATCTGCCTTCCTCTTTTTGCTTCCAAAGTGAATAACCTCACACTTATCCAAATTATACTGCATTTTCCATTGATTTGCCCACTTGCCCATCCTGTCCAGATCATGCTGTAGGATCCCTGCATCCTCGTCAAAATTCACCCTCCCACCTAACTTAGTATCATCTACAAACTTTTAGATGTTACATTTTGTTCCCTCATCCAAATCATTAATATATATTGTGAATAGCTGGAGTCCCAGCACCGATCTCTGTGGTACTCCATGAGTTACTGCCTGCCAATTTTAAAAGGACACATAAATCCCTACTCTTTGTTTCCTCTCTGCCAACCAGTTTTCTATCCACCTCAATACATTTCCCCCAATCCCATGCGCTTTAATTTTGCACAATTATCTCACATGCGAGACTTTGTCAAACACCTTCGGAAAGTCCAAATATACCACATCGACTGGCTCCCTCTTGTCAACTGTACTGGTTACATCTTCAAAGAATTCTAACAGATTTGTCACGCATGATTTTCCCTTCATAAATCCATGCTGACTCTGACTGATCCTACCACTGCTTTCTAAATGTTCCTATAAAGTCTTTGGTGATGGATTCAAGCATTTTCCCCACTACCGATGTTAGGCTTACTGGTCTATAGTTCCCTGCTTTCTCTCTACCTCTCTTTTTGGATATCAGAGTGACATGAGCTGCCCTCCAATCTGCCGGGACAGTTCCAGAGTCTATAGAATCCCGGAAGATGACCACCAATGCATCCACTATTTCCAGAGCCACCTCCTTAAGCACTCTGGGATGCAGATTCTCAGGCCCTGGGGATTTATCCGCCTTCAATCCCATCAATTTTCCCAGCACCATTTCTCTACTAATGTTGATCTCTCTCAGTTTTCCTTCTCACTATCCTTTCATTCTCCAACATTTCTGACTTGTGTCCTCTTTTGTGAAGACAGAACCAAAGTATGACTCAATGCAGTTGCATTCGCACTTTGTGTGCCAGGTCGGTGTTGGAAAGCATAATTCTAGGTCACCAGCAGCAAGGCCCAACGTTGCATTCTAGCCGAGGCTGTGGGTGGTATAGGCTTGCCTGCCCTTAAAAGTCCCAGTAATAGTTTAAGATCGATTACTATGTCAAATCACCATCCATATAGATATTGGTGAAATTTCTTCACATCATAAATAACTGTAAGCCCTTTTTCACAATCTGTACACTTCTGAAAGTGTCCTTAAGGCAGAGACGATAGGTCTCTCAGAACCATCTCCCATCTTGTGGGATAATAATAATATTTTTTATAATAATCTTTATTGTTACAAGTAGCTTTCATTAATACAGCAATGACGTTACTGTGAAAAGTCCCTAGTCGCCACATTCTGACGCCTGTTCGGGTACACAGCGGGAGAATTCAGAATGTCCAAATTGTCTAGCAGCACATCTTTGGGACTTGTGGGAGGAAGCCGGGGCATCCGGAGGAAACCCATGCAGAAACAGGGAGAACATGCAGATTCCGCACAGACAGTGACCCAAGCCGGGAATCAAACCTGGAGCTGTGAAGCAACCGTGCTACCCACTGTGCTACCATGCTGCCCAATAAATAATCTTTACTGTCACAACTAGGCTTACATTAGCATTAACATTGCAATGAAGCTCCTGTGAAAAGCCCCTAGTCACCACATTCCGATGCCCGTTCAGGTACACAGAGGGAGAATTCAGAATTTTCAGTTGGTACGGGAATTGAACCTGCGCTGCTGGCCTTGTTCTGCATCACAAACCAGCTGTCTAGTTCACTGAACTAAACCAGCCCCCTAACATAGGGGGAATATGGGATAATAACATAATAACATAGGATAATAGTGCCCCTTTGCCGTAAGGGAACGCAGGACATGTGAGCACGATTGGTTTTCCAGGTCAAAATGAAGCAAGAGGTTCAAGGACTGTAAGTTAAGGCTTACTTTACCACTTGAAAACCTTTCTCTTGGAGCTCCCTCCATTGTCACTGCTGATGTTTCTTTAGTCACTGATGTAATGGTGCTAATGTGGCTAAATTTAAAATGAATCTTCCATAATATTTTCCCATACTGAGAAAGGATTTGATCTAACTGACATATTTGGCTGCAGAGACTTCACGTATGGATTTGATCTTTTGTTCCAGGGGATGCAACCCTTATGCACCAACACTCATCCTGGACACGTCGCTTCTGAGGCCTGGAAAATACATTTTCCACATGTGAGATGGGCCCCGCAACCCAAAACCTCTTTAATGCATCTTCCAGGCTAGTCATACAATCTTCAGGAGTGGTACCAGTGAATAGAATGTTGTTGAGGTAGACCAATCAAAATTTCCGAAACACTTGCACTTCCAATGTTTGTCAGGACAAAAATTTGTTCTCAATCCAGCCAAAAAGCCACATACAACATTTAACTGATTTTAATGCCAGAGAATCACGGAGGGTTCAAGGTAAGCTGAAGTCCTGTCCTACTGGGAACATGTTGTGAATTGTGATGATTGTCCCTTAAAGGGAAACACAGCAGAGTAAGAGTCACATGCCATGGGGGAGCAATTTGAACTGAGAGTGGGTAATCATCGAAAGGGTGGAGATCTCTGTTGGAGACAAGAATGTAGGAGACTTGGTGCAGCCTTGTGGCTGCTGTACTGTTGCACAGTTTTTCTTTTGTGTTTCCACTGGAGTCTGTGAAAGTACTTCATTACAAGACACTTCCCAATTCTGTAGAAAATTTAAATTTAGACTAATTTTATTTTATAATATTGAAATAAACTGGTGTGTTTCTGTCTTTGTTATAAACACATTATCGCTAATGTACAGTAGACTAGTCAATGCAGACAAGAAATGTTGATAAATGCTCCTTTCCAGATATTGATTCACCTATTGAGCATTTACAGCTTTTCCTACAGTTTTTGGATTATTGTTTCAGATTTTCAGCATTCAGTGTTTATTTATCTTTGCTAAAATGTATTATCAAGTTCAATATATTCAGACTTTGAAAATCTTTGGAAATAGTTCCCAAGTTTTGTTTCTTCTTTTTTCAGATAGAAATCCTCCTCGAGTCTTTTCTGAGGGGAGTCACTCCAATAATCCTGCTCTTGTGCTGTTCATCTCACTGTTATGTTCATGGAGAGCATATTTTATGTAAAATAATTATCAAACCAATTATTTCACCATTTTCCTCATTTCTAGATTGTACAAAGTTTACCGTATGTTTTGACAATGCTCTGTTTAAATGTATTTTTGGGGTTTTGTATATTTTCATCCATCGCATTCAGAACAACCCTGGAAGTTCACTTGCAGGTGTTAGAATTACAGAATATTCATCAGAAATCTATATTCATATGAAATCGCTCATTCCATTTTAATGTAACAGCCGACTATTTTATTTTTAACTGATCTGTTCTCGTTGTCGGAGGTGGGGTAATTTTCAGTTGAATCTACTAAGTATTCCGACAATATTATTTCATAATTTCTTACCTAGTAGATCTGCTGTCAAATTTTTCCAATTATTGGCAGTAATGGCACCACATCATACAAATGGAAAGATAGATGGGAATTGTAACCACCAGAAATAGATGTGTTGGGGCATGCTGAGCTGTGAACATTTTAGAATTCTGGAACCCAAACTGCTTCAAATCTACCCACTTCTAATAGAGATGAAATGGGGTCAGGTAACCCCATTTTAAAATGAAGTGAGAAGAGGTAAATGCCTTTCCAGCACAGCCTGTTCACTCAGGGCTGCTTCCTCACACCCTCCATAAGTATCGCATAGCCAACATCACCCCTGTGGCACACAAAGACCCTTCCCCACCTTCAACAGCCCTTGGTTAACTTGGGGACTTCCTGCGTCAACATCATCAACAGCCTGATCCCCCACAGGATTGTCCTGGATTGATTACCAGACCATAACTCCTCCCTTCCCCCTCGGAAATCCTGCACACAAAACTAAAGCCAAATTTCTGCTGGGGTTTCCTTTTATTCTGGTACGTTACATAATAAAAACTGATATGTGTTTTGAAGCTTCCCATCATTGTTCCAGTCAAATCTTTGTGCATTCTTTTAATGCTCCCTTCAAAATCTTCCAATGTGTCTGGGCAGTTCTGCAACTGAACTAGCTTCATTTGTCTGGAATGTCAGAATGTCAGAATTATCAGGCTGTCAGGTTGTCACTTGCACATGGGAACCCTTCCAGGAGTCTTTTCAAACCAGCTCATGATACCCATGACAAAGTTACACTGAGTCATTGGTCAGAGGTCCTTCTGTGGTACTTTCTGGACAGATTTAGAAAATCGAGCATAAGCGTACTTTCTGCAAGGTCAAACAAGATTTTTAGCTTCTTTCAGTCTCTGGAATGTCGACATGCTGGGACCGGGATGAAGTTCAAAAGTGCTGACAACCATGGGAATTGCAAAGAACTTTGAACTTCTGACAAGCAATTCTCTTGCTCCCCTTCACAAAGGTTTCCAGCACTGAATAAGAACTGGATTCGGACAGTTTCGTGGGCTGTTACCCAGGAAATGCTAAAGCAAGGCATTGAAACATTTGAGGACAGCAGAAACCCCATGGTGATTACCACTTCACAGAAGATCTAGGCGGCCGATGACTATTCAGCATCAATTTTAACCCAGATCTTCTGGTGTTTTTGTTTTGTCCTGCCCAATTTAATGTTCCGTTGACTTCAAGGAAGAGTAAACTCAATCACGTTTGATACAGTCTCTGATCTAAATCAGTCCTGTACCCAGCAATTGTGTTTGGTTACAACAAGGACTTTTGGTGAAATAGTATAAAATTACACCGACAAATATTTATCAGACACATCTATTTGAGAGGGAATCTGGAGGCATTGTCTCCATAATTAGCTGTACAATAACTTTTGGGGCAAATCATAAGCAATGTTCCTCCAGCGCCTGCCTTTTCAATTGCAAATATAAGATTTGTGTTCTGTAACTATTTATTTGGTGTTGCATTTTTTCCCATTACTCAAATCCCAAGAGAAGGAGAGATCAAAGAACCAATTCTCCGTCCAACAACGCCGTAATCGCAAAACGCGATTGGGCGAAGAATCACGTGTGTGGTGAACATCGTGGTCAGCGCTGGGCGCCTGTCAGAATGCTATGCTCCGCTGCCTTGACAGCAGCGTCAATGCATTCTACTCTGCATGTACAGTAAATGCCGTTAGCATATCATTAACGGTCCTTATCTGGTATTGTCCAGGGCCACCGCAATGCGGTAAGTGAGTAACACCTGGGGTTTTAAAAATCGAGAAACAGTCACCATGGCTGCTGAGGGAGAAAGAGGAGGTAGGACATGCAGAGGTGTGAATGTTGGTTGCTTATTCAGCCGCTGGGGCTGGCTGCTGGAGTGGGGGGGGCGGGGGGGAGAGGGTCCACCAGTCCTGAGGGGGGGGGGAGGTGGTGACGGGAGTGACCTGGGGATGAGCCATGGGAGTGACCTCGGGATGACCCCACTTGCCGTGCACCCCGGTGACCGACCACTCTGGCCCGTGGTTACGCAGAGTATCACCTGGAATATGGATGCCCACCCCATATCCTCGCACTTCACCCCCCAACCGTCTCCCCCACCATCCCCATGCTCCACCATCCAACCAACCACCCCAGCACTCCAACCCCCACCCACCACCCTCAAACTCCATCTCTACCCCCCCAAATGAGCACCACCCGCCGGTGGGGCATCATGCGGCCCGTTCAAGGGCAATGCCCACTGGAGGATGCCGAATGGGGCAACGGAGCATACAGCTGGCATGGAAAAGGCCATGCACCAGTACCCTCTCCGGTAGGGCCGGGTACCTGTCAGCAGGGAAGGATGCCATAGCCAGTGGTGCATTGCAGAATGCAGAGTGCTGGGGAAACAGCAGGTGGTAGGTTGGAGGATGGGGAGGAGGGGGGAGCAGGACATGCGGGGGCAGTCCTTACGAGCCCTAATGTTATGCCTAGGTAGATCCCAGGCAGTAACTCAGGAGTGGAGGTGGCCTGCTGCGATTCCAGCCCTGTGACTTAAGTCCCCTTTTGAGGCCGACTTCTGGGGCGACCGGGCCTGAATGGACCCGGCTGCTGGTCGGGTGACCCATGTGGCATGGTGCCACCCTGTTCTGCTCGTTACCTATCACTTGCACCAGGTACAGTAGGAGGGAGGCCGAGACACCTCCCCTGTGGGAGTCACCGGCACAGGCCCGATCATCTCCTCTTCCTCCCACTTGGTGCCCGATGGCCCCCGGGTTACTCCATGGGATGTGGCCAACCCTTGAAGCAACCCCATCACCTGGCACTGCCAGTGCTGGAGGTCCACTCCCGTCATGACTAGGCTCTCAATGCTCGCAGCCATGGAGTGGACCACACTGTGACTGTGCCACCTCCCTCTGGGTATGTGCCACATCACCAGTGCCCGTGCAAGACCGCCAACACCCTCAGCCATGACCATCTGTGACTGGGCCATGCTCTGGAGCATCTCTGAATAGTCAAGATGGTCCTAGTACATGGCTGCCTGTAAGAGGGCAGCCCTGTCCTGGGCCTTGGCCACCGCCTGCACAGAGTGCCCCAGGCCTTGGAAATCTTTTTTTCCAATTAAGGGGCAATATAGCAAGGTCAATCCACCTATGCTGCACATATTTTGTGCTATGGGGGTAAGACCCTTGCAGACACAAGGAGAAAGTGCAAACTCCACACATACAATCACCCGGGGACGAAATCAAACCCAGGCCCTCGGCGGCGTGAGGTAGCAATGCTAACCACTGCACCACATGCCCCATCAGGCCATGGAAATCTTGACCCATAGCCAAAATCTTCACCCCCAAAGCACCACCCATGCCACCCGTGCTGTGTTGACCTGGGTGACACGCATGGTTGGTACCACCTCCTGCCTCTGCAGGCAGTTGGACTACAGGGTTGCTGACACCCCCTCATGCAGTCCCTGGTTGCATCTCCACTATCAATGGGACTGCCCTTTCCAGAAGCCCGAAATCCGCCTGGGCAGCAGCTAATTCCTGGGATCAGGCTTCCCTCCAACCATCCACCCCCTGGGGGTTTCTGCCTCCACCTGAAACACAGCAGCATGTGTGTAGTGTGAACCAGACAGTGCCCCAGGAGCCTATTAACTAAAGTGCCCAACTGAGGTGAGTGGCGCTTGGATGGTGGAGGGTGTTAGAGACAGCTGATTCGGGAAGTCAGTGTCATTTCCGTACTGGTATTCCAGGGTGTCTCGGGCTGCGGTTCAAGGGCTCCCATCGCTGTCCTTGACCTCTTACTCACTGTTATCCACTTGGGGTTTGGGTTGTGCTCAGGGGCAGGATGCACCAGAAGGGCCCTTCTCAATACCAGGAAATCCAATCGCGGGCTGGTGTGTGAGTGGTGGTGGTGGAGGTGGGTGGGGGTATGTTGGGGTGGTGTGGGCAGGGATGGGGGTGATGATGCAATAACAACCTCTGCCCGCCCCGGTGACTGCCTTCTCTCCGTCTTGGCTGTTGGCCCGGCAGTCCCCCTCCAATCTTTTCCCTCCCCCTGCGGTTGTGGGCCGTCTTATCCTGGGCAGTGGGGCAGTGGTGATGCGGGGGGGGGGGGGGGGGGGGGGGAATATAGAAAGTGCACAGTGTTACTCAGTTGTATGCATGCAGAACAGGAGGTTGGTAACTGGGGCCTTTGTGGCGAGGGCACCCGGCCATAGTGGCCAGTGTGCATGCTGGCATGTGGTGCAGTGTAGGGGTTCGGTTGCCCTCCGGTGGGGGGTGGAGGGAGCGGGGGGGGGGGGGGGGGGCAGTTGCAGGTATTTGGGTCCAGGGCTAGTGCCAAGGGCATGGTGCTGCCCACTCACCCTGGCTACCCTGAGGAAGTCGTACAGTTTTTTGCAGCGCTCCTCTCACATCCTGGTGGTGAGATCCACGGCGCATGAGTCGGCTGCTGGCAAAACTGAGGATCCCGCGAATGGAGAATCCCGCCCTTTGTTTCTAAAACGGAGAATCCCGCCCTTAGTCTCTGAAATGGAGAATCTCACCCATGTGTTTTCTTTGAGTTCCTTTGAATTCAAATGGGACAGGATTTTTGGTTCAAATTTTGGAATTAAATTAGAATCCGCAGATTGATGAAGCCTTGGTTGATTTCATGTGGAGGTGCAACATGTTTCAATGCTTTGATTTATTAACACTGCTGTGTTCACGTGTTTCTCTGCTCATAAAGAGTTTGTAATGCCATGGATATAAAATTATTTGCTAATAAAACATAACTTTAAACATTGATATAACCTTTTCTGTTTTATAGTTTTCAAAACACACAAAAGTGTGAGAAAATACAAAATAAGCAAAGTTTATTTCATCAATTAATTACATTCCTTTCTCAAGACAAGTATAAAACAAGTTTGTTCTACCACACTTTTACGTAAACTATCCTTTCTCTGAAGGAGAAACGTCAAAGAATATAAAACTCCCAAAAATGTCTCTCCGACCTCTGAAGGAAATTAACAAAATCTCCAGAATATGAATTCAACTCACAACTCATAGTTAAACACTGATTTTGTCTTCACCCACCCAATGGTAATAAGGCGATTCAGGTCAGGTGTCCATTTTATTTGCAATCTGAAATCCAAGGAAGTACAGAAGAAAGAGTTTGTCTCACACAGTATTATGACACCCTGGGCAGTACGCGATCAATTTCAGCCCCACTCGTCTGCAAGTCACAACACAAGGGAATTAACCACCAACTCTTACAAAAATTTCCAGTCTTTGGCCCTTAGCTGCCCAATAATTGTCAGCAGGTTTTTAAGTTGAAACACAATTACTGTTTATTTATAACAGGAGTAATGAGGAAACATGCAATAAATAAAACTAGATAACAACAAGCTAACCTACTGCCCACTTTAACTGTCCCACCATCTACCCATACACACACACAAGACAGACAAACAGTGGGGGGGGGGGGGGGGGGGAGGATAAAAATAATAAGGATGAAGGCCAAAAGATAAGAGTCCTTGCCTCCAATGGTGGTTCTTTATCACACTTTCCTCACAACCAGCTTGGAGATTAAACTCCTTGTTTTGCTGCCTGTAATGACCTTCTCTTTAGTTTCAGAATGTATTAAAACAGCTTTTTATGAAGGGTGAATTGGTTGGTTCTGGACTCTGCTGGCACAGCCTGTAATGTTTCTCCTGTACATAGATTCATCCAGGTTCCCTGCCAGTTCAGAAACACAGCCTTTCTGAAGAAAAACGGAGCGGGGAGAGGACAGTATTTGTTCCTCTGAGTAATCAGGAGATAAACTGAAATCAAAACTCAACCCTTTGTAGCCATGTGGGGTGGCCACTGCCCAACACAAAATGGAAGATTGCAAGGAATGCAGGGAAAATGGACATGTTGTAAAGCAAGCAGCTTGCAAAGCACTTGTATATTTGGACTGCTGCAGAAACCAGTTTTGACTGCTGCAGAAACCAGACAGTACTGTGAAAAGAAACCAGTTAACATACTAATGAGGCGATACCGGGCGATCCCCAGATACAATGGAAACAAGTTAAACACAGATCGATACATTGAATGGAAGGCCAGACTTTTTGGCGCCAAAGAAGCCCAAAACAATAAGTCCCAAGAATCGGCCCAGTGACCGAGGAACTGTCCCATTATAGGGGGATTCAAACATATCGATTGGGAAGAGACCCAATCGATTCCAAGCAGGTAAGGGAGTCCGCCCAAAGGGGCGCGGATCCCCTGGGACCTATAAAAGACAGGTCCCACACATGGTTCAGTCTTCTGATCCAGCCCTCCAGCCCTTCTCTCTCTTTGACCAACACTCCTCCGTGGACCAGCACCTCGACCAGCTTTTGCCAAGAAAACCTTGAATGAGAGAGAGGAGAGGGTTCGGACAGCAGCCGCCAACAAGTAAGTGCCTCACAACGATCGCTACCAGAGATAGACACTCCTGACCCCTTTTAACTTATACCAACCTGAAGTCTGCAGACCAGAGCAGAGCAAGAGACCTCGTTCCCTGACCCAGCAGTTCCTTCGAGATAAGTATTAGTTTATTTAGCGGTAGGAATAAGTTTAATCCTTTTAGCGCGTGCATGGGTAGTTATTATAATTGTATTATAATAAACTCAGTTGTTTGGACTTACTAATTGGTGTATGGTTTTATTGCTTTGAACTTCACCTTGACCTTGTGGCGGTATCTTAACGACACCTGGCAACTCCAGAGCTAAGTAAAGAAACAGAGCCAAATTGAGTGTTAAGCACACTCACCCAGAACGACCAACACCTTAAAGCTCTGAACGTATTTCAGTGGGATCAGATCAAAGGACCACCCGTTACCAGGCCGACCACAGCCATTTGGGCCAATTCTTTGGCCATCGGCCAAATCAATCAAACCGAGTCATCCCTCCTGCTCTTTCCTGTCCCTTTTCCCCAATGCTTCCTCTTTTCTTCTCCCCTGTACTCTTCCCATTTTCCCTCTTTCTCCCCTTTCCATCCCCTCACCTCTTCTCTTCCTCCTCCCCCAACCAACTGAAAATCTCTGTTTTTAGGGCCAGATGGAAACCGCAAGTGACAGGTCCAGTTTTTCTGCAAATCTGAAGTCAGTGTAGGTACAGCATGGACCTTGGCTTCATAGGGAAGTCAGACAGGAGTCGAGGGAAATCAGTCGGGGTGAGGGAGTGAGGCCAAGGGGAAGAGAAAGAGAATTCAGGAGGACCAAGGTCTTGAAGTGCAGCAGGGCCCCAAAACCTCGAGACTGGAGGTAGCGAAGTGTGGGTGGGGAGAGAGCTTGAAACTTAGAGATTCTGGAGTGGTGGGGGAAAGGATTTCTAGGGAACACATTGCAGGGGGAAAGAATTTGGAGGGGGAAGAGACTTGAGGGAAAGGGATTATTTAGACGCTGAATAGAGTGGGAGCATTTGGAATGAAGGATGATAGGTTGGAAGGGGAATGCTGGAAGGGAGTGGGGAATTTGGGTTGAGGGAGAGAATCTGGAGGGAAAGGGAAGGTTTGGAGACTGGGGTGTGAACAGGAAGAGTTTGGAGGCTGTAGGGAGAGGGAAGACTTTGAGGGGCAGGGAGAGGCTGGAGGGGAAGAATGCAGGGAGTGGGAGAGATTTGGAGGCTGGGGAGGGGCGAGGAAGTTTGAAGACAACAGCGAAAAGGGGAGAGAGTAGAGACTTGGGGGAGATGGGAGTGGAGTTTAGACCCTGAGTGTAGAGACGTGGGTGGGGGAAGAGTTTAAACCCAGAGAATGCAGTGGGAAGGAGAGAATTTAGGTAGTGAGATTGGGAAGGAGTGAAAGTTTAGAGATTTGGGGAGTGAACGGGTGGAAAGCACAGATTCCGGGACTAAGATGAATTCTGCACTGATGAGGATCAAGTGGTGCTCTGAAGCATGCAATGCATGGCAGGATAATGTTTTGGACGAAATGAAAAATTGAATAAATTCAGATATTATTTAAGTATTATTCAATGCAGGCTGCTGAGCACAATTGATAGCTTTGAGCATGCAAGAAAGCTTTGAACGTACTAGATCGCTTTGAGAACACTATCAAATTTGATGTCAGATTCATTCCAAATTCGAAAATTAGAGCTGTTGATGCCAAGTCGTAATTGAATCAATGGTGCTCATTTGAAAGCAAAATGATGTTAACATTTTCAGGTCGGGAAGTCTCTCATCCTAGTTAATTCCTTCTGCATCCTTTCAAAGGCTTTGATATCATTTTAAAAGTGTAGTTCCAAAATAATTTTAAAAATTAATTAATTTATACATTCTTATAATTTTGTTTTTAATTTGAAAATAAGTGAAAAAACAAATTTATACAAGCAACGTATCTTGTAATCATATTGTCTACCTGCAGGAAAAGAAAAGTATGTTACAATAGCCAGTCAATAAGTATAAATAGCCAGTAAGAAAGTGCAAATTAAGGACACTTTATCTTGCTCATCTCTTACCAATATTAAATGAATGCATATAAGGGATAGGGTTAACAGCATTGCAATAGTAAGGCTCATCTTGTGCTCTGCGTGTGACAGAAACCTCTAGCCGGACCTGAACACAGAAGGTAGAAATTGTAAAATGTTGTAGGCAATAAAGTTCATAATGCAATCCACTTAAAATATCAATAATCATTGGGACTGTTTGTCATGATGCCTTCCTCTTCGATGATCACTCGCTAATGAGTATCATTGTCCATCTAAGAAACTCTTTGTCACTGATCATGAGTTCTATGGTCCTTGCATGGCTGATGAGCCCAATCCTGGAGTCGCATCTCCAACTGCAAACTTGGCAGATATTTCTGGGATGTGGAATTTGTTCTTGGACAAGAGATTGGTGGCATTTCTTTCTCAGGCTCCTTTTCCAGACCTCCTCTTGCCGTTGGATGTTCTCGGAGAATTGTGCCCCTTAAAATGGGATGTTTCTCCTGGTAGGTTTCTTCTGAGCAAGGGTCTCCCAGGCATTAACATTTATGTTGCATTTCTTGAGGTAAGCCCTCAGGGTGTCTTTCAAGTGCTTCCTTTCTCGTCCTCTTGTTTGGGTGCCTTTCTGGAGCTGGGTTAAGGAAGATTTGCTTTGGCAGTCAGGACTCTGGCATCCTAAGCACATGGCCAGCCCAGCAAAATTGGTTTGAGATGAACATGGCCTCGATGTTGTTCCCCTTGTTGCTCCTTAAATTATGCTGTTAGATGCCTGTCCTCTTAGCTGATGCGGATAATGTCAGTCAGCATTAATGGTTCCTCTCCAGGGGCTTGAGCTAGCATCTGTACATAGTCCAAGTGTCTGAGCCAAATAGAAGAGTTGGGAGGACCACTGCCTTGTACACAAGAGTCTTAGTATTAGCATGGATGTTGCAGTAATTGAAGAATGTCATCCTTCGATATCCAAAGGTAGCACTCGAGGATTGAATATGATGTCAGATCTTTGGGCAGCACGGTAGCATGGTGGTTAGCATAAATGCTTCACAGCTCCAGGGTCCCAGGTTCAGTTCCCGGCTGGGTCACTGTCTGTACGGAGTCTGCACGTCCTCCCCGTGTGTGCGTGGGTTTCTTCCGGGTGCTCCGGTTTCCTCCCACAGTCCAAAGATGTGCGGGTTAGGTGGATTGGCCATGCTAAAATGCCCGTAGTGTCCTTAAAAGTAAGGTGGGGGGGGGGGGGGGGGGGGGTTGTTGGGTTACGGGTATAGGGTGGATACGTGGGTTTGAGGAGGGTGATCATTGCTCGGCACAACATCGAGGGCCGAAGGGCCTGTTCTGTGCTGTACTGTTCTATGTTCTATGTTCTATCTCTGCCTGAGATGAGAGGTGGCTTCCCAGGTAGGGATGTGTTCCATATTTGGGAGGATTTCTCAGTTGATCTTGTTGGAGCGAGAGACCAGATCTTGTCTTGGGGTGGGTTAGTATAGGACTTGGGGCTTCTTGAGGTTGAGGCTGAGACCGATTCTTCAGTTTGTTTCCATGAAGGCACCAAGCATGGCTTAGAGATTCTCTTCTGAGAGAACGGAGATGGTGTTATCATCCGCATACTGAGGTTCCGTGAGCGATGTCAGTGTCGTTTTCTTCTTAGAATTCAAATGGTTCCATCCATCCTGCAGACAAAGTCAACATCACTGGGAATCTGGTTCTTGGCAAGATGAAGAATGGTGGCAATGAATATAGGGTGGTGGCGAAAACACAACCCTGCTTGACTCCATTCTTAACCTTGAAGGTTTCTATCGTACTTCCGTCAATGAGGACTCTTGCTGACATTGTGGAGTCGGAGGATGTTGGTGAATTTCTCTGGACAGCTGGCGTTTGACAGGGTCTTCCTTTGCACTTTCTGATTGACTGAGTCAAAAGCATGGGTCAGATCAATGATGCCATGTACAATGGTTGATGTTGCTCCTGGCATTTCTCCTGAAGTTGTTGAGTTGTGAAAATCCTGTCCATTGTTCCACAGTTTGTTCAGGAGCCACACTGGCTTTCCGGAAGGATTTCTTCAGAGACGAGGAGAAGGCAGCTAGCGAGGATTCTGGTGATGAGCTTCCCAGCGATGGAGGAGAGGGAGATTTCTCGGTAGTTACCACAATCTGCTTTGTTTCCTTTCTTGAAGATGGTGGAGATGATTGTGTCCCTGAGGTTGGCATGGATTTAATTTCTGTCCCAAATTTTGGAATCTACTGACTCTCCTCTTAACTGCGGCCGTTTTCTTAACATGTAGCGCTCATAAAAAAATCGGGATCATTAATTTTTGTAGCACCATGTTGTATTTATTTTTATCTTCATCTGCACGTGCAAGTGCTGTTGAGAGGGCTTTAAACCAACTCAGTAGGGGTCTGAGAGCAAAGAGAGAATATTGGAGGGAATGCCACAGTGCACAAAACATTAGGAGGGACAGATAACACTCGTATAGAGAATAGTAAGTTAATAGATGAAGTCAGAGTAAGGGAGAAAGTGATGTCCTCTACATCAGTGTTACTGCGAATGACGAGTGAATGAATGGTGTGTAATTAATAAGATTGGTGAGTTGAAGGCGCAGATTACAATGTGGAAATGTTATGCTGTTGCAATAACAGATACCTGGCTCAAGGAAGGGCAAGACTGAGTGTTGAATATTCTTGGATAGGAAGGTGGGGAAGGAGGGGTGGGGGTATTGGTTAAGGGAAGTACAGCAGTGCTGGAGAAAGAGGACTTTTCAGAGGGTTTAAGGACAGAATCAATTTGGTTACAGCTAAGGAACAAAAGAGTAGTGTAGTCTATAGACCACCAACTTGTGGGAAGGATGGAGAAAAACAAATCAGCAGAGAAAGCAGACGCAAATATTCCGGACTAATTTATAATGGGCGACTTTGATTACCCAAATGTAGACTGGGGCAGTGGTACGGTAAAGGGTGGAGAGGGCCATACGTTCTGAGATTGTTTTCAGGAAAACTTTCTACAGCAGTATGTATCCAATCCAACAAGAAAAGATGCACAGTTGGACCTGATGATTGGAAATGAGGTGGGACAAGTAGATCAAGTGTCAGTGGGGGAAGATTTAGGAAACAACGATTCTTGTAATGTCAGGTGATTATGACAGAAAAAGACAATAGGCAATCCAAAGTAAGAAAAATTAACTGGGGGGAGCTGACTTCGAGGTACAAAAACAGAGCTGGATGAGATGGACTGGAACCAAAGGCTGGCAGGAAAAAATGTAGTCAAACAATGGGCGACCTACAAAAAAGAAATAGTTCAGGCACAGGCAAGGTATATTCCCTCAAAAGGAAAAGATAGAGCAAGTAATTCCAGAGCTTCCTGAATGAAAAAGGAGATAAATTCAAATAAAAAATAAATACTGTGCCTATGACATTATTTCCTATCTACCCATTTATTTTATTATTTTTGGTCCATGAACCCATAATCAAGATGTGCCTTAAAGCAGAAGAGTTTTGCCAGGACAGTGTGTTCCCAGGTTTTGTATTTTGGAGAGGATAAACCAGACTCGTTGGCGTAGAGTGAATCTTAGGAACCAGTCTTGGAGAAAGTCAGTTGGATTGGCTAACTGGCTACCGATGGGTTTTCTATAGACATAAATAGTAAAAGGGTAGTAACAAGAGCACGAATGCTGATTGGGGCCGAAAGAAAAAGGTATTTACTCATGGAGGCAGAGGATATAGTTGAGGTATTAAATTAATATTTTGCATCATTCTTTATCGAGCAGTTAGCCGTTATCTAGGCAATGATGACAGATGAGGAAACCCTGGCCGGAATTTGATGGCCATTGAAATTCTTTTTTCCCACCAGCAGCACATCCCCGCACATGGGTTTCCCAGTGGCTTCAATGAGAAATCCCATTGACAAGCGGTGGGAATAGTGAATCCCATTGCCAGAGAGCGGCGTGCCACCGAGAAACATGCAGCTGGGTGACCGGGGTATCCAACCCTCTGTCTCTGGAAGGGTTCAAAATTGTGAAGGAAAGAGTTTTAAATAGATTGTTGACAAGGCACCAAGACGGTGTCATAATATACACACAAGTATATGATGGTGCATAGACACACACTGACTGACACACTGTAAGACCAATCAACACACAGAACACAGCAGCCAATCACCAGACAGGACACGGCCACTATAAAGCCAGAGGGCACTAGTTTTCCCGCTCATTCAGGATGCAGCCTCTGAGACAGACAGAGCCCATAATCAGTGGCATGAACATCTACCATGTGCTAGAAGTATAGTCTGGTCAGGTTAGCCATAGGTCTTCAGTCAACCTAACATAGTGTTGACCCACAGTGCAAGTATGTTTAACAGCTCATAGTTAAATAAAATAGAATTGTACTTCTACAAGTGTTGGTAGCCTGTCTCTCTCACTGCTCTGGTAAACGCAGTCCTCGCAGACCCAGCACACCCAACACATCATGGTACCAGTACGTGATGTTAGCATTTGATGGACCTACCCTAAAATAACCTGCCTTCGACCAGCGATCAGCCATCTGGTAGTATGGACAGCGTCCGCTCTCCCCCGCCGCTCCGCATCGCCGGCAACCTCGGTGTGAACTGGAAGATTTTTAAACAAAGGTTTCAACTGTATCTCGAAGCTACAGATCTGGAAGCTGCCTCAGACGCCAGGAAGATTGCTCTCTTCCTCTTCACGGCCAGGGACCACGCCATCCATATTTTCAACTCCCTCACATTCGCTGAAGGTGAGGACAAGTCCAAGTTCAAGACAGTCCTGCTCAAATTCGACAGCCACTGTGATATCGAAGTCAACGAAAGTTTTGAACGCTACGTCTTTCAACAGCGTCTGCAGGGTAAGGATGAACCTTCGCATCCTCGCGCAATCCTGCAATTACGGCTCCACCTCCAATTCAATGATCCGCGACCAGATCGTTTTCGGTATGCACTCGGACCCCCTATGCCAGTAGCTCCTCAAAGTTAAACAGTTCACCCTCGCTATAGACATCGAAACCTGCGTTCTGCATGAGCATGCCACTAACCGATACTCGCACATTCAAGCGGCAGAGACGGCGCGGCAAGGCCCCCACAAATCAGAGCAGGTACAGGCCGTAAAACAGCTCCAGGGCCTGAGCCTGGATGAGGGCGGCCATTTCATGCGCTTTTCTCCGGCTCCCGCACATGCGCGCAACAACCGAGGAGACGGCGAGGCCGCAGACCGAACTGCGCAGGCGCGCACTACGTACGACCACACCGCACATGCGTGGTGGCGCACTGAGCGTTCTGATGTCACGACGTTTAACAACTGTGGCTCCGCCCACTTAAAGCGGCAATGTCCCGCAAAATCTCGACGCTTTCTCCAGTGTGGCAACCTTGGCCACTATGCAGCCCTATGCAGGTCTGCTCAAACAACTACCTCTCGTCGCTCCCACCAGCTGCGCAGGGACGTCCGGACCGTCCAACCATCGGTCACCGATTCCAACTCCGACATGGCTCCGGACCCTGACATCGATGATCTCAAATCACCATTCCGGGTGGGCATCATCACCAAGCACAAGGTGCTTCAGAAGAGAAAAGCCAAGTCCTTCCTGGTGCTGAGCATTGATCCGGACGATGAGTGGTGTGCCACCCTCACGGTCAACAAATCTTGCATCTGATTCCGGCTGGACACCGGCGCTTCAGCCAACCTCATTGAACAGTCGGACCTTGACAGCCTCCAAGTTAAGCCAACCATCCTGCCATCCGCTTGCCAGCTTCTCGACTACAATGGCAATGCCATTGCTGCCAGCGGCTCATGCCAGCTTGTGGTGTCGCACCGTTCCTTAAACACCACTCTGCCCCCACCCTGTAGGGTGCACTAAAGCTTCCCTGCTCGGTGCTCAGGCATGCAAGATCCTAAACCTCGTCCAAAGGGTTTACTCCATGTCACCTGCTGAGGCTTCAGCATCTCCGGACGCCGACTTTCAAACACAACTGAAGAATATCATCACTCGATACCACACTGTCTTCGAGGGCATGGGCGCACTCCCATACACGTACAAAATTCTTTTAAAGCCAAATGCCACGCCTGTGGTTCACGCACCTCGCCGGGTATCGGCACCCCTCAAGGACCGCCTCAAGCAGCAGCTGCAGGACCTCCAGGACCAGGGCGTCATATCTAAAGTAACAGAACCAACTGACTGGGTCAGCTCCATGGTGTGTGTTAAGAAACCAACTACGCATCTGCATTGACCCCCAAGGACCTGAACCGCAACATTATGAGGGAACACTACCGTATCCCAAAGCGCGAAGAACTCACCTGCGAGATGGCTCCCGCCAAACTTTTCACAAAGCTGGACGCATCCAAGGGGTATGGCAGATTCAACTTGACGCAGAGCCAAATGCTCCTTTGGTCAAACAGAAATTAAATTCCTCGGCGACCATATTTCACAGTTTGGCGTGCAGCGGGATGCAGGCAAGGTGTCGGCCATCAATGCAATGAAGACACCAGAGGACAAGAAGGTGGTCCTCCACTTCCTGGGCATGGTCAACTTCCTGGGAAAGTTAATCCCCAACCTCGCATCCCACACCATGGCTCTCTGCAATCTGGTGAAGAAGACAACCGAATTCCAATGGCTCCCCACTCACGAGGGAGAATGGCGAGAACTCAGGGCGAAACTCACCAAGTATTGGCATTCTTCGACCCTGCCAAGGAGACGAAGATCTCCATTGATGCGAGCCAGTCCGGTATTGGAGCAGTACTCCTCATGAGGCCTCCTCATGGGCTCCAGTCGCATACGCATCGCGTGCAATGATGCCCACCGAGCAACGCCATGCGCAAATCGAAAAAGAGTGCCTGGGCCTTCTCACGGGAATTGTCAAATTCCATGTCTACGTCTATGGACTCCCTAAATTTATGGTCGAAACGGACCACAGGACATTAATGATCTGACGTCGCGCCTGCAATGCATCCTTCTTAAACTCAGGCGGTATGACTTCGAACTGGCCCACATCCCGGGTAAGGAGCTCATCGTCGCCGATGCACTCTCCCGTTCTGTCACTACGCCCTGCGAGCCATCGGGCTTCGTGTGCCAAATTGATGCTCATGTTGAGTTCTGCGCATCTAACCTGCCCGCCACGGATGATCGACTCATCCAGATTCGTCGTGAAACAGCCAATGATCCTCTGCTCCAACGCGTCATGCGCCATCTAACAGACGGATGGCTCAAGGGCCAATGCCCGCAATTCTACAACATCAAAGATGACCTGGCAGTGGTAGATGGAATTCTGCTCAAGTTGGACAGGATCGTCATTCCACACAGTATGCGGGAACTCGTCCTTGAGCAGCTCCATGAGGGTCACCTGGGGGTGGAGAAGTGCCGCCGGTGGGCCTGTGAGGCAGTATACTGACCTGGCATCAACCAGGAAATTGTCAATGCCGTTCTCAACTGCTCAACATGCTAGCTCAGCCAAAGGAGACCTTGCAGCCACATGAACTGGTGTCGTCCCCCTGGACCAAGGTTGGCATTGATCTTTTCCATGCACTAGGCCGGGACTATGTCCTCATAGTGGACTACTTCTCTAACTACCCAGAGGTAATTACGCTACATGAGCTCACGTCAGCAGTGGTCATCCGTGCGTGCAAGGAGACTTTTGCTCGCCATGGCATCCCATTCATGGCTATGTCCGACAATGGCCCGTGTTTTGCAAGTCAGGAGTGGTCCAATTTTGCCCGTCGATATAATTTCACGCATGTCCCCTCCAGTCCCCACTACCCCCAGGCTAATGGCAAAGCTGAGAAGGGGGTGCACGTTGTCAAACGACTCCTGTGCAAAGCGGCCAATGCTGACAATCCTGATTCTTTTGCTGTCAGTCTGGTCTCAATAAAATTTGAGGCGGATTTGCAGGTATCAATTATTGTTTATTTTAACCAGCTAGCTGGGTGACTCACTCTATTGGGAGAGCAGGACACAACCTTGTCTCCTGGATCTTCAAGAGCGAGTGAACAAAGGGACAAAACATTTCTGTACAGACACATTCAAGTTGCATCAAATTTCCCATACATACGACCAAATAAGGCAACAGTAATGAATGCAAAATTCCCATAGGCTATCCCTATACACTTCTTGACCTGGCCATATATCCTGATCGGCTCATTTCACATTCCTCAGCACTGGGCTTACTTCACATTCTTCAGCCCTTGGAGGGCCCCTTTCACTCAGCATTCTCGTCCTAGCAACTGCCCCTCCCCCTTTCCTGGCCATGCTTTGCCAGGTCAACAGACATCACTAGACTCTGGGGTGGTCCCGGTGGATTGGAAATTAGCAAACGTGACGCCACTGTTTAAAAAAGGAGGTAGGCAGAAAGCAGGAAATTATAGGCCAGATGCTGGAATCTATCATCAAGGAAGAAATTGCGAGGCATCTGGATAGAAATTGTCCCATTGGGCAGACGCAGCATGGGTTCGTAAAAGGCAGGTCATGCTTAACTAATTTAGTGGAATTTTTTGAGGACATTACCAGTGCAGCAGATAACGGGGAGCCGATGGATGTGGTATATCTGGATTTCCAGAAAGCCTTTGACAAGGTGCCACACAAAAGGTTGCTGCATAAGATAAAGATGCATGGCATTAAGGGTAAAGTAGTAGCATGGATAGAGGATTGGATAATTAATAGAAAGCAAAGAGTTGGGATAAATGGGTGTTTCTTTGGTTGGCAATCAGTAGCTAGTGGTGTCCCTCAGGGATCCGTGTTGGGCCCACAATTGTTCACAATTTACATAGATGATTTGGAGTTGGGGACCAAGGGCAATGTGTCCAAGTTTGCAGATGGCACTAAGATGAGTGGTAAAGCAAAAAGTGCAGAGGATACTGGAAGTCTGCAGAGAGATTTGGATAGGTTAAGTGAATGGGCTCGGGTCTGGCAGATGGAATACAATGTTGACAAATGTGAGGTTATCCATTTTGGTAGGAATAACAGCAAACGGGATTATTATTTAAACGATAAAATATTAAAGCATGCCGCTGTTCAGAGAGACTTGGGTGTGCTAGTGCATGAGTCACAGAAGGTTGGTTTACAAGTGCAACAGGTGATTAAGAAGGCAAATGGAATTTTGTCCTTCATTGCTAGAGGGATGGAGTTTAAGACTAAGGAGGTTATGTTGCAATTGTATAAGGTGTTAGTGCGGCCACACCTGGAGTATTGTGTTCAGTTTTGGTCTCCTTACTTGAGAAAGGACGTACTGGCGCTGGAGGGTGTGCAGAGGAGATTCACTAGGTTAATCCCAGAGCTGAAGGGTTTGGATTATGAGGAGAGGTTGAGTAGACTGGGACTGTACTCATTGGAATTTAGAAGGATGAGGGGGGATCTTATAGAAACATTTAAAATTATGAAGGGAATAGATAGGATAGATGCGGGCAGGTTGTTTCCACTGGCGGGTGACAGCAGAACTAGGGGACATAGCCTCAAAATAAGGGAAGTAGATTTAGGACTGAGTTTAGGAGGAACTTCTTCACTCAAAGGGTTGTGAATCTATGGAATTCCTTGCCCAGTGAAGCAGTTGAGGCTCCTTCATTACATGTTTTTAAGGTAAAGATAGATAGTTTTATGAAGAATAAAGGGATTAAGGGTTATGGTGTTCGGGGCGGAAAGTGGAGCTGAGTCCACAAAAGATCAGCCATGATCTAATTGAATGGCGGAGCAGGCTCGAGGGGCCAGATGGCCTACTCCTGCTCCTAGTTCTTATGTTCTTATGTACCTCGCCCTCAGGACAGGCCCGTCCAAGAGCTCGCAGATCTACCTTTTCTGTTGCCACCCTCTGCGACTGACACAGTCCCACCCGTTCCAGAGCAGGCGGCCCCTGACCCACCCTTGAGGTGGTCAACCAGAATTTGTCGCCCGCCACAGAGACTGAATTTATGAACTGCCTGAATTTATGAACTCTCTAAACTCATGGACTGATTGTTTCGTTACCCTGTTTATTCATTCACTAGTTTGTACATACTGTTATTCATGTTCTGTGTTATGTTACACACAGTCCACTAGACACCTTCCCGTGTAAATATGTTAGCAATTTTGTATATGGCCCTGTAAATATGCTCACATATTCCCCACATAGTCTGGGACATTCACAAACCACACTATTTATTGCCACGTACACATGTGTTTTTTTTTTAAAAGGGAGATGTCATAATATACACACACGTATATGATGGTGCATAGACACACACTGATTGACACACTGAAAGACCAATCAACACACAGAACACAGCAGCCAATCACCAGACAGGACACGGCCAGAGGGCACTAGTTTTCCAGATCATTCTGGATGCAGCCTCTGAGACATACAGAGCCCGTAATCAGTCTCTCACTGCTCTGGTAAACACAGTCCTTACAGGCCCAGCATACCCAACACATCAGACTGCAAGAGATGTATCCAATGATATTGAAGGAAGAGTGAATGAAAATTGCAGGGACGCTGGCCATAATCTTCCAGCTTTCTCCAGACTCAAGGGAGGTGCCAGAATACTGGAGAATTGCAAATGTTACACCCTTATTTAAAAGGGGCTGCAAGGATAAGTCTGGCAATTACACACCAGTCAGTTTAACTGTGGGCAAGATTCTGGAGAAAAATAATTGGGAGAAAATTATTTGTCACAGATGGGGAAAATGTAGGTTAATTAGGAAGAGCCACCATGGATTTCTGAAGGGGAAATTGTGTTTAACTAATTTGCTGGAGTTTTTTCTAGAGGTGACCAAACAGGTCAATGAGGATGATACAGTAGATATGCTGGATATGGAATTTCAAAATGTATTTGATACAGTGCTACACAACAGTCTTGTAAGAAAAGTTATTCCCCCCTGGAATAAGAAAAGTTCATGGAATAAGAGGGACTGTAGCAATGTGGACTCCAGCTCCACATTTTAAATATACAATACACTCCTCATACACATGCAGCCAACATTATATATAGATCGAATTGGCAAGGTTAAGAGTAAAATAAATTCAACAGACATCAACAACATTAACTGTAACAGAAATTCAACCAATGCTGACGATGTTAAAGTAACAGAAATTCAATTTTCATTGACAATGTTAATGGTGATGTGGAGGAGCCGGCGTTGGACTGGGGTGTGCACAGGAAGAAGTCTTACAACACAAGGTTAAAGTCCAACAGGTTTGTTTCAAACACTAGCTTTCGGAGCACTGCCCCTTCCTCAGGTGGATGAAGAGGTAGATTCCAGAAACATAAATATAGACAAAGTCAAAGATGCCAGACAATTAATTTTATTAATAACAATAACTATGATTAAACATGCAGCCAATATAACAGGTCAATTATTATCTAATTCCGAACCCTCCCTCCACTTAAATTTGCCCCACCTTCTACACACATACAAGACAGACAAACAAACTCGGGGTGGGGGGGGGGGGGGGGGGGGACAAAGGGTGTAAAATAATGATAAACGTCAAAAGGATAAGAGTCTATGTTTCAGCTGGTTGTTTGGGGCACACCTTTCTTCAGTTCAAGGCTTTTTGTTTGAAATTTCTGTCATAAAACCTTTGTCTGCTTGGTGCTTGTATTTTTTTCAATCCCTGTCCTGACTGCTGTCAATCCACCATCTTCTTGCTAGCTACTGCAACACTGCGATTTCCATTTAAGCTCCAGATTTTGGGAACACTGAAACACCCCTGTTTTGATGGACATGACCAAGAGGTCCCCTTTGAGTTCTGTGGCAGAAACGGTGATGTTGATTTGATCGACTTGGCAAGCAACCAATCGACGAACGTAGACTTCTCAGCCATTACATATTGTTGCCTGGCCAACACGCCAGCACAATGCTCGAGACCGTCCTGGGGCTCTTTTGGACCGCCCCACCAGAGAAGTCCAGGCATTGGAAGCACATCTTGTGAATGCTGATGCACCGTTCAATGACGCTCCTGGTTGCTGCATGGACATCGATATAATGGGTCTCCGTGATGGTCTGGGGCCTCTACAAAGGTGTCATCAACCATGACTTCAGCGGATAACCCTTGTCGCACAAGTGCCAATCCTTCACCCAAGGAAGCAGCTCAAAGGTGCCAGGCATCTGTGTGTGCCAGGATGTATACATTGTGTAGTCAGATGCACCTAGGCACTAGGTATCGGGCACAGACATACAGCTGGTGGTCGCACACCAACAGCACATTCAGGGAGTGGAACCCCTTCTTATTGATCAAGGACAACCCCTAATGAACCAGTGCTCGGAAGGGGACATGCATTTCAGCAATCACTCTGGATCATTCTGGCAATGGTGGTGAGTCTGCTGCCTGGGCATCCTGGTGGGCTTGGTGCAGATTGAAGTGATATATTCTGATGCCTGGGAGCATAGTGGATCCATCACAGCACAGATGCACCTGTGTGCAGGCTTTTGCCAAATCCCTTGAGCCGTGGAATGATCCAGAGACGTAAACTTTCGGGGCAACCACCACATTGACGACCACTGGGAGCGGATGTCCTCCTCCAAACCCCCACGATGCCAGGTGCGGCACCATATAACACAGGTGTCACATGATCTCACTGGTTAACCGAAGTCTTAGCCAGCACAGGTGGTCCGGCAGCTCCTTGAAGGACAGCCGTCAGTGGTACATTCGTGCCCTGATATCGCACCTCTTTCACACCTCCTCCTTCACGTATTGTACATCTGGCACTTGAGCCTCACTGGCTGGCTCTTTCTCTTCTGGGGCAGGCTCCTCTCATGCAGTGTCCTCCCTGAGCTGGTCCAGCTCCTTCAGCCTCCTGCGCCTGCAATGGACAGGTAGATAGCGAGCATAGTTGTCTGTACTCCGATATTTGGTGGGGGGAACAGAAACGTTCATCAGGTGGGTATTCCATTGACTATTCAAAGTCATCAGGTTACATAATGTCCCTGAGTTGTCCTGTAGTGCCCCCCTCAACACGTTTAACCCCCTCTCACCCAGACCCCTCGATATGTTGCTGTCCACGCTGCACGTCTGTCCCCATCAGTGAGTGGCAATTAGCTTGTGATGAGGGATCCTCTCTCCTCACCACCCATCCCTGTCAACGGATATCGGTGGCTCCTTAGGAGACCCTGCTCTGTTTCACCCATTGGGTCTACTATAGGTCTCCTTACTGGGTGGCCGTGTGTTATCCCGCCAGCAGAACAGCAACTGCTTGTGCTGTGCCACCAATCACCTCCATTCTTGAGGCTTGTGTGGGGGCAGGTCCTACAGTTGGAAGTGAGCAAGGGAAGTATGTGTCTGCTCTTTCAATCTGGTGTATTGCATTCGCTGCTCCCAATACATTTCATTTTCATTTTCATTTTCATTTCATTTTCATTTCATTTCATTTTCATTTCATTTCGTTTTCATTTCATTTCATTTCATGTGGTCTCCTATATATCAGAGAGACCAAACTGGGTGATCGCTTTGTTGAGCATCTTCGGTCTGTGCGTATTCAGGACCCTGATCTTCCCGTTGCTTGCCATTTTAATATAAGACGCTGCTCCCATGCCCACATGTCTGTCCTTGACCTGCTGCAATGTTCAAGTGAAGTTCATCGCAAACTGGAGGACAAACATAGATCTTCCTGTAAGGCACACTACAGCCTTCCGGTCTCAACATCGAATTCAACAACTTCAGATGATTAGCTCTACTGCACCTTGACCCATTTGTTTTCAACCCATTTCATTTTAACTGTCTTTTACCATTTCTTTCTTGTCTTTCTTTATATTTAAACCCCCTCCCCCATCTCATCCACCTTTCCTTACCCTTTCTCCCCTGTGTTTCCCCCTTCCCCTCCCCCACACCTACATCTGTCACAGTTTACCCTCTGATGTTAGTTTCTCTGCTGTTTGACCTTTCATACCTTTTGTTCTCTCTGGGGACTGACATTAGCACTCTTTCCCCATAATTTCTGTGGCTCCTAGCACCCCATTTCCCTGGGTTTCTGTGGCTATGACTCATCTTTCATTCTCACTCCACAGTATAAATATTTCCTACTTTCTCTGCTTTATAGCTTTGACAAAGGGCCATCTGGACTCGAAAGGTTAGCTCTTTTCTCTCCCTACAGATGCTGTCAGACGTGCTGAGATTTTCTCTTTGGTTTCAGATTCCAGCATCCGCAGTCATTTGCTTTTAATCCACAGTATGAACAGCAAGGGACCTATAAGAACAAATGGTCTAATTGCCTCATTAAATCCGACAAAATCTAGCATAATAAAAAATAACGTTTGTCCCAGTTCTCTCATTTAAGCTCCCCCAGCAATCTGCTTCAGCTGACACAGGGAAACGTTAGCCATGATGAACAATGTTTTTGAAATAAGGGCCAAAATCTGGTCAAAAATGTAACACAGAAACAGGGCTTTGAATACGTCTGATAAGAGCTTGTGAGAAGTAATAATGACCGATATTTAAACAAGCTGCCTGGATGTCATAGTGTCATAGAGGTCTACAGCATGGATAAAGGCCCTTTGACCCAACTTGTCTATGCCTCCCAGTTTTTACCACTAAGCTAGTTCCAATTGCCCGCATTTGGCCCATATCCCTCTATACCCATCTGTTGCCTTTTTTTACCTACTGTATATATGGCAATCAATGAGGTTGCCCTTCTTTTTTTAGGTATCAATATTATATTGCTCAGAGTCGACAGGTATCAAATGATACCACCACAAGGTTCAACCAGATATCGATCAAAAAGCCAAACACCAGTTAGTTAGTTCAAGTTCAAGGGTACTTTATTTACACACACAATTAATCATGCAACATAGACACTACTAGTTAAACTACACCTATCGACTATGACAACCTGTACTTAACTTCAGGCACCCGGCTTAGGTCAGAGGAACAGTGGCCGTTGTTTGATTCTGGGTCAATCGGGTCTGTAGAAGTAACTGCTGCTCAGCTAGGCTCATCCACCTGGTAGCGGGCTTTGAACTTGAACTTCCTTCTGGTGGTGCTGCACTTGGAAGGAGACGTTGTCGGAGCGCCAGGTCCAAGAGAGGCCGAACATATGGTGGTCTCTCTTTTTATCCTTGGGGGTTTTCACGCTCTTTTGGGCGGTCCTTCAGTTTGGACCCCACTAATTGGGTAATTCTTGATCACTGTGTTTGATTCTAACCAATAAAGGGCGGGCGCCTTGATGGCTGGGCGTGTCCTAAGCGGTCATTGACCCTGTTGTTTACGCTTCCCGAGTACAGGGAGTGGCGTGAAATGTCTGAGATGATAGCGGTCGCTCAAGTATCAGTCCTTTGTCTGGCGGAGATGGGCCATCAAAATGCTAATCGGTTGGGGGTTTTGATATCTTCCGGATTCCTCGTTCACAAACATACATTCAGGCTCTGAGCCTGCCTGAATCTTGCATTGTCCATTTTTTCCGTTATGCGTTGCGACCTTCCCTGTTCCTTATTGTAAGTGGCCATCCCAGATGGCTACACATCTTTCCCATATAACTGTCTAAGTGCTTTTTAAAGACAAAATTGTACCCTTCCACTTCCACTACTATCTCTGGCAGCTTGCTCCAGATATTCACCACACAGTGTGAAAAACTTGCCCCTTTAGACCATTTTGTATCTCTCCCCTCTCATCTTAAACCTATGCCCTCTAGTTTTAGACTCTGCATGGTCATTTTTCCTACAAGAGATGAGCAAAATATTTCATGTGATAGGAAAGATAAGGGTTGAGGGAAGAACTTTGAACATCTATTCATCTAGTCGTTCAATAATCCAATTTTTTGGGAACAAAGGTAATTAAATTCATCATTGATGTGAAAGAAAAAAACAGGCAACTGAGAAGCGAGGTTAAGTAGACGAGGGACTGCTATCTGTTGTGGATCGTTGCTAGGTTCAGCTTAAATCCTTGGTCAATTGAACCACCAAGTGGATCCATCCTATCATGGCCACCTTAACAGGTGACAGCAGAAGCGATCATCATTTAAATCTACAGAAATTCGACTGCTTCACCTCATCATCTGTCTGACCAATGTGGGACAAATACGAAGCAGAAACTAATATTTAATGTGAAAGGGAAATAAATATATGCAATGCAGTAATATAAAGTAAACTGGCAGTTGCAAGACAGAGCCACCAGCTCATAGCTTCTTCCTGTGTTGTAACTTATTTGTTTCTTCTGTTCAACTGCACCTGCTTGTTAGAATTTGGTGCAGAAAAATTACTGAAGTCAGTCCACTTACAAAAATAGCCAACTACTGGGAACATTTGTAATAGGTTGTGCGATCATCTCTCACATGATCTTGCTGAATTCCCCACCATAAACATTTTGGGGGTTAACAGTGACCAGAAAGCTAATACCATAACTGCAAGGTGATAGATGTTGGGAATACTGGGGTGAATAATTTTCCTGCCGACCCTCCCCAAAGCCTTCCTACCATACACACATCAAGAGTGTGATCAAATACTCTCCACACTACCCAGGATTGATGCAATTCCAACAACACTTAAAAAGCTCAACACTGTCCTTAAAGGGTCCACTTGATTGGTAACCCATTGCCAGTGTCTACATTTACACCCATCACAACCACAGTGACAGCAGAGTGCAGTACAAGATGCACTGCAGCAAGTCAGTATGGTTCCTCACCATTCACATTTCTAAACACCGGTCCCCGGCGTCAGACAAGTCTTATATCTTTTTTCTTAATAAAATTTAGATTACCCAATTATTTTTTCCAATTAAGGGGCAATTTAGTGTGGCCAATCCACCTACTCTGCACATTTTTGGGTTGTGGGGGCGAAACCCACGCAGACACGGGGAGAATGTGCAAACTCCACACAGACAGTGATCCAGAGCCGGGATCGAACCTGGGATCTCAGCGCTGTGAGGCGGTTGTGCTAACCACTTGGCCACCGTGCTGCCCCTCAAGTCTTATATCTTAATGTCTTCTGTGATACTTCCTAAAATATTTATTTGAAAGTTCATTTACACCACGCTTATTGCACTGTTCTTTAATCAATACATTCAATTGGATAAACAATCGCCAGTTTGAATCATTGAAGCAGCCAATCTTTAAGGCACACAAATGGACCAGCAGGGGACTGTAAAATTAGATTTAATCCCCTCTGCCCAATTTGGTGCTGCGTTTCCTAATTTTGAATCCTTAATCTCAGAAGGGTAAACACTCAGAACACTACAGGGCAGGATTTGCTCTGTATCCGAGAGTTGATGTTTGGTCTGAGTGGTAATGTTTGCGGAGTCATGTCAGTGACCATCGAACATCATATGTAGATTTTTCTGGTTTATACTTCCAGTAATAACTCAAGTTTATAACACATTTCTTGTGTTTACTGCATTGAATTCCCAGTCAAATCGCTTTTTTTCCCCTTTCGGGTTTGCTGAGTTCGGTGGCCACTCTGGGGCCGATTGAGGCGGGAGCTGCTGCCTCCGCGCGCCAGCGCCGATTTATTTTTGAAAAAGCGGCAAACGGCCGAGAGCGAGAGGGCGGCAAACGGCAGGAGGCGCGAGCGCGAGGGAGCCAGTCAGCGGGGAAGCTCGGGCCGTGCTGGGTGTGTGTTCCCAGCTCCACACAACCGCCAACAGCTGGAGACCACCTCGGGTTTGTTTCTGTCAGCGCTGTCCGATTTTAAAGTTCGTTGAGAAGCCTCTCTTACTGCTTCAACTTCTGGTCAAAATGTTTTTCTTTCTCCCTCATCCATCTACTCTTCTCCATTTCACTATTATCCTCCATCCAATTCAAAAGATGTTAGCAGTAAATGGGTTGTTCGTGAGGTTTTTAAGAATGGCGGGGGTGCCCTGATTGCCTACTCCATGGCAGTGCCTTTGTGTCTCCTGTAACATGGCCACCAATGTGTGTACCGGTCTGCGTTATGTGGAAACATCAAGTCCTGGTTTCCATTGATTTTAAATAAGTTGAATTCGGTAGATGCAAGCGTCGAAAATGGCATTAATGATATCTGGTATCATTGACAACCATTCTTTGCCCTCTGCTATATCCCTGGCAGCGTGACTAATTATAGCCCAGAAACTTTCGAATTATAGCCCAGAAACAGTACCCAGACTCTATGCTATCAGTAACTAATCGGAGAGCTAAGTCTGCAGCCACCGGCAGCTGGCATGGACCACCTACCCGCCCTTTTGAGGTGCGTGATCAGATCGTCTGCGATCTGATTTTACAGATGCACGATAGAAAGCATCCTATCTGGCTGCATCACAGCCTGGTATGGCATCTGCTCGGTCCAAGACCATAAGAAACTAGAGTCGTGAACACATCACAGTCCATCACATGAACCCACCTCCTACTGCTTTGGGAAAGTGGGTATCATAATCAAAGATCCCTAGAAAGGTGGCTATGATTGACCGCTTCAAATTCCTAGGTGTGCACATCACCAACAATCTGTTCTGGTCACCTATGTCGACACTACAACCAAGTAAGCATAACAGCATCTTCATAACAGCATACTTCCTCAGGAAATTCGGCATGTCCACATTGACTCTTACCAATCTTTACAGATGCACCATAGAATATAGAACAGTACAGCACAGAACAGGCCCTTCGGCCCTCGATGTTGTGCTGAGCAATGATCACCCTACTCAAACCCACGTATCCACCCTATACCCGTAACCCAACAACCCCCCCCCCTTTAACCTTACTGTTTTTTTAGGACACTACGGGCAATTTAGCATGGCCAATCCACCTAACCCGCACATCTTTGGACTGTGGGAGGAAACCGGAGCACCCGGAGGAAACCCACGCACACACGGGGAGGACGTGCAGACTCCGCACAGACAGTGACCCAGCCGGGAATCGAACCTGGGACCCTGGAGCTGTGAAGCATTTATGCTAACCACCATGCTACCGTGCTGCCCCAAAAGAAAGCATCCTATCTGGCTGCATCACAGCCTGGTATGGCAACAGTTACTGAACTCCTCTCTACACATCTTCTATACTGTTTGTGGCACTATACTCCGTATGCTTCACCCGTTATCTGCTTCACCTGATGCCTACCTATTTATATTGTGTATTTATCGTATGTCCTATGTTTTTTCATACAAGGAACGATCAGCCTGTACTGTACACAGAAAAATATTTTTCACTGTACCTCAGTACACATGACAATAAATCCATAGTCCTCTTTGGCCATAGGCAAAGTGCCAGAGGACTGGAGAACAGCAAATGTGGTACGGTTATTCAAGTAGAGAAGAACTAGGTAACTGTAGGCCGGTGAGTCTAACATCAGTGATAGGGATTCTATTGCAAAGAAATTCTAAGGGACAGTGTTAATCTCCACTTAGGGAGGTAAAGATTAATGAAGGGTAGTCAAAGCATAGCTTTGCCAAAGGGAGATCATGTCTTAGAAATTTGATTGAATTTTTTGAGGAGTTAACGAGGTGTGTAGATGAAAGTAGCACAGTTGATGTAGCCAACATGGGCTTAGTAAGGCTTTTTTTTTTTTAATAATTTTTATTGAAAAGATTTTTTACATGAAAATATTTACCCCAACTAACCATAGACTATTACAAAATATTCCCTCTTAACAAATATCTCCCCCCCCGCCCGACCCCCCGCGCGCGCTGTCCCTCCCCCCCTCCCCCCCCCAAAAACAAACAAAGCAACAATCAACATCAAACATGAACTGCGAACAAATTTGCCCGCATTACAACCTTAAATAACCCACCACACCCGTTGTTGCCACCCCCCCCCCCCCCCCCCCCCCCCCCCTCCCCCCGGGTTGCTGCTGCTGCGACCTCTGTACCCTATCTTTGAGCCAAAAAGTCGAGGAAAGGCTGCCACCGCCTGAAGAACCCTTGTACCGACCCTCTCAGGGCGAATTTGACCCTTTCCAACTGAATAAAGCTTGCCATGTCATTAATCCAAGTTTCCACGCTTGGAGGCCTCGCGTCCTTCCACTGTATCAGTATCCTTCTTCGCGCAACTAGGGACGCAAAGGCCAGTACTCCGGCCTCTCTCGCCTCCTGTACCCCCGGCTCCACCCCAACCCCAAAGATCGCTAGTCCCCATCCTGGTTTGACCCTGGATCCCACCACCCTCGACACCGTCCTTGCCACCCCCTTCCAGAACTCCTCCAGTGCCGGACATGCCCAAAACATATGGACATGGTTCGCTGGACTTCCCGAACACCTGACACATCTGTCCTCACCCCCAAAGAACCGACTCATCCTTGTCCCCATCATATGGGCTCTATGTAGCACCTTAAATTGAATGAAGCTAAGCCTCGCACACGAGGAGGAAGAATTAACCCTCTCCAGGGCATCAGCCCATGTCCCATCCTCTATCTGCTCTCCCAGCTCCCCCTCCCACTTGGCTTTCAGCTCCTCTACTGATGCCTCCTCCGCCTCCTGCATTACTTTGTATATGTCCGATATCCTCCCCCCTCCGACCCAGACCCCCGAGAGCACCCTATCGCTCGCCCCCCTGCTGGGGAGCAAGGGAAACCCTTCCACCTGGCGTCTAGCAAATGCCTTCACCTGCAAATGTCTAAACACGTTTCCCGGGGGGAGCCCGAATTTCTCCTCCAGCTCTCTCAGGCTCGCAAACCTCCCATCTACAAACAGATCCTTCAGCTGCCTGATGCCCACCCTGTGCCAGCTCTGGAATCCCCCGTCCATGTTCCCCGGGATGAATCTATGGTTCCCTCTTAACGGTGCCTCCATCAGACCTCCCACTTCCCCCCTGTGTCGCCTCCACTGCCCCCAGATCTTGAGGGTGGCCGCCACCACCGGGCTCGTGGTGTACCTCGTGGGAGGGAGCGGCCATGGCGCCGTTACTAGGGCCCCCAGGCTTATGTTGCCACAGGACGCCCTCTCCATTCGTTTCCAAGCTGCCCCCTCCCCTTCCATGATCCACTTGCGCACCATCGATACATTAGCCGCCCAGTAATACCCCGAAAGGTTGGGTAATGCCAGCCCTCCACTCTCCCTACTCCGCTCCAAGAAGACCCTCCTCACCCTTGGGGTGCCGTGCGCCCACACGTAGCTCATGATGCTGCTCGTCACCTTTTTGAAGAAGGCCCTAGGGAGGAAGATGGGCAAGCACTGAAATAAAAACAAAAACCTCGGGAGGACCGTCATTTTAACGGACTGCACTCTGCCCGCCAGCGACAGCGGCACCATGTCCCACCTTTTAAATTCCTCCTCCATCTGTTCCACCAGCCTGGAGAAGTTCAACTTGTGGAGAGTCCCCCAGTTCCTTGCCACCTGCACCCCTAAATATCTAAAACTCTTTCCTGCTCTCTTCAACGGGAGTCTCCCGATTCCCTCTTCCTGGTCCCCTGGGTGTATCACAAATACCTCACTCTTACCCAAGTTTAGCTTGTACCCCGAAAAGTCCCCGAATTCTGCTAGCAGTTCCATCACCTCCGGCATTCCCCCTTCTGGGTCTGCCACGTATAGCAGCAGGTCGTCCGCGTATAGCGATACCCGGTGCTCCTCCCCGCCCCTTGTCAGCCCTCTCCACCCCCCTGAGCCCCTCAGTGCCATCGCCAACGGTTCAATTGCCAGTGCGAAGAGCAGGGGGGACAAGGGGCACCCCTGTCTGGTCCCCCGGTGGAGCCCAAAATACTCCGATCTCCTACCATTCGTCACTACACTTGCCGTCGGGGCTGAATAGAGCAGCTTCACCCATTTAATAAATCCCTCCCCAAATCCAAACCGTTCCAGCGTCTCCCACAGGTACTTCCACTCCACCCTATCAAATGCTTTCTCCGCGTCCAATGCCACCACTATCTCCGCCTCCCCCTCCACTGCCGGCATCATGATGACGTTTAGCAGTCTCCGCACGTTCGTATTAAGCTGCCGCCCTTTCACAAAACCCGTCTGGTCCTCGTGTATCACCCCTGGCACACAATCCTCTATCCTGGTAGCCAGGATCTTTGCCAGCAGCTTGGCGTCCACATTCAGGAGCGAGATAGGCCTATATGACCCACACTGCACGGGGTCCTTGTCCTGCTTCAAGATCAGAGAGATCAGTGCCTGCGACATTGTCGGGGGCAGAGCCCCCCCCTCCCATGCCTCGTTGAAGGCTCGCACCAGCACAGGGCCCACCAAATCCGCATATTTTTTGTAAAATTCCACCGGGAACCCGTCTGGCCCCGGCGCCTTCCCCGACTGCATATGCCCAATCCCCTTGACTAGCTCCTCTAACCCTATCTGCGCCCCCAGCCCCTCTACCAGCTCCTCTTGGACCTTGGGGAACCTCAGTTTGTTCAAGAAGCCCTCCATCCCCCCTCCCCTCGTCGGCGGCTCTGACCGATACAGCTCCTTATAGAAGTCTCTGAAAACCCCATTTACTTCTGGCCCCTTCTGCACTATGTTCCCACCCCTCTCCCTCACTCCCCCAATTTCTCTAGCCGCATCCCGCTTGCGGAGCTGATGCGCCAACATCCTACTCGCCTTCTCCCCATACTCATAAATCGCGCCCTGCGCCCTTCTCCACTGTGTCTCCGCCTTTCTGGTGGTCAACAGGTCGAACTTAGCCTGCAAACTGCGCCGTTCCCCCAACAGCCCCTCCTCTGGTGCCTCCGCATATCTCCTATCCACGTCCAGAAGCTCCCCCACCAGCCTCTCCCTCTCCAGTCTCTCCCTCCTTTCCCTATGTGCCCGTATGGAGATCAGCTCCCCCTGGATCACCGCCTTCAGGGCCTCCCATACCATCCCCACCTGCACCTCCCCCGTGTCATTAATATCCAGATATCTTTCAATGCTCTTCCGGACCCTCTTACACACCTCCTCATCCGCCAGCAACCCCGCATCCAGGTGCCACAGCGGACGCTGGTCTCGCACCTCCCCGATTTCCAAATCTACCCAGTGTGGCGCGTGGTCTGAGACCGCTATGGCCGAGTACTCCACTTCCCGTACTTTCGGGATCAGTCCCCTGCTCAATACAAAAAAGTCAATTCTAGAATAGACTCTGTGGACATGGGAGAAAAAGGAATACTCCCTCGCCCTCGGCCTCCCAAACCTCCAGGGGTCCACCCCTCCCATCTGCTCCATAAACCCCTTTAACACTTCTGCCGCTGCCGGCCTCCTACTCGTCCTTGAACTCGATCTGTCCAACACGGGGTCCAGCACTGTGTTGAAGTCCCCCCCCATGATCAGGCCCCCTGCCTCCAGGTCCGAAATGAGGCCCAGTAGGCGCCTCATGAAGCCAGCGTTGTCCCAGTTCGGGGCATACACGTTAACCATCACCACTTTCTCCCCCTGCAGCCTACCCTTCACCATGACATATCTACCCTCTTTATCCGCCACCACCTCCGCCGCCACGAACGACACCCTCTTCCCTACCAGGATCGCCACCCCCCGGTTCTTTACGTCCAGTCCTGAGTGGAACACCTGTCCCACCCACCCCCTTCTCAGGCGGACCTGGTCCGCCACCTTCAAATGGGTCTCTTGTAGCATTGCTACATCCGCCTTCAGTCCCTTCAAATGCGAGATTACTCTCGTTCTCTTGACCGGCCCATTCAGCCCCCTCACATTCCAAGTGATCAGCCGGGTCGAAGGGCAGCCCGCCCCTTTCCCCTGCCGACTAGCCATATCCTGTCACCTGCTCGCCCCGAGTCAGCCCTCCCTTTCTGACCCGCTCCCCATGGCGATGGCGCCCCCCCCCCCCCCCCCCACCCCTCCAGTCCTCAACTTCTCCTCCCTGGCCTTTTCAGCAGCAACCCGGTAGCCCCCCCTTCCCCCCTCCCCCCCCCCCCCCCCCCCCCACCCCCCTCCCCCCCAGGCTAGGACCCTTCCTAGCCGCGATGCACCCTCCATAGTACTTCTGTAAGTCAGCTGGTTTACGCTGACCCGGCTGCCCCTGCCACACTCCGGCTCCTCCCGGCATGGGGGACGTCCCCCCCCTTACCACCCCTCCTTGACCCCGCTCCAGCGCGGGAAAGGGAGCCATTGCTGACCACGCCCCTTACTCCCACCCCCCTCCCTCCTCTGCCCCGTGCGCGGGAAACCAGAGGAAAGCCCGCGCTTTCGCCCTGCCCCTCCCCGCCCCTCCATCTTCAGTTCCACCCCCGTCCCCGATCTCACACCGATAAATACAAAACAACCAAAAACCCCACAAGAAACACATACCCCCGGCACTCCCCCCCCCCCCACCCCGCCCTCCCAACATAACATTATAAATAACAGAAAAAAGAGAGAAAAAACTGGTATAGAGAAAAAAAAGGGTCCAAAAATACGGCCAAGTGAAAATCCAACCAAAAGAAAGCCACGTGTCCTGCTTAAAGTACCAGAGCGGCAACGACCGCCAAGTATCCCCTGGTTCTAGTTCGAGTCCAGCTTTTCTTCCTGGACAAAGGCCCACGCCTCCTCCGGGGACTCAAAATAGTGGTGCTGGTCCTTATAGGTCACCCACAAGCGCGCTGGCTGCAGCATCCCGAATCTGATTCTCTTGGCATGCAGCACCGCCTTCGTCCGGTTGAACCGGGCCCGCCGCTTTGCCACCTCCGCACTCCAGTCCTGAAAGATCCTCACCGTCGAGTTCTCCCATTTGCTGCTCCTCTCTCTCTTGGCCCACCTCAGCACCCTCTCCCGGTCACTGAATCGCTGGAACCGAACCAGCACCGCCCTCGGGGGTTCGTTTGCTCTTGGCTTCCTGGCCATTACTCTGTAGGCCTCCTCCAATTCCAGGGGCGAAGGGACGGCCCCTGCCCCCATCAGTGAGCCCAGCATTTCTGCCACATACCCCTGGAGGTCCGACCCCTCCAGCCCTTCTGCCAGGCCCAGGATCCTCAGGTTTTTCCGCCTCATGCGGGTATCCATCTCCTCCAATCGGTTTTGCCATCTCAGGTGGAGTGCCTCGTGCACCTCCACCTTTCCCACGAGGACCGTGGCCTCCTCCTCCCTCACAGCCATCTCCTGCTGCAGCTCCCGGATTGACGCCTCTTGGGTAGCCTGTGCCCCCATCAGCCTGGTGGTCGTCGCGTTCATCGACTCCAGCAGCTCCACTTTCAGCTCCGTGAAGAAGCGCAGGAGAACGGCCTGCTGCTCCTCCGCCCATTTCCTCCAGTCCTTGGGTGCGCCGCCGGCCGCCATTTTGGATTTATTCCCCCGCTTTTTTCGGGGAGCTGCTGCCGCTTTTTTTCCTGCCCCACTTCGGGTAACGACCATAAATTTTTCAGGGTTCTCCTCTGGGAACCTTCCCCCACCGGGAATTGCCGTTCCAGCGCCGTTAGGGGCCCTCCAATCGGCCCGAAAACACCTTCCTCACAGGAGCAGCCAAACGTGCGACTTAGCTGGTCATAGCCGCAACCGGAAGTCCCTTAGTAAGGCTTTTGACAAGCTCTCGCATGGGAGACAGAAGAGCCCAAGGGGTCCCAGGCAATTTGGCAAATTGGATCCAAAATTGATTTAGTGGCAGGAGGCAGAGGGTGATAGTTGAAGGATGTTTTGGTGACTGGAAGCCTGTGCCCGGTGGTGTAGTGCAGGGATCGGTGCTGGGTCCCTTTCAGTTTGTAGTGTAGGTTAATAATCAGTTTGCGGGGCAGCACGGTAGCACAGTGGTTAGCATTGCTGCCTACGGCGCTGAGGATCTGGGTTCGAATCCTGGCCCTGGGTCACTGTCCGAGTGGAGTTTGCACGTTCTCCCCGTGTCTGCGTGGGTTTCACCCCCACGACCCAAAGATGTGCAAGTTAGGTGGATTGGCCATGCTAAATTGCCCCTTAATTGGAAAAAATAATTGGCTACTCTAAATTTTAAAAAAATAATCAGTTTGCAGGTGACACAAGAATTGGTGGTGCAGTAAATAGCGAGGAAGAAAGTCTTCATTTGCAAGGTGATATAGGTCGGCTGGTCAGAAGAGTGGCCAATGGAATTTAAGTTTGAAAAGTGTGAGGAGATGTATTTGGGAGGACTAACAAGGCAAGGCAATACAAAATGAATGGTAGGACTCCAGGAAGTACAAAAGCACTTTGGGTGCAAGTCCAATATGTAAGGAGCCTTCCGATTTATCCCTTTATTTGTTGGCAAATGATTTGACCCAGGAGGCTTTGCTCTGCTCAATGGTGATTGGATCATAATCCACTGGGATGTTCTTTTAGAGTTCCAAGGCTTGAGTTTGGTTTCGGTTTTGATTCTGACAGCTCGGTGAAAGAGATCCTGTTAACTCTCTCCTGAAGGCCACTGTGAGGGCTGACGTACTCTCCAGAAAACCTCTGGGTGCTCTCTCTTGGAACTACAGAGGCCTGAAGACAAATCATGAACTGAAAGCAAAGTTTGATGTGATAGAAGATGCCTTTGCAGGAAATGCTATGAGCAATATAACTCCAGAAAGTTGCTAAAGGTTGTGAGTACTGCATTCTTTAAAACCACAGTTACCTAAATGAATCCACAATAAAAGCCTTGAACTGAAGGCCGGCGCTGAAGCAAAGCTGCTAAAAAACCACTGTCTGAAGCAAAGAGTTATCTTTTGCCTTTCATCCTTATTATTTTCACCCCCCCATTTTTGTCGGTCTTTTGTGTGTGTATATGTGTGTGTAAAAGTGGGAGTCATGAGTTAAATGACTGCTAACCAGAGATATTTACTAAATATCTAATTAATGTTTTTGTTATATATAAACAGTAATTGTATTAAAACCTACAAAGCTGGTTAGTGGAATTATTGGACAGTCAATGAGCAAAGACATTGGGTATTCTAAGAATTATTTGTTAATTCAATTGTGATATGACTCCAGAGCATGATGGACTGGAATTGACCGCACTAGCCCAGGGTGTCATAACAATAGGTTTCTGAAGGCAACAGGATAGGTAGATCAAGTAGGTGGGTAGAAAACATGTTTGCCTTTGTTCACAAAGGCATAGAATATAAGAGCAGGGAGTTTATGATGGAGCTTTTCAAAATGTTTTGGCCACAACTGGAGTACTGTGTGCAGTTCTGGTCGTCACACTATAGGAAGGTTGTGATTACACTAGAAAGGGTATCGGGTGTCCCTGAGGCTGGAGCATTTCAACTATCAAGAGTGACAGGATAGATTGGAGTTGTTTTCCTTAAAACAGACAAAGCTGAGAGAGCATCTAATTGAGGTGAATTAATTATGAAGTTCATAAATAGGAACAAATGTTTCCCCTTAGTTGAGGGGTCAATAACCTGGGGGCATATGTAAGTTAGTGGGTAGGGGAGTTGGAGTAGATTCACCCATAGTATGGTGAGAATATGGAACTCACTGCATGAAAGGGTTATTGAGATAGGAACCCTCACAACATGAAGCATTTAGATGAACTCTTGAAACGCCAAAGCATGCAAGGCTGGAAAATGGGATTTAAAAATATAGGTCCTTGATGGCCAGCAGAGACAAGATGCGCCAAGGGACCTCTCTGTTGTGTAAACCTCTTCACGAATATAACACTTCAACATGAATTATGAGAGGGAGGATGGGGCAGAATGGAAGGTCAGGGATAGGTTTGAGCCAAGGAAAGATTGACATTTATGTCAAGACAAAGGGGCTGTTAATAGCACCATTAAGGACAGAAGTGTTCAAAGTGGCAAAAGGTAAAAAAGCGGAATATTAAAAAGAGAAAGATCAGTGCTCAGTGGAAGAAAAGCTGAATAATAAGGGACAGGAGGTGCTGTGGGGGAGGACTGGGGTTTTATTTGGGAAACCTAAGGGAACCAAAAACAAAATGGCGGGGGGGGGTCAAGATGGAGGTGAAAGTTCACAGTCTAAAGTTGTTGAACTCAATCCAGAATGCTGCAAAGTGCATAATCGGAAAGGAAGATGTTGTTCTTCCAGTTTGCATTGGACATCACTGGAGCATTGCAGCAGGAAGAGGACGGATATGTGGACATGAGAGCAAGATATAGAATTGAAATGCCATGTGACTGGAAGGTTTGGGTCACATTTACGTTTATTCTCTCCAGTATAAAGGAGATTCATTGGGAGCAGTGAATACTGTAAACCTAATTGAAGGAGGTGCAAATGAAATGAAATGAAATGAAAATCGCTTATTGTCACGAGTAGGCTTCAAATGAAGTTACTGTGAAAAGCCCCTAGTCGCCACATTCCGGCGCCTGTTCGGGAAGGCTGTTACGGGAATCGAACCGTGCTGCTGGCCTGCTTGGTCTGCATTCAAAGCCAGCGATTTAGCCCTGGGCTGCTTCACCTAAAATGCTGCTTCACCTGCAAGATGCATTTAGGCCCTTGGACAGCGAGGAGGGAGGCAGTGAAGGGACACCTTCTGTAATTGCGCCGAAAATAATGGAGGAGTGGACCAGGGTGTCATAGCGGGAGTAGACCTTGCAGAATGCTGATGGGTTGAGAGGCCTGTGTGTTAATTGGTAGGATCATGCTGGAGTTTTCAGAAATGTCAAGAGATTTGTGGGGTGAAAACAGAGGGTGAGGGCAGAGGTGTGGGAGATGGGTCAGACACAGTTGAGTGTCTTGTCAACCATGGTGGGAAGAGAAACCTCAGTTGAGGAAAAGGTAGACGTTCCAAGGGCTGTTTTTGAAATTCCACATCATGTTCTCATGTCCACATGTTTTTGAGAATGGGATGGAGCCGTTACCGGGAGTGGGAGTGGAAACAGATGTATTAGAGGTAGCTGTAATGTTTTTAATTAATTGATAGTCAGTCTATCGCCAGAAATAGAAATAGACTATGCGAAGGTGAGAGGGATAGCAACTGGAAGCAAAATCAATAACATTTTTCAGCTCCAGACAAGATCATGAAGCGGCATCAATATAGTCATCAATGTAACGGAGAAAGAGTTCTGGGAAAGGAGTGGAACAAGGAATGTTTCACATACTCCACAAAAATACAGGTATAACTGAGGCCCACGTGGTATCCATAGCCACATACCTTTTATTTGCAGCAAACAGGATGAGTAAAGGAGAAATTGGTGAGTAGAAAGCTAGTTTTGCTCGGCAGAGAAGAGTAATGTTGGACAGAGAATGCTCACAGCTTTGCCCAAGGAAAAAAATGGAAACCCCTGAGAGCCTATTGGTGGGAGGTAGAGTGTAGAGGAATTGGATGCCCATAGTGAAGAAAAGATGGTTGTTATTGGGGCAAGCCAAGGGAACCAAAAAATGAAACATTTATAATAATAATAATCTTTATTAGTGTCACAAGTAGGCTTATATGAACACTGCAATCAAGTTACTGTGAAAACCCTATGTGATGTATGGCAGTGTTTTTCAAACTTTCTTTTTCCCCCCCTGGGATCCACTTGTTGCCAACCTTTGGACCCATGCCGGCCGACCTTCACGACACATGGCATGTTTTCTTACTTTTTCTTGTGAAGGATGAGCCTGCTGGTCCTCACAATCTCATTCCAATTAGGTTAACAGAAGGAGGGGGAAAGAGCATATCAGGTGCAGAATTCAGCCAGGTCTTTTGTGCAGTCTTCATCTTTGTGAGAACGAAAAATCCAATCTTGCACATATAGGTAATTGTGAAGGGCAAAAGCAAGAGAATGCTTATTTTACTCAGCACTGGATGCTCCTGGGCGATGCTACTACAAAATGCTGACAGCCTCATGGGCTTTTGGCATGTTTTTAATGTGCTGTCACATGCAAGGTACAGCAGCTTTGTCTTTTCATTTAGAGGCAGCTGCAAATTAATAACTGACTTTGGGGTCTGAACCTCAAAGGAATTTTTCGCCCACCACTTGTCTTTCAAAATCTGAAACTTCAGTCATTTGCCAATATTTCTCTGCATATCAGAAAACATGAGTTTTGCATCTTCATTTGCATTGGCACAAGTTGGCAAAAGCATGCCTCAAGAAATCAACTGGATACTACTTTGTTCCCAAGTTAAGTTTATTCTTTGTCGGCTGTTAACCAGAGGCCCTGGAGGTCTGTACAGAGCTAGCACTTCTGCCCTTGCATGGACTCCGAGTAGCTTTCTCCAGCAGATTTAACTGATTTCAATGTGGGATCCTGGCCAGTAGGTGCACTGCCTATTTGTGTCTGGCAGCCTCTTACTTATAACAAAACAGTTCATCTTCGCAGTCCTCTTGCCTTGCTTGCTAGCAGCTAGAAACTGGAACAAGTTTCTATAATTTGGCACCAAAAAATACGTACATATAGGGCGCTCGACATCCAAATGTACGTGCAAGGTGCGTGACATGCTTACTGCTGCCGCTTATGGCTGGCAGATTGCACACAACCTCCTTTCTTTCTCATTTAAAAGGAGCTACCATTCTCAATAAAAATGCTGGCAGTGGCCTTGGACGAATCTCCCACCAATCTGGATCACTATGGTAACGCTGCCACTGATCGCTCCGTGACCCCTCCACTGAGTTCTCCCAGTGAGCCAGAGAAGACACAGCCAGAGTGAGACACAGCCAAGAGTGAGTTTGGGAATTTGAAGCTAGGTGGGAATTCGAAGCTGGGTGGGGAGGAGGTGCTTTTTATCCCTGGTAAGTGACTGGTAAGTAGTTTTTCTTTTTTTCTTTTCATTGGTATATTTATGTTTTTCTTTGTTTTTTTTTGGAATTGTAGTTGTATAAGTTAACAGAAGGTTTAAGACATGGCAGGAGAAACCAGACCCCTGTCATGCTCCTCGTGTGCGATGTGGGAGCTCAGGGACACGTCCACTGTCTCAGGCTCCTTCACGTGCAAGAAGTGTGTCCAGTTGCAGCTCCTGTTAGACCGCTTGGCGGCTCTGAAGCCGCCACTTTGGAGCATCCATGATGCTGAGGACGTCGTGGATAGCACGTTTAGCGAGTTGGTCATACCACAGGTAGAAAATGGGTGACCAAAAGACAGACCAAGAGTAGGAAGGCAGTGCAGGTGTCTCCTGCGGTCATCTCCCTGCAAAACAGATATACCGGTTTGGATACTGTTGAGGGAGATGGATCACCAGGGGAAGGCAGCAGCAGCTAGGTTCATGGCACCGTGTCTGGCTCTGCTGCGCAGCAGGGCAGTAAGAAGAATGGCAGGGCTGTAGTGATATGGTACTCAATCGTAAGGGGAATAGACAGGCGATTCTGCGGATGCAATCGAGACTCCAGGTTGGCATGTTGCCTCCCTGGTGCAAGGGTCAAGGATGTCTCGGAGCGGCTGCAGGACATTCTGTGGGGGAGTGTGAACAGCCAGCTGTCGTGGTGCACATAGGCACCAACGATATCGGGAAAAAACGGGACCAGGTCCTACAAGCTGAATTCAGGGAGTTAGGAGTTAAACTAAAAAGTACGACCTCAAAGGTAGTAATCTCAGGATTTCTGCCTGTGCCATGAGCTAGTCAGAGTAGGAATATCAGGATAGATAGGATGAATGCGTGGCTTGAGAGATGGTGCAAGAGGGAGCAATACAAATTCCTGGGGCATTGGAACTGGTTCTGGGGGAGGTGGGATGGTCTGCATCTGGGCAGGACTGGAACCGATGTCCGGGGCGGGGCGGGGGGGGGGGGGGGGTTTGCCCGAGCTGTTGGGGAGGAATTTAAAATAATGTGACAGGGGGATGGGAACCAATGCAGGAAGTTTGAAGAAAGTAAAACAGGGACAGAAACAAAAGGCAGTAAGGGGGAAAGTGTAAGGCAGAGAAGCCATAGTCAAAAATCAAAAAGGGGGACAGTACAAGGTACAGTGACTGAGGGGAGCTCAGTAAATAGGCCCAGTAATACTAAAAGGAATAAAACAGGAAGTAAAAATGTAAATGGTGAGCGATGCGGCAGGTTGTTACATGAAGATATGGGTTCAACAACAAGGAAAATTAGGAGAAAAGTTAAGCGATGAAATATAACTTAGGAGAGGTTACTGATCAAGGTGTTAAGATTCAAAACAGAGGAATAAAAGGCAACATAAGTGTACTTTACCTGAATGCTCGTTGTATTCAGAATAAGGTCAATGAATTGATGCCATAAAAGTGAATGACTATGGTTTAGTGGCCATTACTGAAACATGGTTAAAGGATGGTCAAGACTGGGTGTTTAATATCCGAGGGTATCAAACTATTCGGAAGGACAGAGTAAATGGTAAGGGAGGTCGTGTAGCTTTGTTATTTAAGGATGAATTCCGGGCAATAGTAAGGGATGACATCGGTGCCATGGAGGATGAAGTTGAATCCGTTTGGGTGGAAATCAGGAATAGAAAGACGAAAAAGTCACTGATAGGAGTAGTCTATAGGCCACCAAATAGTAACATTATGGTGGGGCAGGCAATAAACAAAGAAATAACTGATGCGTGTAGAAATGGTACAGCAGTTATCATGGGGGATTTTAATCTACATGTCGATTGGTTTAACCAGGTCGGTCAAGGCAGCCTTGAGGAGGAGTGATGCACGATCAATAACTTCCGAAGCGAGATTGGAGTACAATTGAAGGCTTTATTGGACTAGATGTTTCAGCCAGCAGGGCAGGTACAGAATGAAGCAGCTGGGGAGATACAGACTCTTACTGGGTGGAACCAGCAGGCTGGCTTCAACAATGTTCTTACAGTATCAGATACCTCCAACACCAATAGTCTTACAGTATCGGGTACCTCCAACCTAGGTACCGTAATACCCCTAATACCAACTACCACATTCACCCCCTGTTTAAAAAAGTAAAAGAGTCCGGGGCGGTTGTCGTCTCGTGTTATACAGTGGTGGAGGTTATGGCGGTACCCGTCGGTGGTACAGTATCTTGCCTTATTACATGTCACACAACTATTTACAGCATTCAATTACAAGTACATTTCACAATGAAACAATTAGTCGATCGGGGGCCCTGGTTGTCCTCTGTGATCGCCGCAGTTTCGGCAGTGATGCAGGCGCCAGCCCGGGAATCCGTGACTCCGGGAACGTGACTCCGGCTTCTTCAGTAGCTTCATCACCCCTGGGTGGGACCAGTGGAAGGACCGATCCACCTGGGAAGGGGGCAGCTGTGGGGTGCTCCAGTGGGAGGGAGGGAGGAGTTGGTGAGGGGGGTGATACAGCGGGCGCCAGTTCCCGCAGGGAGGCCGTATCTTGCCGGTCGTCGGGGTACGCCACATAGGCGTACTGAGGGTTAGCGTGAAGGAGGTGGACCATCTCGACCAACAGGTCTGATTTGTGCGCCCACACGTGTTTGCAGAGCAGAATGGGTCCAGGAGCTGCAAGCCAGGTTGGGAGCGATGTCCCGGAGGAGGACCGCCTAGGGAAGACAAGGAGACATTCATGAGGTGTTTCGTTGGTTGTGGTACACAGCAGTGATCGAACGGCGTGTAATGCATTGGGGAGGACCTCCTGCCAGCGGGAGTCTGGGAGATTCCTGGACTGGGGTCAGTAGGAAGGTCTTCCAGACCGTTCCGTTCTCCCTCTCCACCTGCCTGTTTCCCTGGGGGTTATAACTCGTCCTGCTCGAGGCAATGCCCTTGCTGAGCAGGAATTGACGCAGTTTGTCGCTCATGAAGGAGGACCCCTTATCGCTGTGTATGTAGGCGGGGAAACCGAACAGGGTGAAGATACTGTGGAGGGCTTTTATGACAGTGGCCGCGCTCATGTCGGGACAGGGGATGGCAAATGGGAACATGGAGTACTCGTCAACCGTCACGTTCAGGAAGTACATGTTGCGGTCGGTGGAGGGGAGGGGTCCTTTGAAGTCCATACTGAGGCGTTCAAAGGAGTGGGAAGCCTTCACCAGGTGCGCTTTCTCTGGCCTGTAGAACTACGGCTTGCACTCCGCGCAGATTTGGCAGTTCCTGGTGACGGTCCTGACCTCCTCGATGGAGTAGAGCAGGTTGCGGGTCTTGATAAAGTGGAAGAATCGAGTGACCCCCAGGTGGCAGAGGTCCACTTGTGCGTTGGCACATGTGCCGCGGGATAGGGCATCAGGATGCTTGTTTAGCTTCCCGGGATGATACAAGATCTCATAGTTGTAGGTGGAGAGCTCGATCCTCCTCCGTAAGATCTTATCGTTCTTTATTTTGCCCCGCTGTGCATTATTGAACAAGAAAGCTATCGACCGTTGGTCAGTGAGGAGCGTGAATCTCCTGCCGGCCAGGTAATGCCTCCAATGCTGCACAGCTTCTACAATTTTCTGGGCCTCCTTTTCAATGGAGGAATGACGGATTTCTGAAGCATGGAGGGTGCGTGAGAAGAAGGCTACGAGTCTACCCGCTTGGTTGAGGGTGGTCGCCAGAGCTACATCGGACTCGTCGCTCTCGACTTGGAAGGGAAGGGATTCATCGTGGCCTTTGTGATGCCTGCTTCTATGCGACTGAAGGCCTGGCGAGCCTCTGCCGATGGGTAAAACCGTGGCTTGGATTAGTGGGCAGGCCTTGTCTCATAATTGGAGACCCACTGGGCATAATATGAAAAAAACCCCAGGCAACGTTTCAAGGCCTTGGAGCACTATGGGAGGGGAAACTCCATTAGCGGGCGCATGCGTTCGGGGTCGGAGCCTATGACTCCATCGTGCACTACGTAGCCGAGGATGACTAGACAGTCATTGCTAAATACGCACTTCTTATTATAGGTCAGGTTAAGGAGATTGGTGGTATGGAGAAATTTGCGGAGGTTGGTGTCGTGGTCCTGCTGGTTGTGGCTGCAGATGGTGATGTTGTCAAGGTACGGAAATGTGGCCCGCAAACTGTACCGGTCAACCATTCGGTCCATCTCCCATTGGAAGACCGAGACCCCATTTGCGACTCCGAAGGGAACCCTTAGGAAGTGGTAGAGCTGCCCATCTGCTTCGAATGCAGTGTACTTGCGGTCGTCCGGGCGAATGGGGAGTTGATGGTAGGCGGATTTGAGGTCCACCGTGGAAAAGACCTTGTATTGTGCAATCTGATTGACCAAATCAGATATGCGGGCGAGAGGGTACGCGCGAGCTGCGTATACCTGTTGATGGTCTGGCTATAATCGATTACTATCCTGTGCTTCCCCCTGGTCTTTACAACCACTACTTGTGCTCTCCAGAGGCTGTTGCTAGCCTCAATAATACCTTCCTTCAGTAACCGCTGGACTTCCGACCTAATTAAGGTCCGGTCCTGGGCACTGTACCGCCTGGTCCTGGTGGCGACGGGTTTGCAATCAGGGGTCAGATTTGTCAAAAGGGAAGGTGGGTCGACCTTGAGAGTCGCGATGCTGCAGACAGGGAGGGGTATAGGGCTGCCGAATTTAAAGGTTAAGCTCTGGAGGTTGCATTGGAGGTCCAATCCCGGGTGCCTGGCAGCGCAGAGCTAAGGGAGGACGTAACGTCGAAAATTCTTAAATTCTCTTCCCTGGACTGTGAGGATAGCTATGCAGTACCCCATGATCTCTGCAGAGTTAGACCCGGAAGCCAAGGAGATTATTTGATTAACTGGGTGTATGGGGAGGAAGCACGCTTTACTGTGTTGGGGTGTATGAAGCTCTCTGTGCTTCCCGAATCGATCAGGCAGGATGTCTTGTGTCTGTTGATGAGCACAGTCGTCGTGGCGGTTGAAAGAGTTTGGTGCCTAGACTGGTCCAGAGTCACCGAGGTGAGTCGTGGTAGAAGCTGAGTTTCCTCGTGTGGTGTGCGGTCATCCGAATCGGGGTCCTGCGACTCCAGCCAAGGTGGGGGCGCCCATGGGCCGTACATGGCTGGGGGTGGGCAAGATGGCGGCGCCCATGTATCGCCCGTGGTCCCTGGGAACCAAGATGGCAGCGCCCGGGGTCTGCACGTGGCACGCGGGATCAAAAATGCTGCCGCCCATTGGACGCACGTGGCCTGCGATGGGAGTTGTGGCGGCGGTCCCGGTTCGCTCTCGGAAACAGCGGCGAACACCCGGGCCTGGTATACCGCCACAAAATGCCCTTTTTTGCCACAGCCTTTGTAAATGGCGGAGCGGCCCATGTAGCGTTGCCGGGGCTGCTTGGTTGCCCGCAAAATTACAAAAATAACAGCGGGGCCCCCCGGGATTGCCTGGCAGCCGTGCGGCACAAGCTTGTGGGGGGATGGGCGATGCATCGGGACCGGCCGCGGGTGGGTTCCATGCTGCCCAAGGAGCTGCCACGCGATTGGGGACGTATGCTCAGGCGTTGCGGGAGGCCACATCTAGGGAGCTTGCGAGGGCCCATGTCTCTTTTTCTAGCAGCCGCTGACGGATTTGGGAGGACAGCATACCTGCAATGAATGCGTCCCGAATTAAAAGTTCGGTGTGGTCGTTGGTTGAAACTTGCGGACAGTCACAGTTCCTACCTAGTACCAGGAGTGCGTGGTAGAATTTGTCTCGCGATTTCCCACCGGGATTTGTCGTCTAGTCACTAGCAGATGTCGGGCATAAACCTGATTTACTGGGCGGATGTAGTGTCCTTTCAACAAGGCCATCGCGGCCTCAAAATCGTCCGCATCCTCAATGAGTGTGTAGATTTCTCCCTTGAGTGGAGAACTTGCAGTTTCTGATTCTCCGTGTGTGTAGTTGTGGCCGTCCTGAAGTAGCCGTTGAAGCACGCCAGCCAGTGTTTGAAGGTCGCTGCTGAATTTGCCACGTGGGGGCTAAGTTGCAGATACTCTGGCTTGATGCGGAGCTCCATTCTTCAAATCTAGTCCAATAAATTAATGCACGATCAGTAACTCTTGAAGCGAGGTTGGAGGACAATTGAAGGTTTTATTGGACTAAATGTTTCCCCCAGCAGCGAGTGTACAGAGTGCAGCGGTTAGGGAGACACAGACTCTTATACTCCGCCTTACTGGGCGGAATCAGCAGGCAAGCTTCACCAATGGTTTTACAGGATCAGGTACCTCCAACACCAATTGTCTTGCAGCATCGGGTACCTCCAACCTAGGTACCGTAATACCCCTAATACCGACTACCACAAGGAGTTTATAGAATGTATCCGCGATAGTTTCCTAGAACAGTATGTAATGGAACCTAAGAGGGAACAAGTGGTCCTAGATCTGGTCCTGTGTAATGAGACAGGATTGATTAATGATCTCATAGTTAGGGATCCTCTCGGAAGGAACGATAACAATATGCTGGAATTTAAAATACAGATGGAGGGTGAGAAGGTAAAATCAAACACTAGTGTTTTGTGCTTAAACAAAGGAGATTACAATGTGATGAGAGAAGAGCTAGCTACGGTAGACAGGGAGCAAAGACTTTATGGTATCAAATTGAAGAAAGAAAGCATACAAAGTGGCAAAGATTAGTGGGAGACTAGAGGACTGGGAAATCTTTAGGGAGCAACAGAAAGCTACTAAAAAAGCCACAAAGAAGAGGAAGATAGATTATGAGAGTAAACTTGCTCACAAGATAAAAACAGACAGTAAAAGTTTCTACAAATATATAAAACAAAAAAGAGTAGCTAAGGTAACTATTGTTCCTTTAGAGGATGAGAAGGGAGTTTCAATAATGGGAGATGAGGAAATGGCTGAGGAACTGAACAGGTTTTTTGGGTCGCTCTTCACAGTGGAAGACACAAATAACATGCCAGTGACTAATATAAATGAGGCTATGATGGGTGAGGATCTTGAGATGATTGCTATCACTAAGGAGGTAGTGATGGGCAAGCTAATGGGGCTAAAAGTAGACAATCTTCTGGCCCTGATGGAATGCATCCCAGAGTGCTAAAAGAGATGGCTAGGGAAATTGCAAATGCACTAGTGATAATTTACCAAAATTCACTAGACTCTCGGGTGGTCCCGGTGGATTGTAAATTGGCAAACATGACACCACTGTTTAAAAAAGGAGGCAGGCAGAAAGTGGGTAATTATAGGCCAGTGAGCTTAACTTCGGTAGTAGGGAAGATGCTGGAATCTATCACCAAGTAAGAAATAGCGAGGCATCTGGATGGAAATTGTCCCATTGGGCAGACGCAGCATGGGTTCACAAAGGGCAGATTGTGCCTAACTAATTTAGTGGAATTTTTTGAGGACATTACCAGTGCGGTAGATAATGGGGAGCCAATGGATGTATATATGGATTTACAGAAAGCCTTTGACAAGGTGCCACACAAAAGGTTGCTGCATAAGATAAAGGTGCATGGCATTAAGGGTAAAGTAGCATGGATAGAGGATTGGTTAATTAATAGAAAGCAAAGAGTGGGGATTAATGGATGTTTATCTGGTTGGCAATCAGTAGCTAGTGGTGTCCCTCAGGGATCAGTGTTGGGCCCACAATTGTTCACAATTTACACAGATGATTTGGAGTTGGGGACCAAGGGCAATGTGTCCCAAGTTTGCGGACGACACTAAGATGAGTGGTAATGCGAAAAGTGCAGAGGATACTGGAAGTTTGCAGAGGGATTTGGATAGGTTAAATGAATGGGCTAGAGTCTGGCAGATGGAATACAATGTTGACAAAGGTGAGGTTATCCATTTTGGTAGTAATAACAGCAAAAGGGATTATTATTTCAATGATAAAATGTTAAAACATGCTGCTGTGCAGAGAGACCTGGGTGTGCTCGTGCATGAGTCGCAAAAAGTTGGTTTACAGGTGCAACAGGTGATTTAGAAGGCAAATGGAATTTTGTCCTTCATTGCTAGAGGGATGGAGTTTAAGACTAGGGAGATTATGCTGCAATTGTATAAGGTGTTAGTGAGGCCACACCTGGAGTATTGTGTTCAGTTTTGGTCTCCTTACCTGAGAAAGAACGTACTGGCGCTGGAGGGTGTGCAGAAGAGATTCACTAGGTTAATCTCAGATCTGAAGGGGATAGATTCAGAGGAGAGGTTGAGTAGACTGGGACTGTTCTCGTTGGAATTTAGAAGGATGAAGGGGGATCTTATAGAAACATATAAAATTATGAAGGGAATAGGTAGGATAGATGCGGGCAGGTTGTTTACACTGGTGGGTAAAAGCAGAACTATGGGACATAGCCTCAAAATAAGGGGAAGTAGATTTAGGACTGAACTCAGGAGGAACTTTGTCACCCAAAGGGTTGTGAATCTATGAAATTCCTGGCCCAGTGAAGCAGTTGAGGCTCTTTCATTAAATGTTTTTAAGGTAAAGATAGATAGTTTTTTGAAGAATAAAGGGATTAAGGGTTATGGTGTTCGGGCTGGAAAGTGGAGCTGAGTCCACAAAAGATCAGCCATGATCTCATTGAATGCCGGAGCAGGCTTGAGGGGCCAGATGGCTTATTCCTGCTCCTAATTCTTATGTTATGTTCCAACACCCATCACAACCCGCATAACCCTGATATAGGGCATTGGAGAAATCCCAAATGTAGGTGGAAAGGGCCTGGAAAGGGGCGTGAGAATGGAGTCAAAGTAGGAACAGATGCATTCAATGGGGCAGGAACAGGCTGACACGGTGGGGGCAATCCTGTTTATGGATTTTGGGAAGTGGGGTTGGAGGATCATGAGATTGGAAGTTGTGGAAGTGGAATCTCCAGAGGTGACAGTCCTGGAAGCAATGGCTTGATGTTTGATGGTGGAGTCATAGTCAAGGGGGTGGAAGTAGGAATTTGCTGAAAATTGGCACTTGCCTCTGCAAGGTAACAGTCAGTGTGTCATCCAACAGCAGCACCACCCTTGACAGCAGGTTTGATAACAAAGTCAGGGTTTTTAAAGAGTCTGGTTCATGGCTCCTTAACAGAGTGGTGAACCATAGCATGCATCAGGTGGCTTTTTAAAAGGCAATTTCAAAAGCTCATTCTACCTATGCCTGGATCTGGCACTTCTATGCCCTTTGACCAACTGCATGCTTTTGACAACCAATGTTCACAATGAAAAGTGGTATGTGGAAGAAAAAAAATACATTTTTGAGATTCTTTGTTCACTTTCACCTCTGCTTGGGGGAAAAATAACTGAAGTACTAGCAAGTAAACCAAAGAATCATAAACAAATTTTGAAGTTTCAAAGATGACAAATAATTGAAACCATTAACTGGTCTTAAGAGACATTGTGAAATTGACTGCAAAGATCAGAGAGCTTGAACTGTCAATCAAACAATATTTGCTCTGGTTATCAGGTGTACTGGTAACTTATAACAATCTTTATTGTCACAAGCAGGCTTACATTAACACTGCAATTAAGTTACTGTGAAAATCCTTGTGAAAAAACTTGGCTGGGAACACAAACATCTTTTTAAGTAAGACCAGTTGCTCCCAAGAGATGGTCAGTTGCAGAGTTTGTTGATCTATCTACTCTCGGATGTGGTGAGTAGGGGACTGATTCCGAGAGTGGAGGAGGCCGAGTATTCGGCCATTGCAATCTCCGACCACGCTCTGCATTGGATAGAGTTGGAGATGGGGGAGGTGCGGGACCAACGTCCGTTGTGGCGGTTGGATGTGGGGTTGTTGGCGGAGGAGGAGGTGTGTAGGAGGGTCCGGGCAAGTATTGAGGGGTACCTTGAGGTGCATGATACGGGGGAGGTTCAGGTGGGGATGGTCTGGGAAGCCCTGAAGGCAGTAATTTGTGGGGAGCTGATATCCATCCGGGCACACAGGGAGAGGAGCGAGAGGAGTGAGAGGGATAGACTGGTGGGGAAGATGCTGAAGGTGGACAGGAGGTATGCAGAGGCACCAGAGGAGGGACTGCTGGGGGAGAGGCGCAGCCTGCAGGCTAAAGTTGATTTGCTGACCACTAGAAAGGCGGAGGCACAGTGGAGGAAGGCACAAGGGGCAGTGTACGAGCATGGTGAAAAGGCGAGTAGGATGCTGGCTCATCAGCTCCGTAAGCGGGATGCGGCTAAGGATATTGCTGGAGTGAGAGACAAGAGTGGGAATGTGGTGCGGAAGGGGGTAGAGGTGAATGAGGTCTTCAAGGACTTTTACGGGGAACTGAACCGGTCGGAGCCAACGGGGGAGAGGAGGGGAATGGAGAGGTTCCTTGACAGGCTTTCTTTCCTGAAGGTGCAGGAGGAGAAGGTGGAGGGGCTGGGTGCGCCGATTGAGCTGGAGGAGCTAGTTAAGGGGATCGGGCAGATGCAGTCAGGGAAGGCACCGGGGCCGGATGGGTTCCCGGTGGAATTTTATAAAACGTTTGTGGACCTAGTGGGCCCCTTGCTGGTGTGGACACTCAACGAAGCGTGGGAAGGGGGGACTTTGCCCCCGACGATGTCGCGGGCGCTGATCTCGTTAATTTTAAAGAAGGACAAGAACCCCAGCAGTGTGGTTCATACAGGCCCATATCTCTCCTCAACGTGGATGCTAAGGTCCTGACAAAAATCCTGGCCACCAGGATAGAGGACTGTGTGCCAGGGGTTGTGCACGAGGACCAGACAGGTTTCGTGAAGGGAAGGCAGCTGAACACGAATGTGCGGAGATTGTTGAATGTCATAATGATGCTGGCGATTGAGGGGGAGGCAGAGATAGTGGTGGCGCTGGATGCGGAGAAGGCCTTTGATAGAGTGGAGTGGGGGTACCTGTGGGAGGTGTTGGGGAGGTTTAGATTTGGTGAAGGGTTCATTAGATGGGTAAGGCTGCTATATGAGGCCCAATGGCGTGCGTGGCCACGAATAGGAGGAGGTCGGAGTACTTCCGGCTTTACCGAGGGACCAGGCAGGGTTGCCCCCTGTCCCCCTTGTTGTTTGCACTGGCAATCGAGCTGCTGGCGATGGCGTTGAGAGATTCAGAGAGGTGGAGAGGCTTGGTGCGAGGTGGAGAGGAACATAGGGTGTCGTTGTATGCCGACGACCTGTTACTGTATGTGGCGGACCCGGTGGGAGGGATGCCAGGAGTGATGGAGTTGCTAGCCGAGTTTGGGACCTTTTCAGGTTATAAATTAAACTTAGGCAAGAGCGAGGTGTTTGTAGTGCACCCTGGAAACCAGGAGGAAGGAATTGGTAGGCTCCCGCTTAGGCGGGCAGGGGAGAGCTTTAGGTACCTGGGGGTGCAGGTGGCCAGGGACTGGGGGACTCTTCACAAGCATAACTTCACCAGACTGGTAGATCAGATGGAGGAGGAGTTCAGGAGGTGGGACATGCTGCCATTGTCGTTGGTGGGGAGGGTACAGTCCGTCAAAATGACGGTGCTTCCGAGATTCTTGTTCCTTTTTCAGTGCCTGCCCATATTTATCCCCAGGGCCTTCTTTAGGAGAGTGACCAGCAGTATTCTGAGCTTTGTGTGGGCACATGGGACTCCGAGAGTGAATAGGGTGTTCCTGGAGCGAGGAAGGGATAGAGGCGGGCTGGCGCTGCCCAACCTTCTGGGGTACTATTGGGCAGCCAATGTGTCAATGGTGCATAAATGGGTGATGGAGGGGGGAGGGGCGGCGTGGAAAAGAATGGAGATGGCGTCATGTAGAGGTACGAGCCTGGGTGCCATGGTAACGGCACCGTTGCCGCTCTCCCCTAAGAGGTTTACCACGAGCCCGGTGGTGGCGGCGACCCTAAGAATCTGGGGACAGTGGAGACGGCATCGGGGGGAAACAGGGGGCTCGGTGGAGGCTCCACTGGGTGGCAACCATCGGTTCATCCCGGGGAACACGGATGGGGGATTCAGGGGGTGGCAAAGGGCGGGCATCAGCAAATTGAGGGACCTGTTTATTGGCGGGAGGTTTGCGGGCCTTGGGGAACTGGAAGATAAATTTGGCCTTCCCCAAGGGAACATGTTCAGATACCTGCAGGTAAAGGCGTTTGCTAGGCGACAGGTAGAGGGATTCCCTTTGCTGCCCTCGCAGGGGACGATGGACAGAGTGCTTTCGGGGGTGTGGGTAGGAGAGGGGAAGGTGTCTGACATCTATAAGGTAATGCAGGAGGTGGAGGAGTCGTCAGTGGAGGAGCTGAAGGCTAAATGGGAGGAGGAACTCGGGGAGCAGATAGAGGACGGGACTTGGGCGGAGGCCTTGGAGAGAGTCAACTCTTCCTCCTCGTGTGCGAGGCTTAGTCTCATCCAATTTAAGGTGCTGCACTGGGCCCACATGTCCGGGACTAGGATGAGTAGGTTCTTTGGGGGTAAGGACAGGTGCACCAGATGTTCGGGGAGTCCAGCGAACCACGCCCATATGTTCTGGGCATGCCCAGCACTGGAAGAATTCTGGAAGGGGGTGGCGGGGACGGTGTCGAGGGTGGTTGGATCCAGGATCAAACCAGGGTGGGGACTCGCGATTTTTGGAGTTGCGGTAGAGCCGGGAGTGCAGGAGGCGAAAGAGGCCGGTGTCCTGGCCTTTGCGTCCCTAGTAGCCCGTCGAAGGATTCTGTTACAATGGAAGAATGCAAGGCCCCCAAGCGTGGAGACCTGGATCAGTGACATGGCGGGATTTATAAAATTGGAAAAGGTCAAATTTGCCCTGAGAGGATCAATACAAGGGTTCTATAAACAATGGCAGCGTTTTCTGGACTTTCTGGCTCAGAGATAGGTAACTTGGTCAACAGCAGCAGCAACCCGGGGTGGGGGGGGGGGGGGGGGTGTGTGTGCATTATTGTAGTGTTTATTCTTTAACTTTATAGTGTGTTAATTTGCATTGTTAAAATGCTGGGCTGTTCATGGGGATGGGGCGAATGTATATGATTGTTAATATTATTGTTATTTTCGGTATTTTACTAAGGTGCGTCAATGTTGTATAAAATCGAAATTTTTCAATAAAAATTATTTTAAAAAAAAGAGTTTGTTGATCTAAGTAATTGTTTCAAGTCTTTGTGTTTTTTGATACTTCCAAGAGTCTGGATGATTGACACTTTACTAGCTTTCAGTGCAGACCATTTTTCCACAGGATAAATTCATATTTTTTTGCAGTTTTTGTTCACACATTCCATTGATGTAGATGGTGGGGAATTCAGTAGTGATATGCCATTGAATGTCAATGGAGATACTTAAATTCTCTCCTGTTGGAGGTGGTTATTACATGACACATGTGGCACAAATGTTATCTGCCACTCTTTAGCACAAGCCATAATGGTATCCAGACCTTGCTGCATTTCAATGACATTTAACTAACTCTTTTTCATTATGTTCAGGTACAGCGGGAGGTTCACATAGCACTAAGAACAAAGAATGGACTTTACCATTGCAGTGCTCTTGATCTTAACTTTGACTCGCACCCATTTAACATTGGTAAGAGACAAACAAGATAAAATATATTTTTACTAATCTGTTTGCTTACCCTTGTAACACATTTTTCTTTTCCTGCAGGTGGACAATATGAATTTAACCATACAAGGTTTGTATTTTTCATCTATTATCAGCTTTGAATGTATGTAGGAATTGAAGTAGTACAAATTGAAGTGTTTTAGGCTCCTGGAGAGCTGGATCACAAGTCAACTGCCTTACAGATAGGAAATGTTCTTTGCCTAAATCAGGCTGTGTAGTCTCCAAGAATTGGCACAATATTAGCAAACCTATTGGGAGAAGCTTGGGGTTGGGGTTTGTGTGCAAAGTGGAAAATACTCTTTTGAAGTTGGATTTGCTTTTTGTTTGGGAACAAAAAGCAGTACTGGCTTATCCTTGATCTAGGAGTGCTTGATCATCATGCGGAGTAACAAAAATGCGCAAAGCCCCAATCAGTACTCATACCTCCTCACTTAAAGAAATAATAAAAAAAGTCTCAGTTATCCAAGCTTCGAATACATCAAGATACTGCTAATTTGGGAGGAGGAGGGAGAGAAATGTCTTGGCGCAGCATCTCCTTTAAAAAGAAAATACATGCTTATGTCTATTGATAATCAGTTCCTTTTTATCATAAATGCCAGGCCTAGTTCAGGATGACCATTCTTAATTTTCACTGGAAACTGAGGACCTAGCTTTTCATACAGTCAGCACCTTCTGCTGGCATTAACTGACGAGTGCAGAGAGAATTGTATACTCACTGCCAGCTGGATCAATACAAGTTTATTATACCTTTAAAAAAAATGTTTGGAGTCCCCAACTATTGTTTTTCCCAATTAAGGGGCAATTTAACGTGGTCAATCCACCTTGAGTTGTTGCAGCTGCTCTCTGTCTCTGTTGCTGAGAGTGCTGCTTCCAGTGCTGGTTGTTCCTGAATTGCCTGCAGGAAGAAGAGAGGAAGGAAGGAGGGGGAGAGAGGAAGGAGAGAAGGAAAGAAGGAGGGAAGGAACAACAAGAGGAAGGTGGCTGCAAAAACAAAATGGGAGTAAAGCCCCTTTGGACTGTTTGTTTGCTGAGGGCTGAGGGCCCGGCCCTGCTCAGTGTCTCCCAACTGTTAGGCCTTCCTCATTCCATCTGGCCTTCCTCATTCCATCTGGTGAGCTTGTTCTGGGACGGGGATATCGAGTGGGTGCTGGGCCCCTCCTGGGGA